>NC_065585.1:120785931-121085931 GCF_024542745.1 Macaca thibetana thibetana
GGTGTGTTGGCTGCAGAATTAAACGCGTCAAGGGATATGAGGGGTTTGGCATGTAGTAGAAAAGGGCTTGACTAATGGTAGCTATTATTTCTTCGAGAATCTTTTATTGCTGATTACATCAATTTATATATCCAGGGTTCGCTTTTTATGGAAAAGGCACTTACTTGGTGGTAAACTCCTTAGCAATTGGTACCATTAGTTATATATTTCCTGTATTTTGTTCTTGCACTCAGCATGCACATTTATTGTTTGTCTCATGTGTGTCAGGCACTGGGCCACGGTACTCAGCAGAGGACACTAAGAGCCAGCCACCAGTCCCTGGCAGAGATCACAAGGTGGTGATGGGAGCAAACACACCAAAAGCCAGTGCGATGTAACTCGCCCTTAACACAGACATTCTCTCGAGCAACTGATTCACATTTTCCCACATTCTTCCAACCAAGTCTTTGACCCAAGGAGAACATGTGGGTGTTCCCAAGGTACCTCTGAAAATTTGTCAATAGGCAGGAATTACTCAAAATTCTCCCCCTTCCAATTCCCTAACAAAAGAACCAGGGCTAGGCGCGGTGGCTTATGTCTGTAATCCCAGCACTTTGGGAGGTCGAGGTGGGAGGATTGCTTGGGTCCAAGGAGTTACAGACCAGCCTAGGCAAGATGGTAAGACCCCATCTTTAAAAGAAAATTAATTAAAAGAAGAAAAAAAAATTTCAAGAAAAGAAAAGAACCATGTTCTTTTGGGACGCCCCAGCCAACAGGGTCACATTTTCATCCACACCTGTGTGTTAAAAAAAAATTATTTGTTAAAGGCCCGCCAGTCTCCACTGAACCTAGTTTCAAGGAAGATCTAGGCCATGCTGATCAGTTTAGAGGGTAATATGATGTAAAGAAGACAGGCAAAATCTACCCGAAACCTGAACAATGTTTTACACTGTGATCATGGTTAGATATCATTCATCTGATTCTCTGAGCCTTTCTGGAATTTTATAAAATCTCCTGATGGGTATGGAGAATAGTATAGTGTCCCACACACAGAAAAAAATTTCCCCAACAAATGTCTTATTTACAGCAGACCGGTCACATTCTGTGGATTTCTTTTAAGTGAAAACACTTCCTTGAAATTGGAAGAAGACTTAGAAATCTCATGGCTGTCTTCCCTTAATTCGTTTCTTTCTTTCCCCAACAAGTTCACTCCTAAAAAGCTCAACATTGCCTCCCTCCTCAGCCATCCAATTGGGGTTTGGGCGAGGGGGTAAAATCACCATTTTCAGCCTCACAGGATGAGATGGGCCCCTCACGTGGAAGAGCTGGCAGTGGGAGGGAAGGAACCAGAACAAATCACGAGGGTCTGTCAGGTTGTGGTTCTCAGTTATGCCTTGTTTAGCACCCTATGGGAAGACAGAAACCCACACACACTAGGCTTAGAAACCAGAGGCTTCAACCCTGCAAGTATTTGTTTTGTGCTACCAGTAGCTATTGTATTTCATACACCAAGTCTTCATCATCCCTTGTAGTCCTTTTTGCCAGAAGAACCCTCACTATGTTGTAGTAACCCATTCATTCTCCTAACAGCCCTTCAAGAAAGCAAGGTAATTGAGATGAACCTCTCCCATTTTGCATGTGGAGAATCAGAGGCTAAGACAGGACCAGTCATTTAGTTCCAACCTCTGCCTCCCAACCAGCCCTTCCTGATCCACCAGCCTTTCCCCCAGGCCTTGAGCCCATCTAGCTCCTTTGAGCAGGGCACCGCCATGCCACCCCCAAAGCCCCCGCCTCTTCCTACGAGCCCCGCCCCTTCCAGCTGGGTAGCTCAACCAAGGGTCCACCCACCCCAACTGGGGCCGAATCCCGTGACAACCAACACCACGTCCTAAAGACTGAGCCGCCAGCCCAGCCTCTCACCCCCATCTATCTGGGCTTGGTCATCCCCAACAAGTGTGAAAAACGCCACCTTTGCAGGCCGGAATCTGAAAGAAATTGGAAACCTGCTGCTAGCTCCATCCCCACTCTCTTCTCATGTTTGCTGTTATTTTTTAACACTTTTTTTTTCTCATAAAAGCACTATCCTCTTCCCCAGAGCTTGCCTGTAGCGAAGGCATGGTCTGTACAACTGCAATTATTTCAGAGAACAGATGGAGTGAGGAGCAGAAAGTCTGTTAATAGTAATAGAAATGCTACATGTTAACCTGGACAGCACACGATGACAGTCCCATGACTACCCGTTCTGTTCCCACCAGCTGGGCAACCAAAGTAGGAATGAGATATTCACAAACACAGCCATCAGCCACGTAGCCACCTAAAGTTAGAACTCAAATTCCTTCACACTAGGGGCCCTGGCGACTGCGGCGGCTTAGGCCGAGAGCAGAGGAGGCCGAGCCACAGCTCAGCGCCAGGCCTGGCGGCATCACCCCGGCTTTGGCTCCACTGCTGAGGCTTCCTGGGTCCGCTGAGGCTCAGGCCTAGCTTTTAGGCAAACGCTGAACTTGCCAGCCCTAGCCAGGAGCCAACCCCAGCAGTGCTTTCTATGGCTGCTCTTGGGAGGGAGTGTTAGGTCTGCTGAGCTGGTCTTGACTCCCTGAAGGCAGTGTCATGTATGAGGGAGTAAGTGAAGGGCCAGAGACTTCGGGTCTCCCAAGCCAAGGTGCAGGCTCCTTAGCAAGCAACATAGTGTCAGGGCCAGCAGTCCAACGGGCTCATCCAGCTCTGTGGCCAAAAATCTCTTTCCCTTTCTAGAACATTAAAAAAAAAAAAAAAAAAAAAAAAAAGCTGTTTCCTAACAGAGAAAATGGGTACAATTCATTTCAACAAACATGTCTTAAGCACCTACTATGTGCAAGAAAATATGCTAAGCACTTCAGGAGCAACAAAGAAATAATAATTGAAGGCCAGGCAGGTGGCTCACACGTATTACCCCAGTAATTTGGGAGGCCAAGGTGAGAGGATCGCTGGAGCCCAGGAGTTTGAGACCAGCCTGGACAACACAGGGAGACCCCGTCTCTACAAAAAATATGAAAAAATTAGCCAGGTGTGGTGGTGTGTGCCTGTAGCCCCAGCTACTCAGGGGGCTGAGGTTGGAAGATTGCTTGAACCCAGGAGATGGAGGTTGCAGTGAGCCGAGATCACACCACTGCACTCCAGCTTGGGCAACAGAGCAAGACCGTGTCTCAAAAAAATATGTATATATAATAATCTAATAAGAGAGGCCAAAAAAAGCCCACACAGAACAAAATACATAGCAGAATATGGAAGGTGCCCCAGCAAAGGTACAAGCAAAATGCTATTGGGGTTCAAAGAATGAGGACGGCTTCTCTGGTCCAATACTTCAAAGAAGTATTCATAGATGAGATGAGTCTTGAGGAAGGAGAAGGATGGGCAGAAAGACTACACAAATAAAGGCACAGAGGTGGGGAAGCAAGAATCACGCTGGAGATCAGAAACATCCTCCGTCTGCGTGGGCACGTGTATGGCTATGATGGGGTCCCCTGGGCAGGCTGACTGACAGCTGGAGGTGCAGGGCCACAGATGCCAGGTTATGAAGTTTATATTTAGGGCCTAAGTCTATAGTGAGCTGTTCTTTAGGAAGATTATCGGGCAGCAATGAGATTGCAAACGCCAATTCTGCATCTTTCCAACTCTGCATCCACTCACCTCACGTTGGTAGCTTGGACAGACCATGGTGTGAATATCACCTGTGGAAATGAACAAGTGCTACAAGTCAGAGCCTGATTTTTTTTTTTCCCCAGAGAGTCGGTTTACCAAAACACCACTAGCTTACTCCGATGGTAAGCAAGCATACAGTGAATAAGAAGAGAGGTTTAGAGGTTAGAAGGGCAGTTAGGATGCTATCGAAATAGAGGCAAGAGCTAGCACAGACCTCACTCAAGGGTGTCAGAAAGGATGGGGAAAGGTGAGGATAGAATCCAGAGACTGTAAACTCAGAAATCTGTAAGAATTGGGCGTGACTTTGAGAGGGAAGAGTTGAAAGATGATTCATACCTTGAATTTGACAAAATGGTAGTGCCATTCATAGAAACAGGTTAAGTCTGAGGAGGAACTGGTTGGGATGGTGGATATGAATGTAGCCTGGGAGATAGAGATATTTGTCTGATTGCTAATTTACTAAAGAAACTATCCACACCCTTTGTTGCTTAGGAGCTCTTTTTTTCTTTCTTTTCCATCAGTTTCCTCTTCTCTCTCCCTTTCATGCAGTATGGATAATATCTTAATTCATCATTTGACATGTAGTGATTTTTGCTGCCTGCTTGGCTGCGGATGAAGCTTTGAAATTTACATACGTTTCTCAGCTTTGTTAAGACAAAAAAGTTGCAGTGACCCAGGGAACACAGCACAGGCTTTGAAGAGGGGACAGAGTACAATGAGGATTTGAACTCGCCACCCGGCTGGCCCACACCCCTTGGCACACAGTCAGAGCCATGTGAGCCAGGCGAGAGCGTTCCTTCCCCAGCCATCTTGAGTGGGCAGATGCTCTAGAGGGACTGTCTTCCCCAGAGGACTGGGCAGCACAGTGGCAGAAGGCACTTGATTCGGAGACGCCGGAACATGTTGCCAACAAGTATATGTTTGTAGCATGGATGTTTTAAATTGCACAAGTGTCCAGAGACCTAGGTGTGCAGGAATTTGCAACACAAAAACAAATACCATATTGTTCTGGGTAAAAGTCAGCTCCAAATCTGTCCCTCTACCCTCTGAGCAGGGGGAAGAGAGTGGAATTTGGAGACGAGGGATATGATTTTGAACCCCAGCGAAGCCATTCACTTATCTTACATTTGTTGATCACTTCACATATGCCAGGCATTATTCTGAGCCGTGTATTAATTCACTTAATATGCATGCAGTCTAAGAGAAAAGCACTATGATTATTATCTCTATCTTATACGTAATGAACCTGAGGCTCAGAGAGTTTAGGCAGTTTGCCCAAGGCAGCACAGCAGCTGAGTAGGATTCATGTCTGAAGTTCACTGCCTTGGACAGATACCCTGATCCATCTGAGCCTCCATTTTTCCATTTATAGACTCAGAATAATAGTGTCTGTTTGGGATTTTCCCTGCAGTGGCCCCTTTTTCCTAGCATCACACTACTGATGTTTACACATCTGTCTCCCTCAGTAACTGTGAGCCATTAGAGGCAGGATGTAGGTTGGAGCCCCAGGGAGCTGAACTAGTGAAGAACCTGGAACCTTTTACTTGAAGAGCAGGTCATTGAAAGCCATGATAACGGTTTTCAAATATCTGAGGGGCTGCCATAACAAGCAGGACAGGGCCTGTTCTAATGTCATTCTTGGAGACAGTGTGAGTTTGAAGAAGGCATTCTGGGGCTCCAGGGGACATAGTGCTTTCTAACAACCTGAGCTGTACCAGAATGAGCTGCATTCCCAGGATAGCGGGGGACCCATTGCTGGGAGGCCGTGGAAGATCCTGGATGATTCCTGCTAGGTTTACTATAAAGGCAACATGACCCCTATTCCTTCCAGTGTTCCAGGATTCTGTAATAGTCCCATTCCCAGGTGAGCTTAGTCCACCCTGGGGACAGGGAGAGGACCAGAGGGCTGCCTGTGAGATGCTGTGTCTCCGTGTGCACCAGTGTTCCCGGGCCACTTCTTTCTGGCCCCACCAGAGATGCTGGGAAGCTCAGTCTCTCTGGCTCCAGGCAGCTGGAGATAGAACGTTTGGAGGAAGTCTTCCAGCTGTCAAGGTCACTGCTGCTCCAGGGACCAGTGGGAAGAATTGCTGATGCCATTTGTTCACAATAACAAAACCTGACCCACAGACATTGCTTCACAGTCTTAAAAATACTTTCATGCTTTTAACTCATTTTATTTTTACAATAACCCTGCTGTGTGAGACAGGTATTACTGCCATTTTGGAGATCAGTAAACTACACCGTAGTGAGAGTAAATAACTCCCCAAGCCACAGCCTCTATGTAGAACTGGGGCTGGAATCCACAGCCCCCAGCATTTACTTATTTACACTTGAATAACCTCTTCACAATGTTAGATCGCCTTTCTGAAGACCAGCCTCTGGCATCCACTTGTCAGAAGTGACCTAGGTGTTAATAAAAATGTGTTTGGGTACAAGGGGAAAAAATCCCTATCATAGGAGACTAAAGGATTGGTTTGTGTCATGCAACAAGAAGTCTAGGGGCTGAATCCTGGGCTGTTTCAGCCTCAAGGACTGGGCTCTTTCCATCTTTTTGCTTTATCATCTTTAGCACATAGGTCTTCAGCCACACACTTGTCCCCTCTCAGTCACAGGATGGCTGCAATACACCAACATCACATTCACATTCCAGGCAAGAAGAAGGAAATGGGTGAGGGGACAAAAGACACCAAGGGTTTTCTTCTCCAAGTGAGACTTTGCCTTTATTCAGGAAGAGACCCCTCCCTAGGGATGTCTCCTACATGTTCTGGGACAGAATATGGCTGCCTCTCAATGCAGTAGAGGCTGGGAAATCCAGTGTTTTAGCTTCCCAGCTTCTAGAATAGAGGCAAGCAAAGGAGGAGGATTCCCTCATCCACAGCAAGTACACAATACCTCATTCTCAATGTGTCAGAGCATGCCGCGAACCCCAGCTCCTGGGTGGAGGTGCCTCTGTCCTCATAGCCCAGGATGTGTCTCTGTCCACAGCTATGGAGAGGAAGACTGGCTGCTGGACACCAGCCTGAAATTCGAACCCGTCCTTGGGGATGAAAGGCTTTCGGCTCTAGGGGCAGCACCCGGCTTGCATCCTGGCGGGCCCATCAGCCCTGGCGAAGAGCAGCTGTTACACTCAACCTCCCCCAGGAAGAAGGCTCTTAACTAGATTTCCCATACAGAACTTGGTGGGGGAGGCTCAAACACAACCAGCCCACTATGGGCTAAATTTGTATGGCAACCAACATCATCACGAATAGTGGGAGCGCAAGGCGACTTGTGTTTGTGACTTCAGTTTCTCAATTGGATGCTCAAGCCCCGTCATTTCCAGGACCCAGGACACAAGGGTCCCCAGCCAAGGTCAGAGGAAGATTGTCCTCTTTATGAAGAAGATATATAGTCTTCTTCTGAACTGAACTGAGCTCACTGATGAGGAGGGGAGAAATCTGGGTTGTAGTCAGTGATAGATTTGGCTATGGACTTTGGGGGAATTAGACTTTAGGGTTGTCATTCTTGTCCTTAACTCTACATTAGAACACCTGGGAAACTTATAAACCAACAGCAACACCTCAGCCCCACTCCAGACTCCTTCAATCAATCAAAACCTCCACCCGGTAGGGCCCAGCCTTGGTAGCTTGAAGAGTTCCCCTGGTGATTCTCACATTCAGGCAGGGGTGAGACCATTGCCTTGGAGAAAATGGCCCTCCACTAATCATGACTGTGAACCTTAACCTAGCCAGGTCAGCTCAGTCTCCTATTCAAGGACAAGAGAGTGCAGGAGACAATAACCCACATTCAAAATCACATCACAGCCTGTAGTCCCAGCACTTTGAGAGGCCGAGGCAGGCGAATCACTTGAGGTCAGGAGTTCGAGGCTAGCCTGGCCAACATGGTGAAACCCCATCTCTACCAAAAATACAAAAGTTAACCAGGTGTGGTAGTGTGCACCTATAATCCCAGTTACTTGGGAGGCCGAGGCAGAAAACTAGCTTGAACCCGTGAGGTGGAGGTTGCAGTAAGCAGAGATCACACCACTGCATTCCAGCCTAGGTGACAGAACGAGACCCTATCTCAAACAAAACAAAACAAACAGAAAGAGGGATCATGACATGCTAGAAAGTCCTCAGCTTCCTGTAGGCTCCAGACAGGCTTGATGGATATCTGAGTCTTAAGGAGTCAAGGGCCCTGTTTTAAAACATAACGGGGATTTCTTCTTATTGGATATGGTAAGACACACAGAGGGACATGATGGTGATGAAGGAAGTTTATACTCACAGATGTCTTAAAACAGGAGGCACAGCACACCACACAGGGCCACGTGGGGAAATACCGGGGTCAGTCAGGAGGCAGAGGGAATAAGGGGGAAACGTATACAAGAACTTTTATTGTGGTTTTTGCCAGAAGGCATGGATGAGACAGGGTAAGCAGAGTAGATAGGTTTAGGATTGGCTGATCTGAATAATTCTGGTGGGCTCTGGGGCAAAGGGGCTGCCTCTTGTTGTCCGGTGTCTGGTCAAGGGATGATTGGGACTAGGGACAGTGACCCCGCCTGATAAGGGAGATGGGTGAGGGTGGGGGCTCTGAGTGGGTGGCTGGCATTTGAAGAATGTGCTCTGGGGTGGGTGTTTGCTATCTCTAGGAATTAGCCCTGGGAAGGGCAGTCTCTCCAGGTCAGCAAGGCTCCAGGTATCACAGCATCAGAAAATGCAGAAAATAAAAACAGTCCCCACCTTGCCAGTGCTTCTAGGACTCAGGACTATCTCAGTGTCTGCTGAAATCTGATCACATTCCATCCTAAGGATACTTTTCATTTCTCCTCTTGGGGAAAGGCAGACACACAAAGACTCCCCAATGGCAAGGCAGGAGAGGGCCCCAGAGATTTTTCTTTCTGTGTCAGGAAAGCCCCTCTCCCTAAGCATCTTAGCTCAGGTTGCTATAACAAAACTGCCATAGACTGGGTGGCTTAAAAAATACACTCTTATTCTCACAGTTCTAGGGGCTGCGAAGTCCAAAACCAGTGTGCCAGCAGATTCAGTGTCTGACAAGGGCCTGCTTGCTGCTTTGTAGTCAGCCTTCTCACTGTGTGTCCACAGAGAGAGAGGGAGGAAGTGAGTTATCTAGCATCTCTTCTTATGAAGGCACCTATCCCATCACGAGGGTTCCACCCTCATCACTACCTCCCAGAGACCCCATGTCCAAATACCATCACCTTGGGAGGTAGGGCTTCCACATATGCATTTTTGGAGATGCAAACATGCAGCCCCTGTCAGCATTGCTGCACTACAGAGGGTGTGGCACACCGGTCTGCCTCCAGGAATGACCACTTTTGTGCCATGCTGACCCATCTCTCATACGAATTGGTCTGCTAGCCCCCACTGGCCTTTATTGTGCCCATTCTTATCCACCCCCACTGCATCATATGCAGGAATTCTCTCTCTACAATCCACCCCGATCATGTCACCCCCTACTCATCCCCTGTCCCCACCCCCTGCATCTATAAACCTCTTCTGGCACATGCTCATCTGCCCTCATCAATCTTGCTAGGCTCATTCACTGCCACTCCACTTCACCTTTTGGCCTTGTGAATTCCACCCTCCAGACACACTACACAACATGCTGCTCCCTGCCTGTGGATGTGCTGCTTCCTTTGCCAGGCATGGCCTTCCCTCCTGGGCACACTCCACTCCTCAGGACCAGCTCAGCTCAGTGGTAGCATCCTCTGCAGGTCTTTATTTGGTCACCATGAGCAGGGCTCATCACCTCCTTAGGTTTGCTTCTCCAGTGCTAGATATATGCCTGGTTACAGCACAGAGGGTCCTTGGACCCTCTGCACACATATCCAACTCCCCCAGTAGGCTACTATGTCCTCAAAGGCAGAGGCTGTGCCTCTCTCATCTCTTATGCCAAGCCCCTAGCATGGTGCTTAGTATATGAAAAGGGCTCAGTCAATGCTTGTTGAGTGAGTGAATGAATGAATGAATGAACGAACGAACGAACGAACAATGGAACTACCTGGCCACGCACAATATATAATTTATTTGTTCAAAAATATTTATTGAGTGTCTACTGTGTGCAGACACTGTGCTCTACTGGGAATATAATGGCAAGCAGAAATAGACGCCATCCCTCCTTTCAAGGGGGTCATACTCTTGTGGGGGACACTGACATTAATCAAAAACTATGCTGATTAATGTATTATTGACTACAAACTGAGATGAGCATCAGAGTGAAAGAAATGCAAGGATGATTAACAAAGGAACATAACCTAGAATGGGGCTCAGGAACACTTCTCCAGAGAAATGACCTTGAACTGAATTCTGAAGTATGAATGAAAGTTAACTAGTTCCAGGGATGGAGTGTTCTAGACATAGAGAAAACATATGCAAAGGTGATGAGTGGGGAGGGAGCAGAGTGAACCCTAGAAATAGGAAGGCCCATGAAACTGGAATACAGAGTGCAGGAGAATGTGTACAAGATGACAAGGACAGTGGGCTGATTGCAGGGTCAAATTGTGCAACTCCTTGTAGAACACATTAAGGATCCAAGGGAAGCCAGAGAAGGATTTTAAGCAGCAGGATCACATGATCTATTTGTGTTTTGAAAAAAAAATACTCTGGATCAGGGTAGAAAATTGCTTAGGGTTTCAAAGAGACCAGTTAGGAGGCTATTCCAGTAGCCAAGACAAAAGATGATGGTTGATGTGGTGGTAGTGGTGATGCGGGCGAAATGGGTGGATTTGAGAGCTGTTTGAAAGGCTGAATTGACAAGAATTGGTGGTGGATTGGAAGAGGAGGAAAAGAGGGAGGAGCATGGCAAAGATGGTGCCCCGGTTTCTAGTTTGCATTTCCAGATGGAGGGTGCCTTTATTTGCCAAGATAGGACACTCTGAAATACCAGGCAATGTTGTTGGACGTGATGAGTGTGAGGTGCTCTGAAAGAGCCAAAGGAAGATGGAAAGTGGGTCATTGGACATAGGGTCTGGATCTCAGAGGAGAGCTCTAGTTTAGAGAAATAAATGTGGCTGTGGGTTTATATTCCTGAGACGGAGGTTAGGGTGACACAAGAAGATAGCTGACCAGGTACAGTGGCTCACGCCTGTAATCCCAGCACTTTGGGAAGCCGAGGTGGGTGGATCATGAGGTCAGGAGATTGAGACCATCCTGGCCAACATGGTGAAACCCCATCTCTACCAAAATACAAAAAAAAAAAAAAAAAAAAATAGCCAGGCATGGTGGTGCCTGCCTGTAATCCTAGCTACTTGGGAGGCTGAGGCAGGGGAATCACTTGAACCCGGGAGGTGGAGCTTGCAGTGAGCTGAGATTGCACCACTGCACTCCAGCCTGGCAACAAGAGTGAAACTCTGTTTAAAAAAAAAAAAAATTTTTAAAGACAGCCCAGGACCCAGCAGTGGGGAAAAAAAGGCTTGAGGAAGAAGAATGGGATGGAAGCACAGAAGTCATGGGAAGAAGGTATTCCTATAAAGAAGGGGTGGGCTGCCATGTCAACTGCAGCTGAGATGCCAAGTGTGATGAGGATTGGAAAACATCCATTGGATTTGGTGACATGGAGGTGGTGATCTTAGCAAGGGCTGCAGCAGAAGCGATGGGGGCAGATTGAATTAAGGAGTTAGTGGGAAGTAAGGAAACAGAGGCTGAGGGTGTTGACAGTTCTTGCGTGGATTTTGTCTGTGAAGCAGGGAGGAGACAAGGATAGGGGAAAAGCAGGGGAGGATATGGGGCCAAGGAAGATGTCTTTAAAGATGAAAGAGACTTGGTCATGTTTTAATGATGAGGAGGAAAAGGAAAATGTAATATTCAAGAGAGAGAAGGTATTGCTGATGATGGGGAGAGGATCCAAAGCATGACAGAGGAAGCGATCTCTTCCTTCTTGGGGCTTGAGCCACTCAGTTTCTCTAAGACAATGGGAGGGGAGAAGAAGAGGTTGGGGGCAGATGCACTGGGGGGTTGCAAACCTTGAAGAAGATCTTGAAGGACTATTTGATGGCTTCAATTTCCTCTGAGAAGTCATCAATGAGAATGTTACCTGATAAGAGAGGGGTCAGGGGAGTTAGGGGAGATTGCAGGTTGGAGATTTAGGGATATTGGAGAAGGCTTGAAATATTGGAAAGTCATGAGTAAGGGTGGGAGGGCAAGTTGACCAGAGAAATTTGGAGTGGCACTCAGGGCCTGTAATGAAGCTGGTAGCCAAAACTATAGGGTGGGGCCAATCTCTTCTGTAATGTGACTTTCCTTTGCAGCACTCACTGCTCAGGTCATACACGGAAGTAAAGGAAAGCTGGGTTTACCCAGCTTTGGGGTTTTGTCAGGAAAATGTTCAAATGACAGAGGACAAGGGAATTCAGGTTCTGGCCATTTAAGTTGATTAAGACACAAGTGAAGAAAATCACTGCTATGCAAAATTATCGGCTCCCACTGATGGGCTTTGAGAGAGGAGTTATCAGTGGCCTGGAGGTCCTCGTTGAGGTTGAAGACTACTCCCAGTAGACTTAGTTGAAGAAGCAAGCTGGAGAGAGAGGGGGTTATGGCTAGAATTAGTGAGTTTTGGAGGTGGAGCAGTTTGGGGGATGACAAGCAGCTTCAGGGTGTGGCTGTGGAAGTTGATGGTTGAGATAGAGAGGGAAAGATTGCCTGAGATGGAAAGACCCAGGAACCAGAGAGGCCATGGTGTTGGGTGAGTGTTCCACATGTTTGCTAAACTCACCAGAGTAAGAGCAAGACTCAAGGACAAGAAGGAGACTAGGAGCAGGTGCCACACTGTCTTTGGTGAATGTAGCAACCAAGAAGTCATAGGTGACAGCAACCAAGACAGAAAGAGGATGTATTCAACTAATGGCCTGTGTCACAGAGAAGGCACCAGGGTGCAATGGCGTCTACCCAACCTCCTGACTCTGGAGTTTATGGGATGTGAGAGAACACATACCACAAGAGAGCAGTGAGGGGAAGGGGATCTTCAGGGGAAAACCAGGAGAACACAAAGAGGTAGAGAGCAATTGTTGGAGAGAGAGGATGGAGGGGAGATGGCTTGTTGTCAGTGGCAGCTCCAGAGCAAAGAATGGAAGGGCTTAGAGGTAGAGGAGGAAAATAGGACTGGCTCAGAGACAAAGAAGAAAAGAACATTTCAGGCACAATGATGTGGTTGAGTACTGATAGCTGGGAAGGCAGGAGTGGGAAAGGCTTTGTACAACCCCATGTACAGATGGGGATTGAGGCTGGAAACCAGAAGTTCAAGAATGAGGCAAGTCCAGCCCTGACAGCTGATAAGAGCAGAGTTCCAACTGGGTAGCCCCTCTCCTATCTATGGAAATATTTGCTGCCATCTTGCTTTCCACTTACCCTGCTGCCTCCATTTTCCCTTACTCCCAGTTGGGACACATCTATTAAAATTATTTCTGGATAAATAATCCAATTTTAGAAGATACATAATCCAATTTGTAAATGGGCAAGAAACTGACATAGACATTTCACCAAAGATATACAAATAGTCAATAAGGACATGAAAAAAAACTCAACATCACTAGTCCTTAGGGAAATGCAAATTAAAAACATGAGATACCAGTTTACACCCGCTAGCATGGCCACAATCAAAAGACAGACAATTATAAGTGTTGACAAAGATGTGGAGAAACTAGAACCTTCATACACTGCTGGTGGGATTGTAAAATGGGGCAACTGCTTTGAAAAACAGTTTGGTAGTTTCTTAAAATATTAAACATAAATTTACAGTATGACCCAGCAGTTCCACTCTAGACATCTAACCAAGAGAATTGAAAACAAGTATTTGCCCAGAGACTTACAGAAAATGTTCACAGCAGCATCATTCACAATAGCCAAAGTGGAAATAAAGCAAATGTCCATCAACTAGATAAACAAATATGGTCTCTCTCCATACAATGAAGTATTATTCAACAATAAAAAGGAATGAAGTACTGATACATGTACAGCATGGATGAACCTCAGAAACATTATGCTGAGTAAAAGATGCCAGCACACACACAAAAAAACAAGCATTGTGGTTCCATTTATATTAAATGTCCAGGAAGGGCAAAAAGGAGATTACAGAGACAGAAAGTAGATTCATGGTTGCCTGGAGCTGGCGGGGGCAATAGGGAATGACTGCACACATGGTACAAGATTCCTTTCTGGGGTGATAAAAATGTTCTAAATTTAGATTATGGTGACAGTGGCACAACTTCGTAAATTTTTTAAAAAATCATTGAAATGTATACTTAAAAGGGGTGAAGTTTATTATATGTAAACTATGCCTCCTTATAGCTGTTTTTTAAAACTTTATCTAGACAAATCCAGATCTAATTCTGCTTCTATGTCATCATCATCATCCCAAAGTACTGTGATTTGTTAGTGTGGCTTCCTGCACCTTGCTCATGCCCTGCTCCATAGTGCCCAGAGTCCTATTCCAGCAGTTGCCCTTCCCCCAAATAAACTTCAAAAGTGGAATGAGGATTCCCCAAGCTCTCCTTGCTGCAAAGGGACAAGGCCATCCCTCTTTACCTCTCAGCATCAGTGAAAGTGCACTAGAGACTGATATCTCCAGGATAACGATGATACACCTCCAAAATATTATGTGACTGCTGCACATTCCACATTATTTTATAAGTTTGGTTTATTTTTAGCAGGTAATATGTATTCACATGGCTTTAAAAATCAGTATGATAGAGCACACATATAGATGTATCTATCTCATCTACCCATATCAATACCACCACCCACAGCCTCTGTTAGTTTTTTAAGCACCCTTCAAGAGTTTGCTTATGTAAATACAAGCAAATGTGACTAAATATCTTATTTTCTCCTTATATAAAAGTAAAATAATAGATACGCTGTTCTGTACCTTGCTTTTTACACTAAAGTTATCCTGGAGAGCTTTTCATATCAGATCTTAGAGATCATCATTGTTTTTTTAGAGTTACGAAGTTTTCCACTGTGAGTACTTATCATTATTTATCAACCAATCCCCAGCTGATGGACACTTGAGTTATTTCCAACAATTTTCACTTCGTTTCTACTGTGACAGACAGGGCTGAAATGAATAACCTTATATACAAGTCATTTCATAAGTGTGCAGATATCTTTAGTTGGAAAAATCACAGAAATGGGATCACTGAGTCAAAAGGCATATCACTCATATTATGCATTCCTATAGCAATGCATGCAGCCTCAGTTTCCCCGCAGCCTTGCCAGCACAGCGTGCGGTCATGCTTCTAGATGTGCAGTGTCTTTGGAAAGAACTTGGATTTCATCCTGCCTTCTTCAAGTGGGATTAGTTTATTTTCATTTTATTTTATTGCGATAAGAGCACTTACCTTGAGATCTACTCAAAAGATTTTTGAGTGTACAATACGATATTGTTCACTATGGACACAATATTGTACACCAAGCTTTCTAGAATTTCTTTCATTACTGAAAGTCTATACTCATCAATTAACAACTCCCCATGCCCCTCCCCATCCCACTCCATCCCTGGCAACCACCATTCCTCTCTGCTCCTGTGGGTTTGACTATTTTAGATACATCATGTAAGTGGAATCGCACGATATTTGTCCTTCAGTGACTGGCGCGTTTCACTTAGCATAATAACCTCGAGGTTTATCCATGTTGTCACCAACTGCAGTATTTCCTTTTTAAAGCTGAATAGTGTTCCTTTGTATGGATATACTACATTTTCTTTATCTGTTCATCTGTTGATAGGCATCCTGTTGTTTCCTCATCCTGGCTATTGTGAATAGTGCTGCAGTAACACCCAGATTTCTATCCCCCAAAGTGTGATTGCTGGATCATATAAGCAGTCTGATTTTTACAGTGTGTCTAGATAGCTCAGAATCTACCAAATAGGTGTTAGAATCTGAGGGCAAGTAGATCACCTGGCTCAGCACCCTCATCTTTTAGGAGAAAGCCAGAAAAGAGGACTTAGCTAAGACCCACCAATCCATGGTATAATAAGAATTCATGGGCACCTATTAAAGGCTGGCATTTTACTAGGTCTATACCCCTACAGAAGTATAAAATAGTCTCTATCTCTATTTACAGCCACTCCCCATTGTTCCTGTTACCACCTGGGCTCCACCTCCTGTCAGTTTGGCTGTGGCATTAGAGTCTCACATGAGCACAAACCCTACTGTGAACTGCACATGCAAGGAATCTAGGTTGCATGCTCCTTATGAGAATCTAATGCCTGATGATCTGTCACTGTCTCCCATCACCCACAGATGGGGACCATCTAGTTGCAGGAAAACAAGCTCAGGGCTCCCACTGATTCGACATTACAGTGAGTTTATGATTATTTCATTATCGATTATAATGTAATAATAATAAAAATAAAGTGTACAATAAATGTAATATGCTTGAATCATCCTGAAACTACCCCTCCCCCACCCTCATCTGTGGAAAAATTGTCCCACGAAACCAGTTCCTGGTGCCAAAAAGGTTGGGGAGTGCTGTCCTAAAGAATCAGGCAGCAGTGTAGGGTTAGGGACAGGAGGGGCCACAGGGAACATCAGAGCAGCGAGGGAGAGCAGTCTGCCACTGAGAAGACTTCCCCTGGCTATTGTTCAAATAGGAGAAGAATGAGGGTTCTGGGACTTCTCACCGTGACTTTTTTTTCCTTGAGTGCAAATCTTTTTGTCTAAGTATAAAAGCAATGCATTTTATTGCAGAAACTTCGGGAAATGCAAAAAATCACAAAGAAGAAAATAAAGTTCATCATTAGCCCATCATTTAGAGATCATCAGTCGGCATTTAGCGTTCTATTTTTCTAGTTTTCTTTCCATAGAGTCATATACATGTGTACGATATGTGGTTTTGGTCTTCTCTCCTTTTTTAAAAAACAGACAATGACATAGAATTCACAGGATTTGGCTATCTACCCATTGTTTCTACATACCTTAAAAACTCTGGAGATGAACACTAAAACTTTTGTTAATTTTATGGTCAAAGATTGGATCTTATTTTATTCTTTGCTTACCTTTCATGACTAGTAAACTTGTTCATACGGCTTTTGATCATTTGTGTTTTTTATTTTATGTGTTACCTACTCATGCTGTTCATCCATTTTTCTATTGAGTTATTAGTCTTTTTCTTATGGATTTAAAGAGTACTTTGTATATTAAAGATATT
Source organism: Macaca thibetana thibetana (assembly GCF_024542745.1). NCBI lineage: Eukaryota > Metazoa > Chordata > Mammalia > Primates > Cercopithecidae > Macaca > Macaca thibetana. The sequence goes on from NC_065585.1 coordinate 120,802,731, forward strand.
CACATTTTTTCATACATATTGCAAATATTTGCCCTCAGTTTATTGTCTTTGAATTTTATTTTGGACTTTTTTTGCCATATAAAAGAGTCAAAATTATATCTAGTTAGATATATCAATCTTCCCTTCATGACATTTACTGTTAACAGTTTGGTGTGTATTTTTTCAGACATTTTCTATGCATATGCAAATATATCTATAAAGATATATATATGTAGTTAGATATATAAAGTTTTCCTGCACATTTGAGACATCATGCACATTATTCTGTAACTTATTTCACATACTAGTATATTTTAGATAATTTCTTATATGAGTATATAAGGATCTAACTCTAACAGAGTGTTCTATTGCATAAATTTAATATTATTTTATTAAACCAGTTTTAAAGCTTGTTTTTCATTTTCATATTTAAATAAGGAAGTTTTCTGGTGTCTGAAAGAAATAGGGACCTAAGTTTATTTATTCCACATAGTGAGCCAGTTTTCCCAATAACATTTATAAAATAATCTATTTTTCCCCACTGATCTGAAATAACTATGTCATATATTAAATAACATTTTAAATAACTATCATATAGTAAATATACATATATTGAAAACTTGACTTTCTCTCTGGATTTTCTATTTTGATTCCTTTACTTTATTAATCAACACCATATTGTTCTAATTATTGTAGCTTAATAAGATACATTAATATCTCCAAAATTAATACCATCCCTATTTTATCTTTTTCAATATTGCCTTGGATAATTATTTTTCTTTTATTTACTTGTTTTTTACATTTATTATGACCTTTAGAATTATTCTGTGATATTCACAGAATATTTAGGATTTTGACTGGAATTGTGCTAGATTAAAAAATTAATTGAAGGTTTATTGACTTTTTGCAAAATGATTATTTCAATTTAAAAGCATTGTATTTCTTTATCTATTCAAGTTTCCTTCTTATGTGCATCAATAATGTTTTTGTTTTCTTTGTATAATCTTGCATTTGCCATCAAGTTCATTCTTACTTATTTTACATGTTTTGTTACCATTGTTAATGGGATCTTAAATGTATACTTTAGGACTATTACTAATATGTAAAAAGTACCAGTTTTGTGTATGATTTGTAATGGTTTACAGAATATTACTTTTGTTTCCAGTTGATTTTTTTTTAATTTTTCACGTAGACAATCATGTCATTTGCAAAACAAAACAAAACAAAACAAAAACAAGAAGAAGAAAGGAAAAGAGAGAGGGTATATGACTTTATTTCTTTATTTCTTCATTTCTTCTTTTACCATATTTACACTTTATTTCTTTTTATTTTCTTACTACTTTCTTGGATGTATCAGATACTATGTACAGTTTTCTCTTTATGGGATTCTACTGGGATTTTACACAAACACACTTTTGTATATATTCCTTTTTTTCAGTTACTATTTTCTTTTCTTTTGAGTCCTTGGAGATTTTCTTGGGTTTATCTTCTCATTCTCTGATTTAGGTTCCTATAGCCTCTAGTATGTGGTTTACGGCTTCTTCTGGGTCTTAAAATCCAACAGTCAATATTTTTACCTCTAAACTACTCATCTTAAGGTGTCCACGATCCCCTCATTGTCACAACCAACAATCACTTTGTGGCCCTCATCTGCCTTGATGACTGTGATACTGACACAACCTTTATCCCTTCCTTCATTTCTCTCTTGGCATCCATGACACTAACTCCCCTGGCTCTCTGCCGAACTCTCTTCTCCTCAGCTTCTTTCTCCCTTCTTTGTCCCCCTTTGAGTACTGAAGTTCCACCGCAGTCTTTCTTTCTTTTTCACTCTACAGATTCTCCCTGGACAATCCATGAATCTATAGATTCGTCCCTCTCCATGTCCACAGCCCATCTGCCAAGTCTTGAGAGAGCTCCAACCTCATTTAAAGGGCATCTCTCCCTGTAGGTTTCAACACCAAACTCATTGCCTCACTGTCCCCTGACTTTGCTACCCCTAATATCCATGGCTCTATTATCACCAAGCTGCCCAAGACAGAATCTCAGAGTCATCCTGGCTTCTTCCTCTCCCACATCTGCCCCACCCGGTCACCTCATGCTGTGAGTTCTGCAGTACACATGTCTCTCCTTTCTATTACTACTATTTGAATGGAAATCCCTGTGGTCTTTCTCCGGAGTATTGCAGTTTTCAGGGTTTGTTTGGATTTTTTGCTCTGCTTTTCATCCTTTATTCTATCCTCATCATGTCTCATCATGTGCCTTCCTAAAGCCCATGTGTTATTTTTTGTTTGTTGAGACGGTGTCTCACTCTGTCATCCAAGCTGGAGTACAGTGGTGCAGTCATAGCTCACTGCAGCCTCCTGGGCTCAAGCAATCCTTCCACTTCAGCCTCCCTAGTAGCTGGAACCATAGGCATGGGCTACTATGCCTGGCTAGCTTTTGTATTTTTTGTAGAGACAAGGTTTTGCCAGTTGCCCAGGTGGGTCTTGAACTCCTGGGTTCAAGCGATCAGTCCATCTCAGCCTCCCAAAATGTTGGAATTACAGATGTGAGCCACCATGCCCAGCCCCAAAGCACACGTTTGATGATATGAGTTGCCTGTTCAAACAATTTCAGTGGGTCCTGTTGCATAATAAATTCTAAGCAACTTATGACGTGCAGAGCTTTCTGTTCCCTGGTCCCAATACCCATTTCAACTTTGTCACCTACTATTTCTTTCCAGATGCCTTATGGCCCAGCCATTCCCCAAACACCCACCACTGCCTTTGCACACACCCTTACCTGTTCCTAGCGAGTGCTTTTCCTGATACTTTACCTGCTCAGCCTTTGATATTAAGCTCAAAAGACAACTCTGCAGCCTTCCTGGACTACTGGGGTAGAGAGATTTAATCTCCCTTTTCCCTGTCCCGTCCATGCTTGATAAATGCTCCTCTGCTTAAGCATTTAGAACACCAGAAAGCATTTAGAACAACAGGGTGTGCCTGCCTCTCCCTGTTAAGGGGAGGGCCAGGACTCTTATCCGTTTACTCCATTCATCTTACTCACTTCTTTCTCTCTCAATTCCCTCTCTTCCATCATACTCACACCTAAGTCCCTATCCAAGTTAAACCCAACTACCACATATTCAGCACGTGTACTTGAACAGTTAAAAAGCACACAATTATGAAATGTAATACTATCTAGTAACCTACTACATATCTGTGGTATATTCATTTTCTCACTCTCTTAAATGACGATCTCACACCTTTTTCTGTGTCCCCAAACTTCCTACAATCCCTCTTCCCCTGATGAACTTGCCTCTAACTCATTGAAAAATAGAAGCAATCGGAAGACAATTTCCTCATTCCTCACTATCTCACCTTCCAACTCTCTTGCATCGGAACCCACATCCTCTGCTTCTACCCAAGACCTAGCCCTTCACTTTCACTCTGGATCCTGTCCCCTCCCCACTTCTCAAAGTCCACTCTTGTGACAATCCCCTTCCTCCTCTCTGTCATCCCTATTTCCCTTTCTATACTGGACCATTTGCATTGGTCTACAAACATTATCCCTCTGTCTAAAAAATATCTTGACTCTTCTTTCCTCTTTAGTTACAGCCACTCCATGTCTCAGCTGTCCTTCCTACCAAAACTTCCTTTTTTATGATCATCTTTAATAGCTGCCTCCAATTCCTCATCTCCCATCTCAGCTCAGCCTGTTCCAACCAAGCATCAGTCCTTTCTACTCCACTGAAACCGGTCTTATCATGATAACAGTGATATCCAAGTTGTCAAATCGGATTGTCACATCTGTGTCCTCATCTGGCCCTACCTTTCAGCAGCATTTGATACAGCTGATCACTTTCTCTTCCTTGAGACGCTTTCTATCCTGGCTTTTGTAACACCTGCTCTCCAGGTATTCCCCCCACCTTTTTGGCTCCAAAGTCCCCTTTCCCTGATTCTCCCCTCTTCTCAATGTTAGCATGTTTTACAATTCAGCCATGAGACCTCTTTTCTTCTGTGTGTCTGCTCTACTGATTTAAAGACCATCTCTATATCAATGACTACCAAATTTGTTCACCCAATCCTGATCTCTCCTCTGAACTACAGACTCTGACATGCATACCTGATTGTCTTCTGAGAGGCATTTCAAACTCAAGATGTCTGAACCAGAACTCTGAATGTCCACCTTCAAACAGCTTCCTCTCCAAGTCTTATCTGTGCCATTAAGTGGCCCAGTTGTTCAAGCCAGAAACACAGGATTCATCCTCAATTTCTCTTTCTCCATCCCCCTCCTTACTGCCCTGCCATTGAATCCATCAGCAAACCCTGCCGATTTTACCTAAAAATACTCCTCCAACTCATCTATTTGTTTCTGTCTCCATTGCTGCCATCCTAATCCAAGATGCCATCATCCTTCACATGCTACTGCGAGTCTCTTAACTGGCCTCCTGACCTCCTCTCTGGCCTTTGGAGATCATTCATTTTCTACTCAGCAGCCAAAAGAATCCTCTAAAAACATAAATCAGAGCATATCACTGTCCTACCTAAAACCCTGAAGCAGTTCTGTGTTGCACCTTGAACAAAATCCCACTCCCTACCCAGGCCTAGAGAGCCCCCTGTGGCCTGGCCTCTGCTCCCTCCCCGACCTGCCATGTCCACCCTCCCCCTGGCTTGTCCCTGGCCACAATGGTACTCTTCCTTGCTCCTCAAAGCCTACTTATTTTTCCCACCTGAAGACCTTCATAGCAGCTATTTTTTTCCTTCCAGAACACTTCCCACCTCTCATCCCACCCTGTTTTATTTTCATCATAGCAGTACTCACATGTTCCCTTGCTTATTTATTTATTTTTATTATCTATGCCTTTTACCTAGAATAAAAGTTTCCTGAAAGTATGAACCTTACTGTCTTGTGCTCTGTTGCCTCCTGGCATCTGGAGCAGCTCCTGGTACATAGTAGGTGTTCAGCAAAGGCTTGTTGAAGGGATGAATGAATCCTGGTATTCTTCATGATGGGTGCCGTTCTTGGCACACAATAAGTCCTCATGTATTTGTTGAATTGATAAGCAAGTCACTCCAACTACACTGGATGCTTCTTGAGGATCAGAGACCTGTTTTAGGTTTCCTTAATTCCTCCACAGCACCCAGCACAGCGCTCGGAACTCCCAGGTGATTGGTACGTATATCTTGTTGGATTTATTCTTCCTCACAAAGGGGAAGCCAAGAGTCCTGCTGTCTGCTTCACAGATGCCATTTCTCTGAGAATAAACGTGATGTGAGAGGGATGTCACGAGAACAAGGACAAATTGGATAGGATGCCACGGGGCTACTCAGCCATTCTCAGTTGGAATGGCGGGAAAAGGAGGTCTGCCCGTGGTATTTTCCTATTTCAGCCATGACGCTACATTACCTTTTGGTACATGTGTTACAGGGCGCAACCTATATCCTGTTGATGGTGGATCCAGATGCCCCAAGCAGAGCGGAACCCACACAGAAATTCTGGAGACATTGGCTGGTAACAGATATCGAGGTAAGCAGGCCAGGAGGCACTCTCTGACTCATTTGGGGTCGTAGCTGGAAGATTATTATTCAGTGCCGTTCCCACCTCTCATCCCAGAGGGTTGGAGCGAGGACTTCCATGTCCCCTCTCCCCCAGCACTCAGCTGTCAGAGCCCTCCCAAGTTTTCCAACAATTTCAAAAAGTGTCCCAGGGCCAGTGGTATGCTGGTAACCCAGCCTTCTGGAAGGGTGGGGGGAGCCCTGATTTCTAGTGTTTGCTGATTTTTATGGTATAAATAAATACTCCCACCACAGGAGTGGTGATTTAATTTCAAGCTCCTGATGATTTAACAACTGACTCACACTGTTTCTGAAACGTTAACAATTGGCTTCAGCACACCACTAGATTTGGGGGCACTGAGGGGATTCTGAGACGTGCAGGTGGCAGAACTGGCCAAGGAAGTCCTGGAGCTCCTCCCCGTGATGGGGCACGGGGCGTGAGAGAGGCACAGCAACTTCCTTTTCTTTGTGTACAGAAACAAGTGGCCGCCTCTCATCTTCGTGTCTTTGTCATCATGATAATTGTGAAGGAGCCTGGCTCACCCTCTTCAGGGAGGGTCCTCAAATCTGGTGGCTTGTTTGTGCCATTATGTGGGAGGGAAAGGCTGTGTTGCCAAACAAGTTTCAGATACTCTGGGTTGAACTGAACTCATTCTGTTTCTAACTGAAGGGCTTTTGGAGATTTTACTAGTCTAATATGCACTATATCATATACACTGATTTCCCAATTGCATTTGGTTATTGAACTTTCTGTTCATGAGTGCCTGGCAGTACTCTTTGGGGAAGTCCACACTAGCCTCAAACAGTCACGAATCTGTGCCTAGAACACCTGCAGATGGGCTTTGCAAAGAGTGTACAAAGGCATCAACCCTGTAAGATAGTGGGAACTGAGAACTAGAAAAACAAAGTTTGGCTGTGGTTTGGACCTTGGCTGGCTACCAACTCAGTGACCTCTGTCGGCTCCTCTGGACATTTCATCTTGCTCTGTAATACGGGAAACGTGCTGCTGACTTGCTGTGATTGTGATGAGCCAATGACTTATGATAGCACTTTGGAAAACAGACAATTCTGCAACTATGAGGGGTTTGTGTTTTTCCTTCCAGAACTGTGGGTAGAGGAAGGGGTTGAAATCTGAACTAGCTTCTGACCATCCTGAGCAAGGCAGGGTTTTCACAGCCACTGGGTGGGAGTAGGGGGGTGACAGGGGAGTTACCCTTGTAACCAGCTGGTGGCCCAGTGACCAGGGCCCCTCCCAGGGAGCTCGGGTGGACAGCCATCCTTAGAGGTAGCCCTGCCTATGGCCCTGGAAGGGGCTTCCTCAAGGGAGACCCGAGCAGCAGCTTCGTGGGCAGTGCTGGAGCCACCTCTCTTACTCCACACACTTCCCTGGCCAAACACCATAAGCACACAAAGGGACAGAGCTGGGAGGTTTGAGCCATCAGGAAGGGGGAAGAGAGCGGTGAGCATGAGAGAAAGATCTCGCATCTCCCCTTCACCCCCCAAAGCTAGAGCATTGTCATTTTCTGAACTTAGGCCTCCCCGCAGTCTCAGGGGTGAAACACTCAAGAGAGAAGTATTGCTCTGAAGGTCACATTCACAGCCACCCCAGGCACACAGGGCTTCCTGTTAGGGAGCTCTGCTCGGCAGTCCTGAGGCCGAAGTGCGAAAGCAGCTAGGGATGGGATGACTTCAGAATTGAAAGGACTTGAGACCATGAGGCTGCCTCTCTTCCAAGCCTGAAGACCCCCCACTCCTCCACTCCCCTCACCCCCATACTCAGAAGGGACATCTCACAGGAGCTCTGTGCACCAAACATGAGTTTAGCCTCGGCAGCCCAGCTTAGAAGTAGAACAGGTGGCAGGTGACAGGTGGCAGCTGTCCGGCAAGGCTGCTAAGCCACAGAGCTTACCAGTGCCACCTGCCCGGGTGCGGCCCTCGGCCTTCCCGCTCAGGCCGGAGGAGGCTTGGGTTTCCGTCGCATTTGCACCGCTTCCCTCGTGAGTGTTCAGCAGGAAGCGGCAGCAATATCCACTTGGCCCCGCCCACCTTCCCCAAAATTCCGCCAACCACAGAGTCGGTGTCAACCAAATTCATTTAGGTCTCAGGTTCTAGGCCTCGACCAGAGGAAGCGAAGGCTGTGATCAAACCCGGAGCACTTACTTTGTGTTGGTGTTCGCCGCTGCTAAGTGGGTCTCAAACAGTTGAGTGCGTTCAAATTGGCAGACGAGCTTGTTAAAATGCAGCTGCCCAGGCACTACCCCACCTGCAGAACCGCCCCCTCGGTCGGTCTGGGGAGAACATGGCATTCCGGCTCAACAAGCATCCAGAGGGATTGAGCAGATTGAAGGAAGACTGTAGAGCGGGGATGCCTTGGTCCTTCCTAACATCACTCATTTGTGGAGCAATTTCAAGTGAAAAGCACTTTTAAAACTCTTGAAGCTCAACACCACTTTGTGAAATAGACATCATCCTCGTTTTATAGATGGGGAAAGTAGAGCCCAGAGAGGCTGAATGATGATGCTGCCTCTTAGCTAGTGGGTTAGAAAGGTGAGTCTTCAATCCTCACCCGTTAACCCCAAGTCACACGCCTTCCCTGCCGTACCATGTGGCCTGAGTTCAAACCACATCTCTCCCATCAACTCCACTAGGACAAGGAGCCACTATCCCCTCTCTATAACATGGAAGGCATCATCTCTGTGGTTCCCTCCACCACCCGCCGGCTCACTCCCAGAGTTCTTTTTCTGACTACCCTTTATGGGTAGATGCTTCCAGGGAACTGTCCCCAGGGAATACTATCTTGTTAAATAGAACACGCTAGGTAAGTGTTTTGGACCCTGTAATGCTACACCCTAAACACCATCATTACCCAAACAGCCTCAGTAGGAAAGCCTGCCATAAAGTCTATGCAGACAGAGAGTGACCATGGCCCTGTCGTTCACAATGACCACAGAAGCAAACCTGGTGGAACTTCAGCTGACCCTGATATTAGGGGGCCAGGTCAAACTGGATGGTAGATCAGGCCATGGCCATAGGAGCCCTTCAGTAGGGACAATTTTTTGATAGCCTATCTGGGTTGAAACAGGACAGCAACTAGTTTTTAGGAATATAAGAAAGATCTGTGGCACCCCCCAACCTCCATTCCAAAGAGGGGCTGGCAGGGTTTAGTACGGAGTAGGATAAAGCTCTGGAACTTTGGATAACTTAAATAAAAACTAGAAGTTAGATGCCTGGCAATAGGGACAAGGCATCCATTCATAGTACCCTTTTGTTCATTTAATTCAAGAAATAGATATAGAACACTATTCAGTATAGGACAGTGGTTAACAGCGAGGACTCCGGAGCTAGACTGCTGTGGTTTGAATTCCTAATCTACCATTATTAGCTGTGTGATCTTGGGCTAGTTGCTCAACCTCTCTGTGTCTCAATATACTCAGTCATAAGCTGGAGATAGTAGTATACCTACCTCACACTGTTGCTATGAAGCTTAAGCGCATTATTTTAAGGAAAGTGCTCAGAGCAATACCCAGAACACAGTAAGCTCTACATTGTTACTTGCTGTTATATTCTTATTATTGCTCTAAATCAGGTAGCTAGGCTAGCACTGGCATCACAAACACAAGGAAAATTGAGGAAGGCTGTGCCCTCACAGGGCTTCTATTCTAGAAGCCCAAGGAAGGAATCCACAACTCAGTAGTGGTATTACGAGGCCCCCAGAGGCTGGCTTAGGGTGGAACTTCCTATACCTGTGGGTTTCCATCAACTCCGGAACAGGACTAGGCTCCAGTCTCCAAACCTGGCCAGGCTAGGACAGGCAGACACGGATACATAAGGCATGCTGTCCCACTTGGCTCCCTCTTTGAAAGGTTCTCATTGAGCAAGAGAGATTTCTAACTGAGCATTGACAGATAACACCTTTCTCCTCAACTGCAGTGTCCTTAGCATTTCCTTAAAGATGATTTTCTGTTCTGATTCCATCTAACTAATAATCTTCATGCTGAAAGCTCATTAAGATATCAATTAATTTGCATCATTCATTTTCAAAGAAACACTTATTGGTTCATCTTTTATTTGTCTCTGAAATTAGTGTTCAGGGCTTTTCATGCAGATATTTTCATTAGACTTTTTATTGTTAATGGGAATATTGAACACAGGAAGATGGTATATTAATACTTTCCACAAAGAATATCATGACTGGTGACAAAGAACACTAAGAACAATTAAGGAGACAAGAGTACCTTTTTACTTCCAAAAAAGAAAATCTTCCTAGAAACCGTCAATGATTCTAAAATTTGCCCTGAATATCTTTTTTGTTTTAAGAAAGAAAAGGAAACTGGCAAGTTCATGGTTCCCTTTCATTCAGTGCCCTCAACCTTTGGCAACTGTAAATGCAACCATTTCTGGGTTGAATTAAAAGGGTCTCTAAAGGGTCATTATTTTGTCTACTTTTCTGTAGGGTTAAATTTTTCCATAATTAGAGGTTTTTTTCCTAAGGGCTTCTAAGTGCATTAGGTGAATAAGATAATGGGAAATCCAATAAACAGGGCAAGAATTATAGCTCCCTGCTTTCTAGTTATGTGGGTAGCACGTGGCAGGACACTTGTGCCTGAGTGATCGGTTCCACTGCTGAGAGAGTTGTTTGACCTCTCTGAGACTGCAACTTCGCCTCTGTGAAACTGACAGAAATCCTCACTCTTCAGGGTGGAGACAAGGAAAAAGGAAATTACATATGCAAAGAAGAGAAGCCTCCCTAGAGAGAGGCACTATAGGAAGCAGCACGTGTATCCTTGTTTCTAATCAATGGAGCGGCAGAGCCTGTAGAAATTTAAATATATCGATATAAAAATAATGATATAATCTCATTTTCTATATATCCAGAAGCCCGCTAATGATAATAAACAGAATAAACAATCTTTATCAGGCCTGCAAGTTCAGATGAAGAGGTCAAACCAAGGAAATGGGATTAATAATGACTTCTTTCTTTAGAGCTGTATTTGCAGTTTTGCCACTGATATTTGTGTAATTTCCATGCATGCTTTGACCTGTACTGTGAGGATCCATTTTAAGTAATAAGCAGCTAAAAGGCATGGCTTAGGCTCCCTAACACATAGGTTCAGATCTATGGGCCATAAAGAGTGCGTGCTGATGGAGACAGCACAGAGGTGGCCATAAACCAGGTGGTTGTTAACCAGACTTGTATGTGGCCATCCTGAAGGGAAAGGGAAAGAGCTTGGACTTTAGGTCAGATGAACGAGAGGAGGTTCCAGGCTCTGCCACTTCCAGGTGGGAAGGACCTCTAAGTGCATTAGGTAAATGAGATAATGGGAAATCCAATAAACAGGGCAAGAATTACAGCTCCCTGCTTTCCAGTTATGTGGGTAGCACGTGCCAGGACACTTGTGACTGAGTGATCGGTTCCACTACTGCGCTAGTTGTTTGACCTGTCTGAGACTGCAACTTCACCTCTGTGAAACTGACAGAAATCCTCACTCTTCAGAGTGGAGACAAGGAAAAAGGAAATTACATATGCAAAGAGGAGAAGCCTCTGAGGCTCAGTTTCTTCATTAAAATGGGCATGTTAATAATATCTATTTCCCAGCGTTCAATGAGATTAAGGCTTCTAACACAGAACAGTAGGACCTTGGTAAATGTAATTATCTCCCCCACAACCCCCAACTTTGACATCTGACCATAGCAGCTACTTATGATTTAGCAAATTCCCTTAGATAATTGGACTCATGTTTTGCAAAGTAAAGATTCTAGACAGTGCCCAACACAGCTCATCCTTTTGCCCTTTGAAACTAGATGAGTCCAGGCCCAGCCTGGAGGACCTAACATGACCCCAGCTGGCTTTTGTGGAAACCAAAGCATGTTGGGGCCTGGAAGGGTTCAGTCAGTCCCATAATTCCATCTCTAGGGATCCCCTGTGACCTCCTGGACCAGAGCAGGCTCCCTGGAGTCATCCCAGGCCACAGCCCAGGTGTGATGCTGGGCTGCAAGTGACAGCCAGGCCTATGGTGCACTGACCACATTTGGGGCTGCAGCCCCTTCCTCTCCAACACTTCCCACCTCTATTTTTAACAGAAGCCAGTGCCCCTGCCATCTCCTTATCACTCACAGTCCCACTCTGCTGTCATTGTCCCGCCCCAGAGATGCTTTTGCTCCCATTCAAAATAATTTAAATAAAATGTTGCTACAAAGTGGAATATTATCTTTTGATGAATGTTTTTAAAGCCCTTTAGGTTTTCATGGTAATTTGCAATGTGAAATTATTTGGAGATAAGAGCCAAATTAGCTCTCGTATGCTGAGGTCGCTGTGTCCTGTTATCCATGTGAGCAGTGTTTAAATATAATCAGCCCTTAGACTAATGCAGCATAATTGTTCATTTGAAATAGCTTTTTTTCACTTCATTCAATGAGTCATTAAAATATTCAAGGGATAATGCAGTGAATTGGAAATGAATTTATCATATTATCCCATACATACTGTAGTGCTTCAGGTAACTAAGGAGAAAGAGAGATAGAGAGAAAGAGAGACTGCGGATATGAATAAGGTATACATGCAGGAAGGGAGCCAGTATATACAGGAATATTGTAAACAAAGCTTTTTCGTTGGTTTATGGCAAGCGTGTATAGAGAGGCTGACTAGGTGGGGTGAAAGAGAAAGAAAATGCTGTTCTTCTAGGAGGTTTCTCTCTCTCTCTCTCTCTCTCTCTCTCTCTCTCTCTCAGCACTCTGAGATTCCGTGCTCCACCACAGCTCCGCTGTTAACTTATTTTTATCAAATATGTTTATATCAGAAAGTCGTTATGGAAACCAATTCTGCCATCCAGGAGAATTCCTGGATCAGGCAGAAAACTCACTCTTTCTTTCTCTTTCTCTCTCTCTCTGTGTCTGTCTCTCTCTCTCTCTCTGACACACACACACACACACACACACACACACACACACACACCCCAGACCTCCATGAGACACCCCAAAGGGTGTCTTGCTCACCCAACTCTGATCTCAGCTCTGAGGGGGTAGCTGGTGGCTCCCGGCACTCCTTCATGGGCAAACCCAGAAAATGTGTAAGACCAGAAACCCATATCCACCCTTGCCCTGACATGAGGAACCTGGGCTTGTCACTGTCCTCTGTGCCTCAGACACTCACCCCTGAGCAGATGCTCTTAGGAAGCGATGGGGTTGGGGAGCGGGGAGGGGAGAGGGCGAGGGCAGGCAGCGTCTTTGAAGCATGGTGATCCTTCCTCGGTCTTAGAAAGTTCTATCTGTTTGCATTGTTTATGCCACACTGGAATAATGTCTTCTGTTCTGGCCGCAGTAATTTAAGAGGGATAGTGACCAGCATAGGAAAGCAATCTGAATGGTCAAGTTCGGTAGAAACCACATCAGGTCAGCAGCAGCGGAAAGAAGTAGGAAAGGCTAGCCTATTGGAACAACTACAGACGCATGAGAAGGAATGGCCTTTAAAGAGTTAAGGAAATCTCATTGGAAAACAGAAGAGATCTTGCCGGACTTCACTAGGCCGATTCAGGACCAGTGGGGGAAGTTTCCAGGGAACCACATTTTGGTCCCTTATGAGTTAGAACTTTCTAAGAATTTGAACTGCTCAAGAACTGCTCATATATTCCACCGAGGAGCAGGCTTTTGTGAATGACAGTAATTACCCATGGGTGACCCAGAGAATTTTCACTCTGGGTAGAAGGCTGGTGCAGGTGACCTGTAAGGTGTGCCCCTTGGCATCTCCAACAGTGTCTCCACCTGCCATATTGTCTCTCCTGGCCACAGACACTCTTCCTATAGCTCATATCCATAGAACATATTAACAACAACAATAACTAATGAAGAGAGAATAAAAAAGGAGGAGGAAAAGGAGAGAGGGAAGAGGAAGAAGGAAAATAAGAAAAAACATCATTGATGCACTTGGCAAGTAATGCCAAGTGCTGTGCTTTACATAAGCACCTCATGTAGTCCTCATAAAAGAGGGAGGTAATGGAGATAAGAAATTGAGGCCCAGAGTGGGTAAGCAACTTGCCCAAGATGTCACAGCTAGCAAGTGGTTGCCTGAGATTGGAGCCCAAAACCTACATCTCTACTCATGAGGCCATATTACTACTCCAGAGTCTAAGTGGGTTCCACACCCACTACCTAGGCCCTGCCCAGATGACAGCTTATATTGGGGCCATGTGTGGGGGCTAAGAGGTGGTGGTGCTGGTGTAAGCAGTTTGGTTTGAGATTGGTGGCCCCTCTACCTCTAGCCACACCAGCCTCAGCCATGCACAGCCCTGGACTGGGGCTCCAAGTGCAGTGTGGACGCAAGAGATTGATTCTCTGACTTACTATGAGCAAATTGTTTACCTCCCTGAATCTGTTTCCTCGTCTGTATAAGAGGAAACTAACGTCGACCTCACAGGAATGTTGAGGATTTAACGAGATAACATTTGTGAAACACCCAGCACGTAGCACCTGGCGCTTAGTAGTTGCTATGTATATGCTGGCTCTCTCCTCCTTCCATCCTTTACCACCCTCAATCCTCCATAGGAAGCTTAGAAAGCCGAGCCTTCGATGGTACAAAACATATGTCACTCCCAAGAGGTAGGACAGGGCCTGGCCAGGAGAATGAGCTGCCTGTGTGGTTATCGCTTCAAAGACCTTGAAGGAGAAAAGTCACCAGTGGGCATAGATGTAACAGGGAGCTGTTAGGATTGATTGTTTGACCTGCACTGCTCTCAGCACTGTGACTACTAATAAAATACGATAAATAAAAATCAAATCAAATCAAATCTGGTGAGTACATGTTAGGGATTTAAAATGTGGTTTTTCTGCTGCCCAGTTGGAAAGACAGGGCCAACACATAGGAAATAATGAGAGAGCAGTACTCAATGATTTTGTCAACTCCAAGTGGGCTTTTTAGACTCAAATTGCTGTGGAAATTGGGAGCACCCTCCTCTTCTCAGTGAGGCAACTCCTCCTACTTCAAGGCTCAGCTCAGATGTCACCTCTGCCTAAAGGCTTGCTCTACCACCCTCAGACTGAGTTAGTCAGTCCTGCCATGCTGCTGCCACACTCAGTCAAACCTCAATTAGTGCCCTCATTATTATTTATGAGTCTCTTTTCCCTCTTAGACCATGAGTTCCTGGAGAGCAGAAATGTGTCTTCTTATATTCTCAGCACCTAGCCCAAAACATTAAGGGCCCTCAGTAAATGTAGAATTAATGAAGGCATGAAGAAATGAATGAATGAATAAAGAATGAAGGAAGAGATGGGTGAATGGGTGAATAGAGGTGAGTAGGTGAATGGATAGAGGGATAGATGGAGGTTGAATAGGTGGTAGGTGGTGGATGGATGGATGAATAGATGGAGGGATGGATGGATGGATGGATGGATGGATGGATGGATGGATGGAGATTGGGTAGATGGGAGGGTGGATGGATGGAAGTTGGATAGGTGGATGGACAGATGCATGGATAGATGGATGGAGTGACGAATGGGTGGAAGTTAGGTAGGTGGGTGGATAGATGGATGAATGAATGGATAGAGGTTGGGTAGGTGGATGGATGCATGAATGGATGAATGGATGGATAAAGGTTAGGTAGGTTGCTGGATGGATGGATAGCTAGACATTGGTTAGGTGAATGGATAGATGGATGGATGAATGAATGGATAGAGGTCGAGTAGGTGGATGAATGGATAGGTGGACAGAGGTTGGGTGGGTGGGTAGATGGATGATGGATAGAGATTGGGTAGGTGGATGGATGGATGGATGAATGGATGGAGGTGGAGGTTTGGTAGGTGGACAGAGTGACGCCACTCCATCTCTTATCAACTCTTATAACTCTTATCTTAACAATGCAGATAAGACTTGACCTGGGCCTTGAAATTATGAGCAGCCCTGGAAAAGTCAGAGGATACAAGCAATTGCATTTCAGGAAAGGAACAATGTAATTAAAAACTCAACAATTTTAATGGTGTAGAAGAAAAGAATCATAAACATAAATTAAAAGCCAAGATAGGTGAGTTAAGTGAGGCCCTTGATTGTTATAGATGTCTCTAGGTTGTTATTGCAAACATCTACTAACAGATTCCCCTCTTATAATCTCACCATTTACAAAAATGTGAACATTTCTTTCATGGGATAATTTTTCTAAAATCTAAATAGGATCATACTGCTTTCCTATTTGAAGCCCTGCAGTGATTCCCCAGTATCTCAGGACAGACCCCTCTCCCCAGTGTGTTACTCAAGGCCTTTGAGGCTCTGGGCCCTGCCTGCGCCACAACCCTCATGGTCTCCTGCTGATCTGCTTGTAGTGTCTCAGACCTGCTCAGACCTTGTAGGCCTTTGTGGACTATTACCTGCTCTGCCCCCTCTTACAAAAACTCTTCTGCAGTCCATAAACAGGCCATTGCTTTAAATGAGTTGAGATTGCTAGATAAATTACACCTCCAAGGTCCAGAAAGAGCTTAGATTTGCAATCACGAAATCATTTCCAGAAATAGGGAAGGAAAATATGGATTCCCAAATTTAGGCTGGTAAGTGTAATATCAGTCCTCATCAAAACATCAAAATTCAAAAACAGTTTAATAAGCAGATGGTCTGAGACAATATAGAAAAGAAAACAGTGCACATGAGAAGTCAGCATAGATTCACCAAAAACAAATCATGCGTGACCACTCAGAGTTCTTTGTTGGGAAATGCACTGACCCCTTGGACCAGGAGGATGCTGTCAGTAAGCACAGTACAGGTTGGCTGAGCCAGGCATTAGAACAAGTCAATTGTGGTAACCTTTTGGCCAAGGGGGAGAGATGTTGCTTCAATGACTGTTGTGTTAGTTGGGGGTTTGTGACTTGTTAACAAATCATTCCTGAAGAGGTGACAAATGAATTAGTACCAATCTTAAAGTTGGTCCCTGGTGACATGCCACAAGATTCTGGCCTGAGTGCCTCACCTTGTTTATATCTTTTTTTTTTTTTTGAGACAGAGTCTTGCTCTGTCACCCAGGCTGGAGTGCAGTGGTATGATCTTGGCTCATTGCAACCTCTACCTCCTGGCTTCAAGTGATTCTCCTGCCTCAGCCTCCTGAATAGCTGGGATTACAGGCACATGCCACCACACCTGGCTAATTTTTGTATTTTTTGTAGAGACAGGGTTTCACCATATTGGCCAGGCTGATCTCAAACTCCTGACCTCAGGTGATCTGCCTGCCTCAGCCTCCCAAAGTGTTGGAATTACAGGTGCGAGCCACCACACCCAGTTACCTTGTTCAATATCTTCATGGATAGCATGCTCACCAAATTTTAGGTCAAAGTTTCAAGGAATAGCTAATTTGATGGGTAACATAAAACAGTTAATTTTGGCAAATCAAAAGGATGTGCCTGCATTGAGAAATTTAAATTTAATAGGGATTAATCTAAAGTTCTATATTTAGGTTCTAAATCAGTTGCACACATACAGAAGGGGGAAGATCTGGCATGTCAGAGGTTCATGAGGGAAAAAGATCAAGAGGAGTTTTAGCTAGTTTTGAAGCTAATTTTAATCTAAATTTTAAGCTAATAATAGAATGTCAAGCCACAGTGTGAGAGTTAAGACAGTTAATATCATCTTAAGCCACATCAATAAAAGTAAAGGCTTTAGACCATTGAAGAGTTATACCTCTCCTTTCTGTGCATCTATGAGATCATTCATTCATTCATTCATTCAGCATGTGCTTAGCACATTTTAGACAATAGGTTTCATTCAGGCACTGCAGATCAGAAAGTTTATGCAATCAAATCCTTTTTTTTTTTTCACTTTAAAAAAAAATAGGTTTTATTTTTTGGAGCATTTTACATTCACAGCAAAAGAGAGCAGGGTACAGAGCATTTCCGTATACTTGCTGCCTGCCCCAAGCCTCCTCCACTATCAACATCTGGCACCAGAGTGGTTTGTTTGTTATAACTGACGAACTTAACACTGATGATCATGGCTGGGCATGGTGGCTCATGCCTGTAATCCCAGCACTTTGGGAGGCCGAGGTGGGAGGATCACCTAAGGTTGGGAGTTTAAGACCGGCCTGACCAATATGGAGAAACTTTGTCTCTATTAAAAATACAAAATTATACGTGCATGGTGGCGCATGCCTGTAATCACACCTACTTGGGAGGCTGAGGCAGGAGAATCACTTGAACCCAGGAGACAGAGGTTGTGGTGAGCCAAGATCGTGCCATTGCACTCCAGCCTGGGCAACAAGAGCAAAAATCGGTCTCAAAACAAAACAAAACAAAACACTGGCGATCGCTAATAATCCATGAACCTACATCATGATCACCCAAAGTCCATAGTTTACATTAGGGTTCACTCTTGATGTTGTATGTTGCATAGGTTTGGACAAATGCATAACGACATGTATCCACCATGATAGTACCATGCAGAGCAGCTGACCTGCCCTAAAGGTCCTCTGTGCTGACCTGTATGCAATGACATCCTTTCTGCGAAGGAGCTCCCTGTCTGGTGAGGGGAGCAGAGGAGAAGAATCAATGACTCAATTACAGACTGGGGAGTGTTAGGATGGAGTTGAGTCCTGAGAACCATGGAGATGAGAAGGAGGCAGCGGGGAAAGTTCCCCAGAGAAGGAAACCTGTGAGCACTGTGGAAATTCACCAGGCAACCTCGTGAGGACAGGGCACCCGGACCAAGGGAATAGCAGGAAGGAGCTGACGTGTTCCAGAATCAGATGGGGACTGGTATGACTGGAGCAGGGTGGTTACGGGGCAGCATGGAGGAGATGAGGTCATGAGGCAGCAGGGGAGACCAGGAAGGATGGTGGTTCTAACCCATCCACCCGGTTTAACTGCGCCCAGACCAGTTAAATCAGAATCTCTGGAGGTGGAGCACAGGCATCCTTATTTTTAAGGCTCCTCAGAGGATGTGAACATGCATCTGGGTGAAGGGAGGAGGAAATGGGGCGTTGCTGTTCAATGGGTGTAAAGTTTCAGTAATTCAAGATGATTAAGTCCTGGAGATCTGCTGTACAACATGGTGCCTATAGTTAGTAGTACCATACTGTACACTTAAAAACTGTAAAGAGGGTGGATCTCATATCGAGTGACCTTATCACAATGAAAGAAAGAAAGAAGGAAAGGAAAGAGGAAGAAAGGAAAGGAAAGGAAAGGAAAGGAAAGGAAAGGAAAGGAAAGGAAAGGAAAGGAAAGGAGGAAGGAAGAAAAGAAAAGAAAGAAGAAAAGAAAAGAAAAGAAAGAAGAAAAGAAAGAAAGAAAAAATATGCATCTGGGGTTGAGAACCACCAATGTCGGGTCTTTATCCAGGCCTGGGCAAGGAGTCTGGCACACAGCCTATGGGAGGACTTCCAGCAGGGGGGAAAAACTGTCTTGCATTTTTTGTTGTTGCTTTCAGGAGACAGGGTCTCATTCTGTTGCCCAGGGTGGAGTGCAGTGGTGCAATCATAGCTCACTGCAGCCTCCAACTCCTGGGCCCAAGTCATCCTCCTGCCTCAGCCTCCTAAGTAGCTAGGACTACAGGTGCACACCACCAGGCCTGACTATTTACTTTTATTTTTTATAGATATAGGGCCTCACTATGTTGCCCAGGTCGCTCTTGAACCATTGGCCTCAAGCAATCCTCCCACCTCGGCCTCCCAAAGTGCTGGGATTGCAGATGTGAGCCACTGCACCCAGTCCCTGCCTTGCACTTTTTTTTTTTTTTTTTTTTTTGAGATGGAATCTTGCTCCGTCACCCAGGCTGGAGTGCAGTGGTGCAATCTCGGCTCACTGCAAGCTCCACCTCCCGGGTTCATGCCATTCTCCTGCCTCAGCCTCCTGAGTAGCTGGGACTACAGGCACCCGCCTGGCCAATTTTTTGTATTTTTAGTAGAGACGGGGTTTCACCATGTTAGCCAGGATGGTCTCGATCTCCTGACCTCGTGATCCACCCGCCTCAGCCTCCCAAAGTGCTGGGATTACAGGTGTGAGTCACGGTGCCCGGCCAGAGGTGCCTTTTAGATTTTAAGTGAGAGATTGAAATGAGTCTGGAACTCCCAGGAGAGACCAAGACAGGTGGCCTGGCTTTGGGATACAAACGTGGTATTTGCAGCCAAAGGGCTGCTGTCTCTTCAGGGGCCGTGTATTGTGTCTGGAGATATTCAAGGAGAAGTCGTCTGCCAGAGGTCGGATTAGATTGGCCCCTAGGTGCTGCGACTTTATAAACAAGCTTAACCCCAGCCCACCTAGAACAGAGTACCATCCTGGGAGGAGAGTGAGGAGAGGCAGGGAGGTCTCACGATACAGGGCCTTGGAGGCCATGAGGGATTTGCTCTACTGAGCAGGAGACTGAGTGATATTCCAAAAAAAGCTTGGAGCCAGAATGGGGAAGACATGTATGCTGGGCCGCTTGCTAGCTGGTGATGCTGCTCCAGTCTCTGCCGTTCTGTGGGTCTCTATTACCTCACCTACAAACACAAACAGGGAGGTAGATTTTGGTGATAACACCAGGCTCTGATAGTTTATAATTCCATACTTGATCCTCCACTAAGCAGCCCTCGACTTCTTTCTGCCAAAATGTTCACATGCACGACACACTCCCCTGGGCCTCAGAACACATAAAACAAGCTCCAAGTTCCCCCACGATTCCCTGTGCGCTTGCTCTCCCAGTAACAAAGTGTCTTGGAACACTGATGAGAGTGGCGTTATTAGAGGGAGAACGTGGAAGCCACTCTCATTTATTTTTGAAGGTAAATCACTCACTGGAGCTTTATCATTAGCAACACCTCCCTGGGAATCTACTTCTCTAGTGATTTGTGACCTGTGGTTGGAACGAGTGTCAGGTCAGTGTTGCAAAGCTCAGCTACAAACCACAGAAGACCAGAGTGGGCCAGTGAGCAGGGGCGAGGCCTGAACAGCTCCCATTTTAGAAGGAGTCAGCTAGCAGCTTTCTGCAGAAACTGGAGAAGGACAAGCCCCATGGCAGGAGACGTGTTGGGGGTGGCTACAGGAATCCAGGCGTGCCGGGCCGGGTGAGAGACGGGCTTGGCATGGGAGTAGTGGGGATGGGTGGGAAGGCCCAGGGGCTTCTTGGGGCTCCCCTGCCAACCTCCACCCTGAAAGACCACGGTGGAGCTGGTGTGGAGAGATCAGAGACTGAGGGCCAAATTAGCCAGTGGCCCAGAGTCAGGAGAGAGCAACATCCTCCTCCTGCAGCGGGTTCTGTTGCTTCGCAGAGAGACAAGGAGGAGGAACCCACAGTCCAGAGCACTTGGGAAGAATCTGGAGACGCTGGGGGTGGGGGGAGGGGCAGCAGGGAGGGACTTCAACAGGGTAGAAGGACAGATGCCCAGACCTCCCTGGGCTGCTGGCCCATCAAGCCCTTGACTAAGAATTGGCTTTTTCCTTTCAAAGAGGGTGGAAGTCACTGTTTTCTTGTCTCCGTTGATGAACAGATTCTGGGTGGCAGGAGTCACCATAGAAACAGGTGCTATCTTAAGCAAATGAGCCTTATTAACCTTAAGAGTGGTGGAGTTTTCACAAGATTGCACATATAGGGTAGGAGGGAGAGCGGAGTTTGGTGGGGGAGGGCCACGGTGGCTGGGAGTCGGGCTGCTGTGGCTCTGGGTGTGGAGGCATATGTGTGCGCATGCATGTGTGCATTGCGTGTGTGTAGATGCCCATCTACGTGTGCTTTTGCAAAACCATTTCCCAAGGGATAAGCTCAGGTTCTGCTTTTTCCCTAATGAATACACATTTTCCCCCCCAAAAATATCCTTGATCTCTTTGGGAACCAGCCTTAAGGCAGTAGAGGCCAGGATCCCTGACGCTACCCCTCACCCTTTCCCCAACTACCTTCCCCTCCATTTCTGCATGCATCTTCCTGTCTGCTTCACATCAGGAACAGGTACCTCCCTGAGGACCTGGCAGCCAGGAAGCAGGGATCTCTTTGCTCCAGGAGGTGGTGTGGTGCAGTGGTAGGTACAGGGATACTGACACGAGGTGGACCTGGGTCCATGTGACTGCTCTGTGACTCTGAAGCTGTCACCTGCCTCTGTGAGCCCCAGTCTATAAAAGACACCATGCACCCCATAAGGCTGATGTGAGGCTCCGGTGAGATCATGCATGTCGACCTGAAGTCTCTCCCCACCCCTCCCCACTGTGACTAGGGGCTCACTCTTCTCAGGCACAGCTGTGACTGCACAAAGGTTGTTAATCAACCACAGGGTTAATCTTTCCCCAGCATGATCTCATTGGTCAACAGATTTCTACTCTCCATGAGTTCTGTGCTCTGCTAGGTCCTGGGGGAGGTATAGAAGAAGGTTAGGATTAAGAGCCTGACCTTGGGGAGGTTGGATGGGCAGGGAGGGTGTGGAGTAGCAGAGTTGGGTGGGGCCTCGAAGGTGGGTAGGATTGGGGTAGGCAGGGAGGAAAGTGTCCAAGAAAACGGGGGCATATATTCATCTCTTGAGGCAAAGGCAACCAAAATCTGAACTGTTCCTAGGTTACAAAAGGTTATATAAGAAAAGAAACTGGCATTCTCCCACAGTATCTGGGAGTTGTATGCACTGGCTCCAAGAAGCACGTCTGCTGCCCTCTGCAGCCCCTCCCTGGGCAGGACACTCAGCTCCAGGTATCATGGCACCTGCCCCAGTCCTGCTGTAATCCCAGGGAATAAACCGAGACTCTTATCCCAGGGGCTCTGAGGAACTGTCCTGAGGCTCTGCAATGGAGTCCCTGCAGTCTGAGGTGCAGTTTGCCCAGGAAGACAAGACGGAGCCAGCCTGCCCAGGGACTATACCAGGGTGGGCACAGCAATGAGGGGACATTTATTTTCCTTTGCCATGAGGAGTAAAGAGTCACAACACATGCCTGAAGCAGGGACAGGGCTGATGGCACAGAGGAGGGACACTTCTCTGCATCATAGATTTCTAGACCATAGAGCTAGACAAGCCCTTGAATCCATCTGGTTCGACCCTTCTGTTTTATGGATGAAGAAACTGAAGCCCAGGGTCATAGAAGCTTATCAGTGCACAGTGTGGACCGGAATCGAGGTGTCCCAACTCTTAATACTATTCCTCCTTCTGTCTCCTGCCCCATCCAGCCTATGGTTAGCAGGCCCAGGGCAGTCCCTGGGTGATTAACCAAGACTCCAGGTATACTGAGACACCACAAGCATTGTTTAGGTCAGACTACAATAAAGAAGAAAGCAAAGGTTTACCCTGGGCTGCTCAGCTCTCACCCCTCTCTTTTAAAAGCAAAATTTGTCCTCAAGATAGTTTGCTCAGAATGATGGTTTCCAGCTTCATCCATGTCTCTACAAAGGACATGAACTCATCCTTTTTTATGGCTGCATAGTATTCCATGGTGTATATGTGCCACATTTTCTTAATCCAGTCTATCACTGATGGACATTTGGGTTGGTTCCAAGTCTTTGCTATTGTGAATAGTGCCACAATATACATACGTGTGCATGTGTCTTTATAGCAGCATGGTTTATAATCCTTTGGGTATGTACCCAGTAATGGGATGGCTGGGTCAAATGGTATTTCTAGTTCTAGATCCTTACACCGCATGTCCTCACTCAGAGGTGGGAATTGAACAATGAGAACACTTGGACACAGGGTGGGGAACATCACACACCGGGGCCTGTCGTGGGGTGGGGGGAGGGGGGAGGGATAGCATTAGGAGATATACCTAATGTAAATGATGAGTTAATGGGTGCAGCACACCAACATGGCACATGTATACATATGTAACAAGCCTGCACATTGTGCACATGTACCCTAGAACTTAAAGTATAATAAAATAAATAAATAATAAAAGCAAAATTTGGCATTTTGTGAGCCTTACCTGGCCCCTGCCGATGACTGCAATTTCAGAAGTTTCAGAAAAGTTATCCCAATCCACCCATCCCCAGCTCCCAAATTATCTTCCCCATTGGCTTTAGAGATGCCTAAAATTTCTTAATAGCAGGAAATGCTTTATAACATAATTGAGAATAAGGCTGGAAAGGGCTAGTCATAGGGGGCGAGTTCATGGACTGGCTTAAGCCCCAAACTCCAAGCAACAGTAGACAACATTAGACTTTTGGCTGGGCCACTCAAAGGAAAACAGAGCAGGAAGCCACCATACAATGACAGAAAGTGAGAGACATGGAAGGGAGGACAGTAGGAGGGGGAGGTCAAAGGAAAGGAGGGGATCTCCCTTTCACTGTGTCTCCCTGCAAAGTCCATGCACATTCCTCTGCACCAGCTGCTCCAAAACAGGAAGCCGCTCCCTTTCCCAGTATTTTTCTTGTATCCAGGTTTTAATTCATAGATATGGCCAGGCACAGTGGCTAACTCCTGTAATCCCAGGGCTTTGGGAGACTGAGATGGGCAGATCACTTGAGGTCACGAATTCGAGGCCAGCCTGGCCAACATGGTGAAACCCTGTCTATACTAAAAATACATAAATTAACCGGGCATGGTGTCGGGCAACCGTAATCCCAGCTACTTGGGAGGCTGAGGCAGGAGAATCACTCGAACCTGGAAGGCAGAGTTTGCAGTGAGCCAAGATCACGCCACTGCACTCCAGCCTGGGTGACAGAGTAAGACTCCATCTCAAAAAAAAAGAAAAAAGAAAAAAATTTATAGACATGACCAAGTGATGACACAGGGAGATCAATGCCATTCAAGAAAGTTTATTACTCACAGTTCCCAAGAGGAGGCACGCCGGGCCATGCCACAAAGGGCTCTGTGGGGAAACACCAGGGTCATCAGGAAGAGGAAAGCATGGCCTGGAGCCTTTATTGTGGGTTCCACAGGAAGGAATGGGCATGCAGGTGAGCAAGTTTGAACAGCTTAGGACTGGCTTGTTTGCATAATGTTAGCAGGCTCTGCGCCACAGGAGTGATCCCTAGCTGTCTGGTAGCTGGCCCTGGGGTGATTTAGGGCAGGGGGAATATTGGTTTGGAGTGTGAGAGTAGATAAAGGAGGTGGTTGGTGGAATGGGCTCTGGATTGGTTGGTTTGTGTACAGAAGGTGTCTTCACCAGCAAGTTGTTTACTGTCTCTCTCTAGGAATTTGCTAGCCCTGGGAAGAGCATTCTCTCCAGAATTAGCAAGGCGCCCGGATGTGAAAGCATCATAAAACCCAGAAAATAAAAAGCATGATGAATATACCTAGGACTCCCTCCTATCTTAGTGCCGTTCTTTTTTGAAAGTTCTGCTCAAAATACTCTTCATTCAGGATACCTTCCTGATGACTCATGACTCCAAACCCTCTCTCCTTCTCTGGCCTCCCTCTTAGCACTCAGTCTGTGCCGCACAATTTAGCACCTGATTCCACGCTGCCTTGTTTCCTAGTTGTCCCAGAGCACTTGCCCTAGTTTCCCAGCCTCCAGGGAAGACTCTCCTCGCCTCCCTCCTGCGCCCGTGCACAACCAGCCCTGTACCCAGAGCATTGCCGTTGGTGTTGGCACTAGCCCTTTCCAGCCACTATCCTGGTCAGGGCCCTCACTCTGACTTTTCATACTCCTATCAGGACACTGAGGACCAGGGAGATTAACAATTTGACTCAAAGTCAGTGGACTGTCATGATATACTGCATCATTGCCCCTATCATGGACAGCAGCAAGACTCTCCTCCCCCAATTCCTTCTGATCACATGGACCCTGCAGGGGTCTGCCAGTAGCCTCCTCCAACAAATATACACCCTCCACCAACTGACCTCCCACTGCTGCTCACCATCAGCTACTTACTTACTCCTACCACCAAACCTCTTCACTTACCGTCTCCTTCCCCGAATATCCTTTCCCTTCTCTCCCAAAACAAAGTTATTCACAACTTCCCAACCCAGCTTAAAGGCCACCACATCACCTTCAGAACTGCCCTGATCCCTTCTGCCAATGAGTTCACTGACTTGGAGTCAAGTTGTTCATCTCCTTTGGGCGTTGGTGTCCTCCCAGGTAAAGAGAAGAGCTGGCCTGCATGATCACCTGGGCCCCTTTTGTTGGTGGTGGGTTTTGTTCGTTTGTTTTTTGCATTCAGATATTCTGATTTGGGTTTGTTTTTCTTTCCTTTTTTTTTTTTGTTTGTTTGTTTGTTTGTTTGTTTTTGAGATGGAGTTTCACTCTTGTTGCCCAGGCTGGAGTGCAATGGCGCAATTCAGCTCACCGTAACCTCTGCCAACCGGGTCAAGCAATTCTCCTGCCTCAGCCTCCCAAGTAGCTGGGATTACAGGCACGTGCCACCACGCCTGGCTGATTTTGTATTTTTAGTAGAGACCGGGTTTCTCTATGTTGGTCAGGCTGGTCTCGAACTCCCTACCTCAGGTGATCCACCTGCCTTGGCCTCCCAAAGTGCTGGGATTACAGGCATGAACCACCGTGCCTGGTCGATTTGGGTTTTTAAAAAATTTTTATTTTTATAGGTTTACAGGTACAAGTGTTTTAAATTTTTATTTTTATAGATTCAGGGGTACAAGTGCAGTTATGTTGCCTGGATCTATTGTGTAATGGTGAAGTCTGTTCTTTTAGTGTACCCATCACCCAAACAGTGTACATCGTATCCAATAGGCAGTATTTCATCCCTCTCCTGCCTCCCTCCTTCCTACCTGTTAGTCTACAGTATCCATTATTCTTCTCTGTATGTCCATGTGGAGCCATTGTTTAGCTCTCACTTATAAGTGAGAACGTGGTTTTTCACTTTCTATTTGAGTGATTTCACTTAGGATAATCTAGGCCCCTTTTGGCTCTAACCATGTTAGGTGCTGACTTTGTCTATAGAGCTCTTCCTTGGTGTGCGGCAAGTGCTTCTTCTTAGGCAGCATGCAGGCAGAGAATAGGGCATTTGAGCCTGGCATACCTGTCCCTGAGAGCCAGCCCAGAGGGCTGCCCGGAGGAAGTCTTCCCAGCTGCTGATTACTGACCGCACTGTTGACAGTAATAACAGAGACAATTCCGCTCAACTTAACTATGATTTACTGAGCACGCCTTCTGAGTTCAGCACTCTGCTGGGCACTTTATGGGGCTCTAGAAGGGTAGGATTAAATTCCTGACCTCAAGGAACTCAAAACCCAGTGGGGAAATGAATTATACGTACACGTGCGCGCACGCACACACACACACACACACACACACACACATTTGAGAATTGCTGAGAAAACTGGGCAAATCTATAGGTTCAAGAGTCTGATATGTGTACCAGTGTGAGTCACTGCTTTTAATCCCTTATTTTGGATTTGCCAACATTAGACTCTAAGTGTCTGCCAACACAGCAGTGTGAGGCCACCCGTAAGTACTCAGTGTCCGCCATGTTGGAGGACACTGTTCTGGCCACTTTGGGCTTGGAGAGCATACCTTTGGGATTTGTTCAATACCATTCCAGTTGTAAACATTCCCACCTTATCAACCTCTTAACCACGGAAATGCTCAGAAATTCTCACATTTCAGCATACAAACACACCTCCTAAAATGTCTTTGACACTTAGAAGCACACACAAAAAATCTTATCCGTGTGTGTTGATTTTTTGGTTCAGAAAATAAGGTAAATTCATTATGTTTTATACTAACAAGTGGCATAAAATATCATTAAAATATTACCCAATAAATGTGAAGCATTTAAATGGATAAAAAATCTTTCATGTAGAATGTGAAAGACTTGAATATTTGGAGAGATACATCATAGGTTCACAAATCAACATTCCCCAAATTAATTTTCACATGTGCTCCTTATTGACAAAAAAGGAATTTTTATTGTAATTTGACAAAATGATTTTTATTGGAACTTAAGGTGATTCTAAAGCTCACACTGGATGGGGAAAACCCATAAAGAATATTTGAGAAAATGTTGTAAACTAAGACTAATAAGGGAAGGGTAGAATAGAACACTTGCACTTCTTTTTATAAAAATATAATAATTAGGCCGGGTGTGGTGGCTCATGCCTGTAATCCCAGCACTTTGGGAGGCCAAGGCGGGCAGATCACGAGGTCATGAGATCAATACCATCCTGGTTAACACGGTGAAACCCCGTCTCCGCTACAAACACAAAAAATTAGCCAGGTGTGATGGCATGTGCCTATAATCCCAGCTACTTGGGAGGCTGAGGCAGGAGAATCACTTGAACCCAACAGGTGGAGGTTGCAGTGAGCCAAGATCGCGCCACTGCACTCCAGCATGGATGACAGAGCAAGACTCCATCTCAAAAAAATATATATACATATATATACACACACACACACACACACACGTATGTATATATATACACATCTATAAAATAATTTAAAAGTAGGCGCCGGTGAGAGAATACACAGACATATCATTGAATAGAAAGATCTGAAATAGATTAAAATATATATTGAGAGTATAATAAAGAAGCCATGAAAAACTGAAAGGAAAGGACTGATTATTCCACAAATGGTTTAGGGATGATTGACTATCCATTTGGGAAATAAATAAATAAATGTTGACACTCTTTCTCAGACCATAATCAAAGTAAGTAAATGGATTAGCTATTTAAATGTTTAAAGTTAAACCATAATAGAATCAGAAGAGAACAGACATTAATATTTCTCTCCTCTCAATATAGGAAAATACCACTTCACATGTACCTGCAAAAGCAGAAGTGAAATAATTGACCAATCTGAGCTCATAAAACCTTCAAAACTTCTGTAAATAAAAACCTCTCAAGGTAAAATTTAAAAAAAAAGCAAGCAGCACATTGAAAAAAATGTGAAATATACCATGAGGATTATTGTCTTCAACACGTAAGGTACTTACAAATCAGTAAGATAATAGTTGTATGGTCAGCTGGGTGTGGTGGCTCATGCTTGTCATCCCAGCACTTTGGGAGGCTGAGGTGGGTGTATTACTTGAGGCCAGGAATTCGAGACCAGGGTGGTCAACATGGCAAAACCCTGTCTCTACTAAAAATACAAAAATTAGCTGGCATAGGTCCCAGCTACTAGGGAAGCTGAGGCATTGCTTGAACCTGGGAGGCAGAGGTTGCAGTGAGCCGAGATCGAGCTACTGCATTCCAACTTGGGCAACAGAGCAAGACCCTGTCTCAAAAAAAAAAGAAAAATTGTACGTACCTCTCACAGGGTTGTTGAAAGAAGAAATAAGGCAGTCTATAAAGTGCATAGGATAATACCTAGCACACAGTAGGCACTCAATAAATGTTTGCTGTTATTTGTTTTTGACCAATAGAAAAATAGTAAGTAAAAAAATGAGCAAAGGACATGAATAGGAAATTTTTTCAAAAGAAATATAATATAAAGATACGAAAAATGAAAATCTACCCTGGCAGTTGGAAATGCAAACAAAAACGAGAAATCACCACCACCTCTCCCTACCCTTCCCCAACTGTGGCCATTCAATTGGCGATGTTTGAGTTTTGTTTTGTTTTTTTAAAAAATAAATTAATAAAATGCCATCCAATGTCTTCTCATAGAGTGCTGGTGAGAGTGTAAATTGTTAAAAATCCTTTTGTAGCCTTATTTGGCTGTGTGTATTGAATGTGAAACACCTTTAAAATGTGTATAGCTTTCAGCCCAACAATCTCCTTCTAGAATTTACACTAAATTTATATAAAGAATGATACCTATCAAAATAAGACAGGAACTGTTATCTATTAGATAATTATTAAGGAGATTATGATGGATGTGAGCAAAAATTCATCCACAATGCTACTCATCCCTGTGTTACTTATAATAATGAAATATTAGAAATGACCCATTTGTCCAACAAGACACAGTTGGCAAATAAATTGCACTATATAGACTATTATGCAACCTACCAGGTACAATGGCTCATGTCTATAATCTCAGCACTTTGGGAGGCTGAGGTAGGCAGATCACTTGAGGTCAGGAGTTCGATACCAGCCTGGCCAACATGGTGAAACCCCACCTCTACTAAAAATACACACACACACACAAATTAGCTGGGTGTGGTGGTGCACGCCTGTGATCCCAGCTACATAGGAGGCTGAGGCAGAAGAATCACTTGAACCCAGGAGGCAGAGGTTGCAGTGAGCTGAGATCATGCCACTGCACTCGAGCCTGGGTGACGGAATGAGACTCTGTCTCTAAACAAAAGAAAAAAGAATATTATGCAGCCATTAAAATGGTTGAAGATGAATATATAAGCACCTGACAAAATATTTGTACCATTTTTTTACACGAAAAGAAAAAGCAAATGAAAAGTAATTCGAGCACAATTCATTTTCGTTGTATGGAGAAAAGAAACTGGAAAGTGTATGCACCGAAATGTTGGTAATAGTTAGGTCTGGGTAGTACGATTATGAGTGATTTTTATATTCTTTGGGCTTAGCTGTTTTTCCAAATTTTCTATAATATATATCATTTTGTAATCCAATTTTAAACTTGTCCTTAAAAATTAAATTGCTGGGCAAGATAATTTGATTATTACAATCATGGTGGGGAATATAAAAAGAATTAAGTAAGGGCCCCACTCCGAGGAATCTGTGGTTTCTTTTGGGAGCATTTGAGCATCACCTCTGCTGAGAGCCACCTGCCCCCTACCACCCGCCACAATGCCCCTATAGCACCCTATACACACCTCTGACATATACCTGGCTCTCTGCTTGCGATTACAGATTAGCTTGCTGGTCTCCCTACTAGGCCAACAGCTCCTATGGGCAGAAGCCAGGGTCCCTCCTCTCCACGTCGGTAAAAGTTCCATGAGTGCTCCTTGAAAGAGCAACATATACTTAGAACAAAATTTGCTACCTATCAAAATAAGGTAGCACGCGTGAAGCGCTGGGTGAATCAGACAGAAGGTAGGATGAGCTCATAAGAAGGCATCTTTGGTTATGACTGGGATGGGGATGAGCAGGGAAGGCTCTATGGAAGAGGAAGACATTGAAAATCACCTGGACTCATGGCAAGGATATGACCAAGGACAAGGCCTGATATCACTGTAGGGTAAATATCTAAGGCCAGGCCACAAAGCAGGGAGCCCACCAACCCTCATCCCCAGCTCTTTCATCTCCATCTTACAAGCACTGGGAAGCGTTCTATGAGGGTAAGGCCCCACAGCCCTGAGACATCACCTGCGGCAGGGAACTCGAATGCCACCTTTGTTTGGACTGTTGCACCCAAATGGCTCTCTCCCGGATTAAGGGAGTGCTGATCTATTGACCTAGCCAGCTCCTTCTGTGACTGTCCACACAGATTCCCTCACATGTGTTTGGAAACCTCATACTAAAAATCCAAGCTGGGTGCTGTGGCTCATCCCTATGATCCCAGCACTTTGGGAGGCTGAGGCAGGTGGATCCCTTGAGCTCAGGAATTCCAGACCAGTGTGGGCAACATAGTGAGACCCTGTCGCTACCCAAAAAAAAAAAAAAAGTTCTTTGAATCAACCAGGTGTGGTGGCGTGTACCTGTAGTCCCAGCTACTCCGGAGGCTGAGGTGGGAAGATCACTTGAATGTAGGAATTCAAGGCTGCAGTGAGCCATGATCACACCACTGCAGTCCAGCCTGGGAGACGGAGTGAGACCCTGTCTAAAAAAAAAAAAAAAAAACAGTGCTTTCAAATGTTAGCCCCCTAAGGCAAGGGCTTTGTCTAACTTGTTTATTGCTGTACACCCAGGGCCTAGGACAGTGTTTAATGAAGAGTAAGTGCTTATTAAATGTTTGTTGAATAAATTAAATACGATAACTTAAATATTGGCTTCCAGGAGTCTGCACTGAGTTACACATACATGTGATGAATATATATACACTTCTGTGGCTGCCTTGTGAATATGCATTATGTGTTTGTACGTAAAATATGTAGAGGACCCTAAAATGAATGTGCACTCGTGTGCGCGCACACACACAAGCACGCGCAAACGCACAGAGAGCTTGGGAAAATATCAAAAGGAGAAGCCCACAGCTTTCTCGGTAGTCAATCGCACCCTTGGAGAAGAGGATTCCAATAAAATAGAATTTGGATGGTGTCACAAATAAATTTGCCTTTCTAAAAGCTCCCAAATTAAAATTTGAGAGAGGGTTGAGCATGAGGACAGGATGGCAATGAGCAGATATGAATTTGCTTTATTTGTACGGCTCAAAACTCCTCTCTGTACCATTTGCGGGTGAGGAAAGAAGACTGCAGGACCGGAGACAAGATGAGAAGCTCTGAGTCTGCTCCCTTCTCTGCTCCTCAGCCCGAGCTTCTCTAGGAGCCCACTAGATATGGCAGCCCCTTCCCCTTGCACCCCCAGAAGCCCGTGGAATCCAGCTCTTTCTGTGTGTGTATGTGGTGGGGAGGTTGGTTGTCTGCGTGAAGAGGCAGCCCTTTAGGGCAATGGTGCAGCAACATTACCCAGCTTAGATCTCTATTCCTGTGGTCCTCTGGCCAATCAAAGGGTAGTGGCTGACTACCCCCATCTCCCTTCAGAAGTAAAGTAACGCTGTCATATTGTTCCAGCATCTTAAGCCCTGGGGGGTCATCGTGTGTCCCAGTTACTCACAGAGCCCAGTGCCGCCTGCTAAAGACTGTATTTAAGGGTAATATAAACAGTTTGATCTTTAAAGTACCCTGGATGCATAATATCTATACATAGTTCTTGAATTTTTCTTCTAAAAACAATTAGCCAAAAAGCCCTTTTTATATGATATTTGCAACTACACTGACAGTAACAGCAATTAAACCCCGTCTGTTTGCTGAGAAAGGAGCCAACTCTTCATTTCTCCAGAAGCCTGTAAAATGTACAAATTCGGAACTAGAACACTGAGCCTTCAAAGGTAGCCACAAGACCCTTCAAGGTCAGGCCCCAGCCCAGCTTTTATTTCCCCCTTGATCCCACGTAATCCCATCATCCCAACCAGCCCCAGCAACCCCAAGATATCCCTGGTGTTTTCTGCCCCTGCTAAGCTGTTGCCATGCTTGGGGGCCTTGCCAGGGATGTCTTCCTCCTCCGTGTCCCTCTTCCCCCAACCGTATGTCAAGGCACGGTTCAAATCCCACCTATGTACGCAGGCTTCCTGGTCTACCTCAGCCATCAAGGCTCTCCTCATCCCTTGAATTCCTGTATCTACCCGCTTAGGAAGTGCTTCCACATGGCCTGAGGATAAGCGGTTCTATAGGTCTCTGCCCCCACTCTGGGCTGTGACCTCCTTAAGGGCAAAGCTGCACCTAGCTCTCTGCCTGCACGTGTGATGAATAAATGAATGAGTGAAAGAAGGAAGGAAGGAAGGAAGGAAGGAATCACCAAACAGCCCATGCAATGGTTGAAGGATGACAAAAGGGAGTTAACAGGCCTATGAAATAAAGACCACAGCTCTGGGGCTGACACTTAGAGAGGGTTGACAGGGAGAAGCAGGGAGATCTGCTAGCAGGCTATGCAGTGGCCTGGGAGAGGGATGACGGAGTGGCCATGGGGGTCAGTGGGCCATGGGACCAGAGAAGAGGCAGTGGACTCCCCATCCTGGAAGGCCAGGCCCGACACCCTCTCTCTTGCATCGGAAAGCATGCTACAGAATTACCAAATCAACATGGACTACAGGGCATCTGCCGTTGCACCTGTCCCCGGAAAGTTGAGCTCAGTGAAAATGAAGTGCTGTCTTTGCATTGGAGGGTTAGCAGAGTGGGAGGCAGAGAGGAATCTTTTTTGGAGGAATGAGAATCATGTCTGTCACAAAGTGTTTGACAAGGTGAGCATCCATTTCTTGGGAAGACAGTGAAACCTAGCTCTGGGCCACCCAGAGACTGATTTCCCTTTGGGGCACTGGATCAGCTCGCAGAGGACCCCCATGCTGCTGGAGACATTGCCCCAGAGCTCTGCAGTGGGCCCACGTACCTTCCTGTGGCCTGGAGCAGCTTC
The DNA here is from genome assembly GCF_024542745.1 of Macaca thibetana thibetana. Taxonomy (NCBI): domain Eukaryota; kingdom Metazoa; phylum Chordata; class Mammalia; order Primates; family Cercopithecidae; genus Macaca; species Macaca thibetana. Next base: position 120,836,032 of record NC_065585.1, read on the forward strand.
GAGCTGCGTAGGTCTTCAGGGGCTGGGAGGAAGAGAGGGGCCCACAGCCCCACCTCAGGGGGCTTAGGAATAGAGTCATCTCTTACGTATCAGTGGGGTCTCTCTGAGGGGTGGCAAACATATCAGCATAAACTGGAGGTTGCAATACTCTAGTTCGAGGCTGGCACCCACCCCCATCTCTGACTAGTCACTGTCTAGACTTCACTAGGAGCTTGAATTTCTTCGTCTTGAAAAAAGTGAGGTTGGGCCCGACGATCTCTAGGGGTGATTTCCGCTTCTAAAATTCTATAGTTCCAGAATTTCTCCGCTTCCTTGACTCACTGACAGCCTACTCTCCATCCTAATGACTTAAAAATTCCTGTGAACACACTTAGTGTATAACTGTCTTTCTGTTTCATTTTTTAGTTACATTATTCTAGATAATACTCTTCTTGCTTGCCAAGAAAAGAAAAAAAATGACATTAATTAAAGATTTGGTCTGTGTCCTAATCAAAAATTTTGAAAATGAATGTATCATACTGTACATTCTGCAATGTAGCCTGCTTTCTTACTTAGCAATATATCATTAACATTTTCCCATGTCAACACATAATCTTCTAAACCATGATTTTTAGTGCAGAAGTAGTTTACCATATGGATGTACTATAATTTACTCAGCCAATCCTCTACTATTGGACATTAGGTTGTATCTATTTTTTTTATATTATCACCAACGCTACAATGAACAAAGTTGTGAATACATAACTCTTCATTCACCTCTGTGGTGACTTTCTGAGAATAAATTCTCAGGGGTCAAAGGTTTTGCATATTCAAAGGCTTTTTGGTACATGTTACTAAAATGCCATCCAGAATTTAGAATTTCTATCAATGTAGAATCCTTGTATCAATTTAGAATTCATAGCATATGAATAACCATCAGGACAGTCATATTTTAGAGTTAAAAAGAGACCTAGCAAGGCTGTGGTCCATCCCCTCCAGTTTACAGGTGAGGAAACTGAGGCCCAGGCTGGGAGGTGCGTAGGTATTTGTCCTGGGCACTCCTCTCAGTATGGGTGAGACTCTGAACGCCACCAGGACCCTGCTTGTGCCCTGACCTGCCAACCTCGGTCCCCACTGCCATAACTCAGGGCTTCTAAAGCCTTCCCTCCCTGTGTCACCTCTCATGGGCCCTCACAGCCACGTGGCTTCCTCCTAAGAGCAGGCTGCACTCGCCATTTCTCCCTCTTCTCTTCCCATTTGTCTTTCCCTGCTCCTTCTTTGTCCCCCTGGCAGCCACTTCTGATGGAAGTGTGCAGTTCTTGTCCCAGGGGTTTCTCTGTGATAGTTAGAAGCCCTCTCCCATTTTGAAACCCCTCCCCTCTTTCAGCTACCTGGATCCCACTGCCACCTGCCCTTTTGGCCCGTTCTTCTCAACATCCTTCCCAGGTTCCCTCCCTCTACCTGGCTTCCCGCCTGATGATCCCGGTTCTCCCAGCATCCCCCTTCCCTTCATATGTTCCCAGGATGAGCCCATACATCCCTGAAGGCTCCAGCCACACCCACTTTTCCTCTGCCAGAGCTCCAAGCCTGTGGGCCCATTGCACACCTCCCGCTGCACACTCCACAGGCCCATTCACAACGCGTTAGCAACGAAACGTAAACCCTTCCCTTCCCCAGCCCTCACCTCGACCCCCTCATCTACCTAGATCTTCTTTTAAGGCTGAGCTGAAACATTTCACCCTTCACAAGGCCCTCCTGTGACCCAGCTTCTTTGGGGCAGCACTGAGCCCCCTCTCGTCTAGGAAACTCCCACATTCCCCATCAGGGAACTTAGCACCGTCACGCAATTACTCATAGTCGAAGCCGTAGGAGTAGTAGTGGTGGTTTATTTCTCTGACTCCCCAACCAGACTCAAGTACTTGAGAGTGGAGGCCATGTTTAATTGGCCTTACCCCCAACAACTGTTTGTTGACTGAATAAGCAGTGGCAGAGAGAAGCAAGTATTATCCTCAGAAGGTAACTCCTCTTTTCTCTTTGCCATCACCAGCCAACTGGAAATCTGTACTGAGTCATTTCTGACTACAAGGAGAGGGTATGGGTGCCATGGGATAAAACTCACCCATCAAAATATTGGTATCCCCCCTCCCCCGCCTCTGCCAATTTCCAGACCTGATGGAAGGAACATTCTCAAGGCTAGATCAGTTTGAGATTGTAATACTCAAGGTAATTCTTGCCCTCTGACCACTTCTCCAGAACAAACTCTTTATGCTAACCTGGCTGGTGTATCTAAAGGCAGACCCCAACTCTTCAACTCCACTCATTATATTTCATTCTTTTAGAAAAATACAATCCCTCTCCTCACCTGTGTAAATCCTACCACCCTCCACGATAGTGTTCCTAGAGGAACCCACCCCTGCAGACTCCTCTCCTGCCCAAACATCAGAATCCCCATTAGAAGGGACCAGCCTTCAGCCGGGCACAGTGGCTTACGCCTGTAATCCCAGCACCCTTGGGAAGCTGAGGCAGGAGGATTGCTTGCACCCAGGAGTTCGAGACCAGCCTGGGCAACACAGAGAGACCTTGTCTCTACAAAAAAATTTTTTAATTAGCCAGGAATGGTGATACACACCTGTGGTCCCAGCTACTAGGGATGCTGAGGTGGGAGGATCACTTGGGCCTGGGAGGTTGAGGCTGCAGTGAGCCGTGATGATACCACTGCACTTTAGCCTGGGTGAAAGAGCAAGACCCTGTCTCGAAAAAAAAAAGGGAGGGGGGAGAGTGGGGGCCAGCCCTCTTTCCTGCATAGGAGTCCTTCGGTATTGACAATCCCTCAGTCCCTGGCATGGAGCTTTGTATGAAGTGTGCTCTGGTGAACAAGCTTTGATCACTCAAATGAAGATTTGATGACTGTTAGAAGGACTGAGGAGAAAGAGATGGCTTCCTTTTTGCTCCCCCAAGCTGCTGCCCTAGCAACTTTTTAAAAAGCCACTAATAGACAGGGTTTCAAAATCCAGAGGGGTCAGGCATGGTGGCTCATGCCTGTAATCCAAGCACTTGGGGAGGCCGAGGTGGGAGGATTGCTTGAGCCCAGGAGCTCGAGAGAAGCCTGGGCAACATGACAAGGCCACCGTCTCTACAAAAACTAAAAAAATTGCCAGACATGGTGGCATGTAACTGTAGTCCCAGCTACTCGGGAGGCTGAGGCCAGAGAATTGCTTGAACCCAGAAGGTCGAGGCTGTAGTGAGCTGTCACACCACTGCTCTCTAGCCTTGGCAGCAGAGCAAGACCCTGTCTCAAAAAAAACAAAAAAAGAAATATACCTAGCCTCTTACCAGAGGTCCCATCCTAACTCGAAGGAACACATGCCCCAGAATACTAGAATGTACTAGAGTGTTCTTTCCGTGGTACCACTAATCCAGAGCCCCTCCAGAACGGACGGTTTAGTGTTTCTATTGCTGGGAGACAAAAAGCCGGATGAAGGGGGTAGGAGGAAGGGAAAGAGAGCCAGGATGTGTTCAGTTTCTACTCCACGCTGGGCACTTTCTAAACATGCATTATCTTATTTCATTCCCACTATAACACTGCGAAATAAGTACTGACCCTACTTGACGTACAAGAAGGCTGTGGTTCAAAGAAGTGAATCCACCTATCCAGGGGTACAGAACGTAGTAAGGAGCAGAGCTGAGATTTTAAACCTACATTCTTTAGAGTAGCCCCGTTGTCTCCAGGAGGAACAGTAGCAAAGCCCAGAAAATGCAGCTCCACGTTTGCCTGTCGGTCTGCTCTTTTCCTCCTCTATTCACAGTCGTTGACAGCTTCCTTGATGCCAGACTGCGGTGGCTTCTCCGAGGACCTGGCATGGTCGCTGTTGCTCCTGTTTTGAATGAGGACTCAGGCTTAGGGAGGATCAGTAACTTTCCCAGGCCATGCTGCTAGCAGGTGGCAGAGCCCATCTGACTCCTTCACACCCCGGATCACCCCTGCCTCCCTCTCTGGGCTTGTGTCTCAATCCTCCTCTCTCAGGGAGCAGGAGCAGGATCTGTGGCCAGGCAGCACATGGCGGATCTATTCCAAACCAGACCACCGACCTCAATGTGCCTATTAGAACCTTACCCCATTCCAGAGATAGGGCGTCTCCGAGAGGACACGTTGGAGGACATCTGGGGTCTCGATATGGCTGTGGCTCTGTCCTCGGCACTGGGCAGGAAATGCTGAGGGGCACCTGGGCCAGATTCCCATAGGTGCCCCCAGGAGGGCAGGAATTTAACTGAGGACACAGCAGCACTCAATTCCGGTTCCAGTATCCTTGGTTGAAGACAGTTGAGGGCCAACAGCTTTTTTCCTCCAAAAAAGAATTGTCAGGGCACCACATGCTGACCTTGCTCCTAGCTTCCCCTCATTTGAGGAAATGCAGAGAGAAGTTGCCAGGCCCCCGTGGGTCTGTGCTGAGCTGCCCTGTCATCCCACTGCCATGGGAGCAGCATCTAGGCCTGGGAAAAGTGGGTCCAGAGTGGGCAGCATAGTGTTCCAGACACACTGGGGTCTGAGGAGCAGGCCCGGACACAGCTCACATGCACAAACTGTGCACACGTGGCCTGTTCCTGTTCCTTCACGCAAGCCGTGTCCCCGGCACCCACAAAAGGTGACGCCCAGATGGAGCCCAAAGCGTCCCTGACGGTCCCCCCTCCAGCTCGCTGCCTTTCTCCTGATGTCGCTGTTGACAGAGGGTTATGTAACCTCGAAGGAAGGGAGGCCTGGAGTTCTCCCCAAAGCGGCGAGTGAATCAGTTTTTGCTGCCGTCATTTTCTCAGCAGGAATCTGCTTTATGCAGATTGGATTTAGGGGTTTTTCCTGGATGCTTCTGTTTCATTTAACATGCAAGGGCTAATAACTTGTCACAATTCAATAAGGCGGTGGTTACAAACACCCGGGCGGCTGCTTATTTAAATGCAGGTTTGTTAATTAGCTTCTCCTAACAAGGCGTACGCTAAATCAGGCTCCCGGCTGGCAGCACCCAAGCCTGGCGCATCTCCCGGGACGGGAGGTCGGGAGGTTGGCTACAGGGTCACATCCAGTCGCTGGCAGCAGGGCCAGAATTAAAGGCTAGGAGGCCTGTCTCAGCCACTCCACTGCCTCAGTTTCCTTCAAATCAAGGCATCAATGACAAATTTTAAAAGCAACTCCAAGATAACCACGCTCTGTCCCTTCCCTTCCTTCCTTCTCTGGTTCTCGTTCTTGTCTTTGATTCCTGACCCCATCCCCCACTCCAAGTGTGCTGTGTGTGTTTATTGCTGTTGCTGTTTGATGCAAGCCCCACCTCTTCCATAAAACCTTCAGAGCTTCCTTCAACCCTGACACCATCTCCACTTACATATCATCATCTACTCAGTTTGGTAGCAGGTTGCTGGGGTGCTGGTAACAGGGACAGAAGAAAACCAGCAAAGATGGGGCACCTGCTGTGGGCCAGGGGCTGTGTCCATAATCCCCACAACAGCCTGCAGTCGGGTGTCCCCAGCCTCCTACTACATATGTAGACATTGAGGCCCAGAGAGGTTGCGTGACCTTCCCAAGGTCACTGGACCAAAGAGAGTCACTCAGGGGTTCAACCTCCTGCTATAACTTCAAAGCCAGTGCTCTCTCCCGTCCTGGTGGGCAGGAAGCGCCTGAAAGCAGCATGTGTCGGCCAGGCGAGCGTGGTGGCCCACCCCTGTAATCCCAGCACTTTGGGAGGCCAAGGTGGGCAGATCACTTGAGCTCAGGACCAGCCTGAGTAACGTGGCAAAACTCCATCTCTACCAAAAACACACAAAAAATTAGCTGGGCGTGGTGGCATGTGCCTGTGGTCCCAGTTACTTGCCTGTCTGGGGCGGGAGGATGACTTGAGCATGGGAGGTTGGGTAACAGAGTAAGACCCCGTCTCAAAAAAAAAAAAAAAAAAAAAAAAACCACCACAGCATGTGTTAGGGAGGCATTATTCATTACTGTCATCATGACGGTCGCTGCTGTGAGATCTCGCTGAAAACAACGACCCTAGTTGGATCCTAACTGAATCCTGGAATCTGGTTCCACCCAGAACCTTAGGCCTCTCACTGAGCACCTGACCACCGCCATAAGAAAGCCACTGGGTACCCACAGGAGCAGCTGGGCCACTGCCTTTGGAGGGCCTCATCCCTACAGGGCAGTTCCGGGCACCAGCATCCAGTGAGGAAGTCGAGCCTTAAGCCAAAGGCAAGAGAAAGCTGGTCACACAGAAATCCCAGGAGGCATTCATCCATAGACATCTGCCATCCACATTAGACAGCCATGCCCATCCTTCCCCAGAGGGAACACAGAATGAAAGTACAAAGAACATTGCTTAGCATCACTCACTTATTCTCAAGAAAGGACTGAGAAAGGATCTAAATATAGAAACAAAATAAAAGTTAGGTTGGAATGGGGGAGACAGAGCCCTGAGAAGTCCTGGGTTGCCCCAACCCTCCCCCAGGGAAGTGTAAGACCCGGCCCAGGTACCCCTACCCAAACCTCAGGAGCCCTACTCAGCCAGGTGCGTTGCTTCTGCATGGAACAGGTGCCTGACCAGTACCCTCTGGCTGAGGTGGAACCTGCGGTTGCTGGCAGCTGGAACCTCCGGGGATTGCTGCTCCCCATTATGGGTCTGGGCAGGAAGGCTGAGGGACCTAGTGGTCGTCCCTATGACTCTGGTAGAAGCAAATGCCAGGAGTCCTGGGAGGTTGGTTACTCAGTTACCACTGAGGACACTAACCTCCAGGTGTGATGTGTATGGGGGCTGTCACTCTCAGGATACCCTAAAACATGCTGCCTCCAAAGCTAGGCCAGCTGCTAATAAAAGGGTCCTTAACCTCCTGGAGGATCAGAGATGCCAATCAGATGAAAGTGGTCGGGCTCTCCCTAGGGAAATATACATGCAAGCATATACAAACATATACAATTTTGCAATTTGTGGTCATCTGCAGACCCCTCGAAGACTATTCATGAGTCCTAGGTTAAGAACTTTTGCTTGAAGAAGACATTCTAAGAGACTTTTTTCTTAATTAGCACTCCCCGGTGCCCAGATGAGACTTTTTCTTTCTGTATGTGGTCCGTTGACCTTCTAAAAATGTCAGTTCCCTGAAACTCTCTGATGGATGGGTCGGGTGTTTTCACACCCCCAAAAGCAGAGGTCTGGATCTGATGGTGTCTCAAGGACTTGCACCACGCTTAGCACAGAGTAGGTGCTCGACAGTGTGTGTTGAATGAATGAGGGAGAGGTTCCCACGTGCTCTGTGAGTTTGCACTACTCTATTTTTATAGCTCACATGATTGCTCTTAATTCATAGTTATCAAGCCCACTGGTAAGGCGCCTTGTATCACTAAGATCAACATTATGGCCTTTTAAAGGGGAGTGTATTAGGGCCCATCCAGTCTCTGTGCAGTGTTTCTGGCACCCAGCCCGAGAGACCTCTTCCCCACCCACCCTCACTCCCATCTCAAGTCTCAGTTTCCCAAGCACTTGGACACCTCTGTCCGGTCAAGGCTGACACGAGCAATAGTGAGAAAGCCACAGAGCGACTGAAAGAACAAGATGGAATCCCAGATCCTCTCGTCCACTATAGCTGCTGAGATTAAAGAGGGGGAACTGAGGTCAGCAGGTCCTGTTCCTGGGGAATGGTGGCAGAGTGGGTGGCTTCAGCCCCCCGGGTTTCCTGGGCCTTCCTGAGAGAGGCCCAGCTCTGTCACCTGCAGAAGATGCCTGGTCGGCTCCCCCTCTTCCCCAGGGAGGAAGGGGGAGAACCTGCCATATCTGAAGTCCAACATAGGCCCCTCCACCCATGAGCTGGGGTCCCTGAGCCTGAGCCAAACTCAAAGACCAAACATGTGAGGGTCTGGGGTAGGGGCGGAGGCCAGGCAAGGAGTCTGGTTTTCCCAGATGAATTCGGGTGGCTGGGCCACATGACATAGCCAACTGAGGCAGGAGTGGCTGTGTGGGAGGCCCGGGTACAGGGGGAGGGAACTCCTACCCCCGCCCAGGCCTTGGATCATTTGAAAGGCAAATGTGCTGGGTTGCCTAGGGAACGGGAGAAAAGGGACTTCCCTAGCACTGGTGACTAGTAAGGGATGGAGACGGGAGCTGTGATGCTGAGAAAATTGTTTCCAAAAAAAAAGTAAAAAGCGGTGACTAAGCAGCCCTGGTTATGTAAAGCGATCCCTGAGGAAGTGTGGGGAAAAGCCTGGAGCCCACCCCCGTGTCCCTCCTCCCCACTCCCAGCCCCGGTGCCTGCTGCCTTGGGAGTTTCCACCAGCCCCTTCCCCCTCCGGCTCTCCCGGAACTCCCTACTCCTCCACAGGACTGCGAGGCAGTGGGGCTGGGCCCAAGCAGGGCTTTCACTGCCAAGGGCATCCAAATGTGGTGGGCAGGACAGGGTACCAACAAGGAGATGCTGGGGCCTGTCCCCAAAGGTTCTGTCACCTCTGCTCTGAACAGGACACCTGGGGTCAGTCCAGCAGGGGGCAAAGGGTCATTTCCCATCCCACAATCGGCACCATCCTCTTCAAAGACAAAGGGTTTCAGATCTGAACCCCGAGGCTGCTGCTTGCTAACGGTGCTGTCTTCACAAGTTACGGAGTCTCTTTGGGCCAGTTTCCTCAGCTGGAGATGGGAGATAGTGTCTACCCCACAAGGCTGTTGGAGTGATTCACTAAGAGAGACAACCTGTGTGCAGTTCAGGGCACAGGGCAACATGTGGGAAGCACTCAGAGCACGTTTGTTTCCCCTCCCCTTAGCCAAAAGCAACCCTAGAGACCGTCTCATCCTTTTACAGAAGGGTAGACCTGAGACTGAGCATTAGATGCCTTCAGGATTGGAGGAGTCCGGCCATCACTTTAGTGCCTTCTGTCCACATCCTTCCAGCAGCCGAAGGTCTGCTGATCCAGACCCCTTTACTTCCTGGTGGATGCGTGGCAGAGGAGTGAATGCCTTCAGGCCTTACAACTCCCACTGCAAGTTTTCTTCTAGTTTCCCAGGAGGCATCCTCTAGTGGGCAGCCCAGAGCACGGTGGAACCTCAAAGGATCCATGCAAGGTCATAGCCCACAAAACCTTCATCTGTGGTTAAGGCAGAAATGCAAATATGCCTGGCTCCCCAGGGAGGTTCTCCCTACTGTCTGTGCTTAAGGACGGGAGAGGACCAGGTAGGGTGCCCTGGACAAATGAACCTCAAGGTACGAACTACTCCAAGCCTCAGAAAGCTACTGAAAAGATCGAGAAACAGCAACCTTGGTCACCAATGAAATCGACCCAGGCCTGAATGAGAAAGGAATGTGTAATTCCTCTCTTGCCTCAAGATTTTTAAAAGGGCCAGGCACAGTGGTTCACACCTGTAATCCCAGCACTTTGGGAGGCCAAGGTGGGCAGATTGCTTGAGCTTAGGAGTTTGAGACCAGCCTGAGCAACATGGTGAACACTAGCTCTACAACAAATACAAAAATTAGCTGACTGTGATAGTGCGTGCCTGTGGTCCCAGCACCTGTGGTCCCAGCACCTGTGGTCCCAGCTACTTCCGGGGCTGAGGTGGGAGGATCACCTGAGCCAGGGAGGCAGAGGTTGCAGTAAGCCATGATCGTGCCACTGCACTCCACCTGGGTGACAAAGTGAGACCCTGTCTCAAAAAAAAGAAAAAGAAAAAAAGAGAGAGAGAGATTCTAAAACAATAAGATGCCTGGGAATCCATGCTGCTTTTAACTTTTCCTGGCGAACTACTGAGCAGTTGTCCCCTCCAAAGTGTTTGCATGTCCAATCTAAGTCACCCATGTGATGGTTTCTGCCCTGTTTCCTCCCATTTGTTCTTGGAAAATAAAAATAGCCAATCGCTTTCTATATGCGTATACTCGAAGCCCTGCTGAGTGTCTCCTCTTCCAGACCTGACTTTCTTCACCCTTCCCGATGCTAAACACAGTGCTAGGGGCACCATATCAGTGGTTCATAGATATTTGCCAAATGAATGAACATTCCCAGTGGAGACACCACCCAGCCTTCCAAAGGACTCTTCTTGTTAGTGGGACACAGGGTTGGGGGACCACGGCACCAGCCCAGCTCTCTCCCTGTGCTTTTCTGTCTCTCCATATAATGGGGGTGTGGGTGGGGACATTTGTGACCTGGGACCCAGATGCTCTGCTAAAGACCCTTAGAGCTCTTTGCCTGGTGACCTCTGTGACGCCATAAAAAACCCACTGGCCTTGGTGTGGGACCTCTCCCTTGACCACCTCCTAGCCCGGTGACCTTTGACAAGTCACTTATTTCTCTGCAGCTCAGATTCTTTATTTGTAAATTGAGGCCAATAATAGCCGCATCAGGGTTGTGGGGAGCACGCGTGCCTGGTTCATCAGAGGTTTTTGGAAAACATGAGGTGAATCCAAATATGGGGTACCTTGAACCCCACGAGGACTGGATCCTTCTATGGGGAGCCAGGGTCCCCATGGCTTTTCCTTCTCAGGATCCCAAACCCTCCTCTGGGCACCATCGCACGCGTGGAGCCGGGAGCCAGCTGACTTGGTGAGGAAACCCCATCCCCCTCCTCCCCCACCTCCCCCGCCCACCTTCCCACCACCTCTGATCAGTGCTGTGAGGATTAGTCACCACCTCCCATGCATCCCGTGCCCCCCACGCAGGCAGACGGGCTGAGTGCTTAATTGGAGTTCCTCACACCTCTGAGGACAGCCTCCAACAACATGACAGAGAAGCCCGCCCTGGTGGCCGCAGCCCCTGACTGACCAGGGCACTAAAACTGGCTGAGAGGACTTTGCTTTCTCTGAAAAAGCCCCCTTCAGACGGTCTCAGCAGAGCAAGGAGACAAGGCCAGGGTAGGACCAGAAGGAGGGCTGGGAGCCATCCAGGAGCCCAGCATCCACAAGACAGCACGCCCAGAACCTTCTCCCAGGGGGAGCTCTCCAGTCAGGCCTCTGCATCCCAGTCCACAGGGTGGCCCCAGGCCCGCTCCATCAGCAGAAGCCTCGTTCCCATCCCCGGATCACAGGCGAGGGAAACAAGGACAACAGGAAGGCAGGAAAAGCATCTTGGGTGGAGCAGTTGCTATCAGTGGGCGTGCTTGGTGAGGGCCCAAGAAGGCCCAGGAGCCAGTCCAAGTTATCACTCGAACCCGGGAGGCGGAGGTTGCAGTGAGCTGAGACCGCGCCACTGCACTCCAGCCTGGGCAACATGAGCGAAACTCCATCTCAAAAAAAAAAAAAGAAGTTCACACTGTGTCTCCCCATAACTGCCTCTAAAGAGGACTAAGCGGGGCGTCTTCCAGGCAACAGGATCCAGTCTCGCATGGAAGCTCATGGATCTGTCCACTGTGGGCAGCTGGGGACTTTGGATCTGGGAGGAATTAGGTCATTTGCTGCTTTACATGTGCCGAGCCCAAGCAGAGAGGGGCGAGATGGACAATCACTGCAGAGCTCAGATAAGCTCAGGACAAGCAGGAGAGACAGGTGTAGATGGGCAGCCAACTCCAGGGGTACAGGAGGCAACCTTCCCCAGATTCCAGGGGCAACTAGAGAGAGGAAGGGAACCGTGGTGGCACTGCCCGGGAGTGCTGCTGCCTCGCGGGTCCCATGGCTGTGGGACTGTGTTTCCCCCTCTGTGCAGGGGCTGGTGGTGGGGAAAGCAGAGTGTGATGACGGTCCTGGGAAAGGAAAGAGAGCGGAGGGGGCTGTAACGAAGGAGCCAAGCTATAATTTCTCATTGAGGGCGCGGGGAAGCCAGAAAGTGAAAAGCAGCCTTCTCCCACACGCCCTCAGCCTCCCCAGCCTTGCATGTCTAATTGGATTCCCTCTGCCTCCTACAAGGTTATCCTTAGCGCCAGGAAAATACCTCATGGTCGGATTCTCTCCTCCCCCTCAAGAGGAAGGCTGGGGGCTCGGAGCAGCACTGCCATTCATAATATTTCCCGGTGCCCCAGCCACCACTCCCTGCTCTGGGGCGACAGGAGTGCCGTGCAGGGCGAGCGAGAAGAGAACCCCGCACCCAGTGGAGCTAGGGCAGGCTGGCAGCCAGGGGGTGAGTGTCCTGGCCATCTCAGGCTGTCACCCAGAGGTCCTGTCAATGTGGCCTCAGCTGAAGCCTGCTCATCTCCTTCAGGGCCTGCCTCTCCCCAGGGTTCCAGGGCTGCATCCCCCCCATCCCCACTGCCACTCTTATGCTCCAGGCCAAGCCCACCCTGGGCTCCAGCCCAGGTCACTCTCACAGCCTAGAAGGGCCCCACCCAACAGCCTGCCCACTGTGGTCTTGTCCTCTCCATCCCAGAAAGTTCTCTTGGGGTAGCCACACCCTCCTCTTCCACACTGTAAATGTGAGAGATGATGCAGATGGAGGAAGTGAGGGGAGTGGAAGAGTAGAGGAGGGGGAACCCGGGGGGACCTGAGGGGAAGCATAAGGAAAGAGGGAAATCAGGGAAAATGAGGAAGGGGCCAGCACCCTTCCTCCTCCATGAGCAGATCAGTGCTGAATGTCTTTCCCAGTTTCTCACTTGTTTTCTCTGGCACACCACCTGCTTCTCTGCACACTCACCTCCTTTGTAGCGCCCTCCCTCCGGACCTCAGCTGGTGTTTCTCTGCCCCAACCCATCATTCCGACCAGTGCCCTTCCCATGTCCCCACCCAAGCCTGCCCCCCCCAGGACCCATCACATGCTGCCCTGGTTGTACCCCAATGCCATCCTTCAGGCCAGTCTGGCTAATGATATCAGGCCATGTGCCAACCACCTCCCAGCTCGGCAGGACTCACTTCGGGGCTGCTCTGAGGAGGAGGAGTCAGCTGGCATGGGATTCATTGACCGATATCTGGGATGCCTCAATCAGAAAAAAATGGCTGACCAACCGTTCTCCTTCTCACATCCATATCAAGCCACTTAGCTCCTTAAGTCAATGAGTGATTATGTTTTAGTCAATTGGGGAATAGATGGTGAAAGTAGAGACAGGGAGGAATCAGTGTTTGCAGATAGGGAGAGAGAGAGCGTCAAGAAAAGATAAGCAAAAATGCAGAGAGGACTCGGCTGATGGAGAAACCCGTGGGAGGAGGATGTAAGAAGACAGTGGCAGCCGGAATGAAAGACCAGTGGTTTGAAGGCTGAGAGCAAGACCAGTGGGGTAACCAGGAGGCCCACAGACCCTGCAATCATCAACACTGAGGTTCAAAGGGACTCATATGCCAGGCACCACGGAAAGCTCCCCCAAACCACATAATTGTACTGTTGAAAGACTAAATCTATCAGCGTCAACATAGATCGGCCTCTGTGCCCCGGAGAACTTTCATGTTTTCTACCAAATCTCATCTATCAGTAAAAAGACAAATGAAGAAAGGGGAAAGGGAAGGGTTTGCAATGACTTCTGGAGACCCATGCACGCGCCAAAACCTTGGCATAATCTCTCTGCTAGGAAGGATGTGAGCGCTGGCGTCAGCATCTCAGGATTCTGTTCTTCAAAGAAGCCGCTGCCCCTCACAAGGCTTTCTAAGTATTACTTTGGCGTAGACATGAAGAAGGGGAGGGTCCCAGTGGTCCCCAGGGCCCTGCAGAGGTAATGGTGCCTGCCCTGGGCAGCCCCAGCCACAGACACACCTGCCTCTCTGGTTGGAGACACCCCTCTGTGTGCATCTGCAGCCCCCATTGTTCCAGGGGTGAGCCCAGACCACCCTGGCCATCCCTGGTAGGGACAGATGGCCCGGAGAAGCTCACTGCCGGCGCCTCCAGAACGGGAAACCCCCCCAAGAGCCAAGGAGTCGGGCAATCCTTCCTGCCCACTCAGAGATTCCGGAAGCCCTTCCAGCCTGGAGAACCCGCCTCCCCAACCTCTCTCTCGCTTCCTCTGTCTGTCTCCTCGAGCCTCCTGTGAGTGCACAGGAGGGCTGAGGGAAGCCCCGTGTGCCTGTGATGAACGGAGCTAATTTCTGGTTTGCTGGTATGCCGCAGAGACGCTGCCTCCGTCCCCCTCCTTCCCAGCAAACCCTCTCCCACACACAGACAAATAGGCTGCATATTTAATTGGAATTCCTCACACCTACAGGGTAAAGCCTTGTCAGTAGAAATAGAGCCCACAGCCAGCTGGCTTCCCCCATTCCACCCACCTTGTCTCTTAAAAAGAAATCCCCCCCCTCCATACGTGAACACCACCCACGGGCCCCTGCACACCCCTCCCGGCATGGTTGTAAAGGAGGGATTGGTTGGCAAGGCCGCTCCTTGCCTGGGCCTCGACAGCTGGGCCCACCCAGCAGAGACCACCCAGAGGCTTCTCCCTGGCAGACGGGCCCTGACGACCTTCCCATTGCCCACCTCAGGAACCCCCTTGCCAGACGCTCCGTGCTTCCGGGTTCCTGAAGGATGCTGCTGAGAGAGAGAGGCAGGCTTCTCGGGTATAAGGGGCCCGTTGATATGGAGAAGGAAGAGAGGGGAGCCCTAAAACCTAGAACATGACCTTAGAAGAGAACTTAGGGCCTGTCCCTTATGGTACAGGTGGGGAAACTGAGGCCAGAGAGGTGAAGGAAAATGTATCACATGGCTAACTTAATGCAGAGCTGCACTGAACCTGGGTCTCGGCTCCATAGACGCCACTTTGCCCCTTGTCCTGTGGCATCTCTCCAGGATGGTGGCACCCAGGAGCTGGCAGGACCAAGGAAAGACGGGCTCCTGGGGAAGAGCCAGGGAGAGACTGGAGGGCATGGGAGGACAAGGGACCTAAAAGGGATGAAACAGACCGAGAAGACCATGGGGGAAGGTCAGATTACTTTCTTTCCATATGGCAACAGAAGGAAATCGGACAAGAGGCAGAGGCGCTGACAGACAAGAGGAGGCTGAACTCAGGACAGCCTCGGGGATGGCCAGAACTCAGCAGCCCATCCTGGTGGGGACAGCTGGGCCAGAGTGGCTCCCTGTCTGCACCTCCAGAACGAGAGTCCCTGAAGCCTCACATCATGACCTCGACATCCAGGGTCAGCAACTTCAGCTGGGTTTGCCGGGTGGGCGGGCCTCGGCCCCCACCCCCCCATCAGTGATTTTTATCTTGCTGCCTCCTCCCTGTGGGGCCTCCTTCCCTCTCTGGCTAAAATTGAGCCTGGCACAGGCTGGCGCCAAACCTGTGTGTCAGTGAGTAGACAGCTGCCTATGGGGCTCTGAAGAGTACTGTGACATCCTCCCTCTCCCCCACAAAATATCATCTCAGTTTGCCTGAAAGTTCACCATTAGTGACTCATTTCTTTGGGTTAAACATAGCCCTCCCTTCTTAAACGCAGCTGCTCTAGGAAAGGGTAACTCATTGAGTCCTTAACATCCTAGCGTGAATGGGGAGATAAGTGAGATGCCGAAGCCCAAAAGGAAGGGAGGAAGTGGAAGCAGAGAAAGAGACAAAGAAGAGGAAGGAAAGTGATTGAAAGGGAAGTCGAGAGCAAAGAAAGGAGTGGCAAGAGGCAGATCCAGTTCAAGCCGTGGCCTCCTTCCTTCAGGAGCACACACTGTGATCGACGGAGCGCTTTCCTCCATCCTGGCTTGAATCTCACAGCTCCGTGAAGCCAGCAAGAGGGAGGCTGTGGTGCCCATTTTATAGTTGAAGAGACCTGAGTGTCTCGGAGGTTGGAGGACTTGCCATCTAGCCTGTGAGTGGGACAGCCAGGGCTCTCCACCCTACCCGCTGTGTACAGCACCCGTTAGGGGACTGCACGGAGTTCACCTTCTCCCCAGCTCTCCTATCGTCCTCTGGTCAGAAAAGGGAAGGTCCCTGGCAGAGGAACGAGATGGAAAAGGGTGGAGGAGGTAAAGCGAGGACCCCCACAGTGAGAACAGCGAGCAACCCTGCATCCTAAAGCCCCCCACTGAGGCCCCTGAGGGAACAGAGGTGTGGCTGGAGGGCGGAGCCCCCACCCGCTCCATAGTGACAAGCCTGATGCCAACATTGGGAATATCCCACAGGTCCTTCTGGCAGCAGCCTCCCTCCTGAGCACCCTCTCAGGGGCCAGGAAGGCCTGCAGATGACTTTGCTGGCTTGGGGTATGAGCAGGCAGCTGTTCTGTAGGGAGAGGGGTAGGCCAGCCCAGGAAAAGGCCCCCAGGAGACAGAGCCGCAGGAAGACACCCCAGGAGCCTGCTGAGAAATCCCACAGGCTTCCAGGCCCAGCTTCCTCATCCCCTCATCTCCCTGCCTCCCTCCCCGCCTTTCTTCCCTGGGGTCACGGGTCTCCTCCAGCTTTGTGCCCTGCAGGAAGTGGCCTGTCCGCCATATTGAAACTGTCCCCTGTGTCTCCCTCTTAACGAGCCAGGTTAAATATGCTGTAATCAGAGTAATAATACACCTGGGCTGGTGCTTGAGCGAACTGCCTTTTGTGCTGCGATAGGACATTAATAGCAATTATTCTGCTTTGTAATTGGAGCTTTAAATACTAATTCAAACAGCCAGAGGAAAACCAATTAGTGCTAATTTATCTCTATGTGTTTTCCAGAGCTGGTGTCTGTCATACTGTGAAGAAATAGGTTGGTAATTAGTACAGTTGGGTGGTAGATAGAAGTAATTATCAGATTCTTTCATTTTTCTTTGGGTGGGGGGAAAGAGGGGTAGGGGGTGGGGAAGGCCAAGATGGGTTTCTAAGTCTTTGTTCCTTTGAAGTTTAAAGAGAGGGCCCCTGTTAGCTCTGAGAGCCCAGCTCACAGCAGCCAAGACTGTGCAGGTATTTCAGAGGCAGGTGGGTTCTGGTGGAGGCTGCCTTGAAGGCCTTCACAGGACCTTCCAGCTAAGAGGCTCACAGAAGTAAGGCCAGCAATGTCACGGGAAGCAGAATCTTTCCTATTTGTCTAAGAAAAGGTCTGTGGGCCTCAGATAGCTTACCTTCAGGTAGAGGTGACAGTAGGGCCTGAGTCCCAGACCAGCCTCTCAGTTCATAGCTCTATGGCCTGTGCAGAGGCACTGAATCTCTCTGATAGCTGGTTTCCTCATTTGGAAAATGGACATAAGAATACCTACTTTGAGAGGCCAAGACAGGAGGATCAATTGAGGCCAGGAGTTGGAGGCTGCAATGAGCTACAATCACACCACTGCACTCCAGCATGGATGACAGAGCAAGACCCTGTCTAAAAAAAAAAAAAAAAAAAAAAAAAAAGAGAGAGAGAGAGAGAATACCTGCCCTGCCTGTCAAGGTTGTTGTGAGGATTTAATTAAATAAAATAAGGTATGTAATGGGCTTGGAACCCAGGAATAATTAGTATGAGTTACTGAGTGCTTACAGTTTGCCTGGGACTCTTCTAGATGCCTTTGTGTATGTAGAATTACCTCAGCCCAAAGCCTTGACGCACTGTGTCCAATTATTTCCCTGCTCCCTCTCCTGCCCAGACCTCTCACCAGCTAGACAACCCTGGAGAAGTTACTTAATTGCACTAAGCCTCAGTTTTCTCATCTATGTCATAGGGGTAACAACAGTACCTTCTTTGTAGATTTATTGTGAAGAGTTAAATTAGACAATGATTACAAAGGCTCTTATCACAGTAATGCAGGGCAGGTGAACCCTAATGTGGGGCTTAGCCTGTGAGGGTTCTTGGCTTCACCCTGGAAAGACTTCAAGGGCGAACCAGTGGTAGGGCAGAAGAAAACAGCTTTATTGAAGTGGCAGTGTCACAACTCTGGCAGCATTACAGCTCCGTGACTGCTCCTGCAGAGCACGGCTACCCCATAGGCACTGTGCTGATCGTAGCAGCTCAGGGCAGTTTTTGCAGTCATATTTATACCTATTCTAATTACACATAGATTAAGGGGCAGTTCCTGCAGAAGTTTCTAGGGAAAGTGTGGTAGCTTTTGGGTGGCTGGGCCATTGCCATGGAAAGGGGCGGTAACGCCCAGGTGTTGCCATGGCAATGGTAAACTGACATGGCACGCTGCTGGGCGTGTCTCATGGAAAGCGGCTTCCACCCCATCCCTGTTTTAGCTAGTCCTCAATTTGGTCCAGTGTCTGAGTCCCGCCTCTGGAGTCAAGTCTCACCTTCTGCCTGAATGGTGCCAAGCATAGACTCAGAGTTCCATCCAGTGATTACTTAGCATTGTCAATATTATTATTATTTCATCACATATGGTTTTGTTATCATCTATACAAATTTTCTTTTTTTTTTTTTCTTTTTTGAGATGGAATCTCATTCTGTCAACCAGGCTGTTGTGCAATGGCACAATCTCAGCTCACTGCAACCTCTACCTCCCAGGTTCGAGTGATTCTCCTGCCTCTGCCTCCCGAGTAGCTGGGACTACAGGCATGCACCACCATGCCGGACTAATTTTTATATTTTTAGTAGAAACAGGGCTTCACCATGTTGGCCAGGCTGGTCTCGAACTCCTGACTTCAAATGATCCACCCGCCTCGGCCTCCCAAAGTGCTCAGTGGTGTGAGCCACTGCACCCAGCCAACAAATTCTCTACTAAAGAAGGTAGATATGGTACTATCAATGCATTTTATTAACTAATCTGCAAGTATTTATCAAATGCCTGGTATGTGTTCAGTACTGTGGGGGTTAGCTTACACTATTCAGTGTGACTAGCACACCCTGAACAAAGGTGATGGGATGCTCATGGCGTTTCCCCAAGCTTCACAGTTTACAAAATGCTTTCACATATCTGATTTCAATGCCTTCTCACGAGTGAGTGAGTTGAGAAGTAACTTTAATCCTATTTTATGGGTGGGCAAATGAGGCTTGGAAAATTTAGGTGATTTGCTCAAGAAAGTGGTAGAATCAGAAGCTAAGCCCAGATATTTTTTCCTGCAAAACCTGTGAAGGCACTCAATAAATACATGTTGAGCGGATGCGTGGATACATGTGCTTTCCGTTAAACCACACAGCCCGAACTGCCAATGTGAAGATCATGCTTCTCTGTGTGAGGAGCAGGGCTGATCAAGGAGAGATGGGATGGAGGCATAGAAATCTTCAGAGGACAAATGGAACAACTTCCCTCAGCCTGGGCAGGGTGTCTTCAAGAGCTGAATGAGATGACATTGAAAAATCACACAGTCACAATGAATAACTTGGAGGAAGATCTGGTCAGCCGAGGCCCTCTCCCGTTCACCCCAGACCTCACCCCACCCACAGATTCACTCAGGAGACCTGCCTGGACCCCTGGGCTGGGCCTCCAAGGATGCGCAGTGGGAGGGTAGGGAGAGAGGGGACAGGGTGAAGCTTCGGCCAAGGCCGGAGGGATATCAAACACACAGCATTTGAGAAGCAGGGACTAGGCTGGCCTGGCAGTGAGGGAGGATAGGTGCTTTGGAAGGGGGGCTACGATTGATAAGGGAGGCTCTGGCAACCGTGTGGCAGAGAGCAGGTTTCACCAGGGCTACTTCCCACAGCTGTTGACTGCTCCTGCTGCAGAAGCAGGTAGGGGCTGCCAACTAGCTGCTGTCTGCCCACCAAGCCACTGACCCAGTCCCAGAGCTTCCTCCGCCCCAAGGAAGAGGAGCCTTCCTTCTCATCCACACAAAGGTGCCTGCCATAGACCTGCTACCCTGTGGGCTTCAACCCAGAGGAGCGCCTGCTTCCCGGGAGCTGATGGCTGCCCAGGATTTGACGTGTAGGAAACCGAAGCATTTCGAAGGCAGAGTTTGAGAAGGTTAGAGTGGCAAAGGCAGCGGGGTGGACAAGAGGAGAGAGTCAGGGGACCCTGAGGGCAGCAGAGTGACAGGAACAGGGAGTCACAAAACAAAGAGGAGGTGCAGGTTCCTGAGCACAGGCCGGGACTGACTTGTGTGTCTCAAAATAATGACTGTAGCGATGGCGGGAGGAAGGATGGGCGGCTTTCTTTTCATTTTTCTCTTTGGTTATTGGTATTTTCTAAATTTTCTACACTGAGCATATTTCTCTTTCATACGAAGAAAAACAATGGAATTTATTTTTTTAAAAAAGGAAGGGACATATGCTGGTGACATTTTGAAGGAAGAGCTGACAGAATTTGATAAGTGACTGGGGAAGGGTGATAAAGGAGAAAGAGGCTGGGTGATGGGGAGATGACAGAGAACAGGCATTCGGGCGGGGAGGCGGGGCCTGGGAAAATGCCCTGTTCTATTCCTCTCTAGGCTGCAGGCAAGACATGGGAGAGCATCCACGCAGCAGGAAAGGAAGGGTATCAGAGAGGAAACTGAGGCACACAGCAGGGAGGGTCTTTGCTCACTCACCGGGCTGCAGGGCAGCTTAGGGTTAAGAACGGAACTCAGAATATCTTTACCGAAAGGCTGCATCCAGAGCCGCTGAGACAGGACCAAGCATAATAACGGGGCCTTGCCTCTCTGGAGTAGTCTTCAAAACAGAGGCTCTGAGATAAGCCCCAGAGGGCCAGACCCTTGGGTAACCTCCCGGCCTGTAAACTTGGGCTGCTTGGTTGGCGCCAAGAGCATGGGCCTGAGGGAGGCAGGAACCCAGGAGCAACCTCAATGGCGTGCCCAGGGAGTGTGAGGCTGAGGGGCGCTGAGGCGGCACTGAGGCCAAGCTGTCTGGGAGCTCCCAAGGGTCCCATGTCACTGGTGGTGGCAACGTGAGGGTGGAGAGGGAGGGAGATCATCCCTGGGGGACACAGGAGCTGCTTCTCACATCAAAAGGATCCCCCTGCACCTTAGTTTCCAGCTGACCCCCACTCCCCAAATGTCCACAAATGCTCTCAGCCCCTAGAAACCCACTCTACCCAGCTCCTGGTGTGACTGAGTTCTGCAGAGGCCTGACATCTGGTGGAGCCCGGGAGACAACTGTCCCAGGCCACACAAACACCAGGATAGGAAAGGACGGTTCCTTCGGCCTCTAGAACCTTCTGCCTTGCATCTGCCAGTGACACAGCCAAGGGTGGGTCTCCGGAGGCTGCAAGTGGAACGCTGCCTCCTGATAGCACCATCTGCGGGCCAACAACAAGCCCGCCCCAACTCCCCTCCCCATCCTGCCCTGACCCACTCCCTACCTCCTTGCTACCCTCCCCAGCACCCGGCTGGCCTCCCTGAACCATTGCCTCAAAAGGCTCTGTATTGACTGGGCCGAGGCCCCACCCGAGGCTGCGTCACTGTTTCCTTGGCAACCGAAGGGCTGGGTGAAAAGTAACACACAAAGCAAACAAAATGAGCTCCACACCAGAGGCCCGGGAACTGTCACCTCAGCATCGTGGGGCCTTGGATTGGCAGGAGATGGGGGGTCTGCTTGGCTTCATTCACTGAGGCTGTCCTGGGGGGCTCCCGTGAGCACCCCAAACCACCCCAGGCAATAAATGCTTCACAACACGTCGTAGTAGCATGCGTGCTCTTACTGTGCTAGGGGCTGTGTGGCCAGGAGAAATAAGACATCCAAAGAGGGTCCTGTCTCTGCAAGCACTGGCACTAATAAGGCTGAGATTTCAGCCCCAAAAAGGCATCTACCAGGGGGCAAAGGGGCACAAGAAGTGTTTGTGGGCAGTCACTTCAGGGGAAACAGCCTGCTAGGGACCCCAGTGCTCCCAGACTCCTGCATTAATGCTGTCACCCCACTATCTTTGCCCAAGACCCTAGAGCATTTAGGGAATTTCCAACAGGCACCATAGGAAAACCCTTTGTAGGTGTTTGCCTGGAATTCCAAGGTACTTTTCAAAAAACATTTATAGGCTGGGCACAGTGGCTCATGCCTGTAATCCCAGCACTCTGGGAGGCCGGGGTGGGCGGATCAACTGAAGTCAGGAGTTTGAGACCAGCCTGGCCTGGAGAAATCCCATCTCTACTAAAAATACAAAAATAGCTGGGCATAGTGGCAGCACCTGTAATCCCAGATACTCAGGAGGCTGAGGCAGGAGAATCACTTGAACCTGGGAGGCAGAGGTTGCAGTGAGCCGAGATGGCACCACTGCACTCCAACCTGAGCAACAGAGCCAAACTCGTCTCAAAAAAGAAAAAACTATGCAGTTACAAGTACATACATCAAGTACATAGGTCTTAAGCATAAAATTTAATGGTTATTTACCCTAGTAACCACCGCCAAGATCAAGATAGCAAATATTTCCAACACCCCAGGAGTCTCCCACACACCTCCTCCCCATCCATATATCCCCGGCAAGGTGAGATTATTTGGAGTCCTATCACTGTCAATCAGGCGTGTTCTTGAGTGTCATGTAAATGGAATCATGGTATTCTATCGTAAAAATCGCCTGTGTTGTTGCAGAAAGCAGTGGTCCCTGCTTACTCTTCTTTCCCACTCAAGGAATCACATAGGAATGACAATGGACATGACAACATTATAGGGATAACTTTGAATTCCCTCTGATTTACAAAGAAAAATTTGGTGGGGGGGATTATTCGAAAACCACAGCACTTTGTTATTGGCAGCATATTTGCTTGTGATACATCTCACAACTGCTGGTCCCACACCAGCATGTCACAGCTTTGAGGCTGAGAACTGCTAGTCTAAGTGGTGTGATTTGGGAAGTAAAGGAAGGTTATTTCCTGCCCCAAAAATATCTTTCCTCTACCCCACTGCTTCCGCCCAGAGCTTCGCCGCAGTCAATTTATTGTGCTGTATGAAGCAGCCCCAGGGTCATCTTTGAAAATGCAAGTACACCTGACGTGAGCATCTGTGAAATCTAGAACGCCCCTTTGTATGGCTCAAAGAGGAACTGGAAGCAGGTCTCACCCAGGCACTTCTGCAGCACACTGTAGACCCCCACGGTGAGGTAAGGAGAATGGTATTGTCATCCCCCACTTTGTCCATGAGGAAACTGAGGCATGGGGAGGTCCCATAACTCACCTAAGGCCACATGGCTGTTAGCTTGCAGAGGGCAATCATTCCAACCCAGCTTAGTTGGCTTCCTCCAAAGCCTGTGCTGCGACCCACCTGGGTGGACAGGAAGTACTGAGCATTTGGAAGCAAGAAGTGCAGGGAGAAGCCGTGCTGAGAAAAGTGACAGGGCATGAAGTCAAGCGTTAGAGAAAAAAAAGACCCATCTTCCTATTGGATTCCATTCTCCCCACCGCCGCCCTGGGTGCTGCTGCCCCTGAGATACCGGCATGCCCTCCACTGGCTCCCACCCCTCTGTTTTTGGTTACCTCCACAGCCAGGTGCAGGGATGTGTCACAGGCACCAGGCTGCATCATCGCAGCGATATGGTGCACAGGTGTTCCTGTCCCTGAAGGGCCAGCTTCCTGATACACCTCTTGGGCTGTGGAAGAATACCCCTTCAGAAATTTCATACCATGCAGCTTATGTGCATTATTTCAGTCTGAGGAAAGGGTCTCCTTTTGCAAATGAGAAAGCCAGTGCTCAGAGGGTTATGTTATCGCCAAAGCGCTGCAAGCTCTGTGAGGTCAGAGGCCATCTATGAACTGGTCATCACCCAAGGCCAGCTTCTTCCACTTTGTTTGGCATTTCCCTGATGCTTGTGACCTGTCAGTGGGCTTTCACCACCCACAGTCCCACAGGCGTGAATGGCCGGGTCCGCCCGACCCTGAAGCGCACATCCTCCATACCACATCTTCATCACCTGATGGCCTCACTGTGACAAGACTGGTCAGGACTGTGGCGTGAGGGTGAGGAAGGAGACACAGGCTTGGTAAGGAAGAGGAGGTGTTTAGGGAGTCCATCAATTTAGGCCAAGGAGCTGGCTGCCTCTGTCTACAGGTGTGAGGCAAGAGCTCTTCCTCGAAAATAGCATCCTCACTGCCCAGATTGCGCTGTGACATGTTTACTCCCTTGGTCTTAAACGCTGAGGGTCAATGCTTGCATGGCAATTCACCAAACTTTGTATCAGAGACCCACACTGTATCAGGCACTGTGTCAGGCTGTGCATTTAATAAATGAATAAAATACATTCATGGTGTCAGAGTGTAGAAATGGAGACATGTAAAGCCCACAAATGGTGGTGATCCACAGGCTGTGTGGAGAGAGCCCACCCGCAGCGTGGAGCGAACATCTGTTTAGGTGCTTAGAACCTATACACACGCTCACATGCACTGACACACACAGTATGTTATCCTGGAGTAGATGGGGAATCTTGTGGACAGGGTTTTATCAGGAGAATGAGAAAGTCGAATTTGTTTTCTATTGTGCTAGCTTTGGCAGCATCCGTGATGGGAGGGATGAGAGAACAGAAGCAGGGGATCCCTCTAAGGTGGTTACAGTCATCCAGGCATGGGTTCATGAGGGACAATGTTCGTCCCTAAGAAGAGGTGTTCCTAAGAAACTGAGGACCCGGGCTAGGCATGGCAGCTCACACCTGTAATCCCAGCACTTTGGGAGACTAAGGCGGGCGGATCACTTGAGGTCAGGAGTTCGAGACCAGCCTGACCAATGTGGTGAAACTCCATTTCTACTAAAAATACAAAAATTAGCTGGGTGTGGTGGCGCATACCTGTAGTCTCAGCTACTCGGGAGGCTGAGGCAGGATAATCGCTTGAACATGGGAAGCAGAGGTTGCAGTGAGCCGAGATTGCACCATTGTACTCCTGCCTGGACATTGCATCAAGACGCTGTCTCAGAAAAAAAAAAAAGAAAGAAAAAGAAACTGAGGACCCAGTGATGATGGGATGGGAAGAGGTGTGAGAGAGGGAGCGCTTGGCTCGTTCTCTGGCAGAACCGTGATTTACAGGACCCAGGGCAATTTGGAAATGTTATGCCCTGCCTGGGACAGGGGAAGTCCATCCCCTCCTCTCTCTGCTGCACTGGTCCTCATGGCCAGGGGAATCCCCAAGGATTGCAACCTCTATGCCCAGATGTGCTTGGAACCTGGATAGGGAGTGGGTGAGAGGCCTCTGCCAAAGCATCCATTGAATGTTGCCATTTGGGGACAGGAGCGGCCAATGTTTGTCCCACTCTAAGATGCCATGGGGTGTATGCCTGATCCCCACTCTGCACCTGCACCCAGGCTCCCACAGAGAGCAGAAGGCGGTAGCAGCCTCAGAGTAGGGCCACGGGTCAGCCAGCTGAGGCTCCAAATCCCCACCACACGCTCCATAGTCCCATCATACTTCATTTACCAAACACACATTCAAAGATAAAATTACTAGGAACTCGGCAGCAAACACGGGGCATTAAATTAAAAATATAAAGGCCTTCAAAGCACAGGGCACTGGGCAACTACACTGGTCACATGCCCACAAAGCCAGCCCTGGTCCCTGGATTTTGGTTGGCATACGGGGTGGGCAGTGGGACTGCCAGCTAACTTAGTGCAACCTGAAGCGTTCACAGGTCGGCAACTCACACCTTCACATATCAAATAACACCTCCACAGAGAGTAACCTGGACTTGAAAAGAGACCCTGGAGGAGGTGGAGATCAGCATTGGGAGAGAAAAGTGTATCGTTCTCCATTTATTCAGGATGGAGGGTGTGTGTGTGTGTGTATTAGATTCAAGTGTGCGGAGCTTTTTAAAAAAACAACATACTTGGGACCACTCCAGCCCAATAGAATCCCAATCTCCTGAGTAATGGGTGCTATAGGGTATGTTTGGGTAATGGAAGCCCAGATTCGCTGCCATTTTTTCTTCATCCTTGGTAAATTTCTTTGGATCATTTCACATAAGGAACATGGGCCAGGAAAGGCTTGACATCATGTTAAGTGAGGAATATGTGAAGAAACTGATGAGCGTTTCCCCTGGGGAAGAGAAGCTCCGAAGACAAATTACACGTCCTTCTGGAGTATGGGCTGTTGAGAGTAGGGACCAGGTCTTCCTCATGGCTCTCTCCACACCTGACATTGCGCACTTGGCATGCAGGGGCCACCTAGCAAAAGCTGTGCAATGAATGAATGAAATAGTTGAAAGCAGTCAGGTAGGAGAAAAATTCATCTTGTTCCATGGGGCGCCAGGCAGACCTACAACCATGGTGAGATAGTGCTTTCATGGTAGTCGTTTTGGGGAGAAAGAGCTTGGTTGAGAAGGTGAACTTTCTAACAATAATGATAGCTAACCTCAATTAGCCTAGTAGGCTGGGCACCTCTTACACATATATTACCTAGTCTCATCCTCACAACACCCTGTGAGGCAGACACTTGCCTTGTTCCCATTTTATAGATATGGGGGAAACAGAGGCAAAGAAATGCTAAGTCTCTTAGCCAAAGTCAGAAGTCCATGTAGTGGCAGTGCAAGCTTCGCAGCTACACATTCTAGGGCCAGCATTCACTGCTCTTAAACACTTACTTTAAACCATGAGAGCTACATAGTGATGATCTGACAACTATGAGGGGTTGGGGGCAGTGCCCAGGGCCAAGAATGAACAAGTCTTTGGTTGGGGACATTGTGGAGTGGGATTCAAGAAGCAACCCAAGGGGTTTAAGACTTCTTCCAGCGGGGAACAGTGGCTCACACCTGTAATCCCAGCACTTTGGGAGGCTAAGGTGGGCAGATCACCTGAGGTCAGGAGTTCGAGACCAGCCTGGCCAACATGGCAAAACCCCCTCTCTACTAAAAATACAAAACTTAGCTGGGTGTGGTGGCATACGCCTGTAATCCCAGCTACTGAGGAGGCTAAGGTTAGAGAATCCCTCGAACATGGGAGGCGGAGGTTGCAGTGAGCCAAGATCATGCCATTGCACTCCAGCCTGGGAGACAGAGCAAGACTCCATTTCAAAAAAAAAAAAAAAGAGTTCTTTCAGCCCACAGAAAAGATGCTGCTGTCATTGTACTCCTTGACCCTTGGTCGTTCTTGTGTAGGAAGAGTTGCTTGGAACTTCTCTGTCTGAAGTGGACACTGGTCTAGGAGTCAGGAACCTGGAGTCTAGTCCTGACCGCAGGCAGCTCTGTGATATTAGGGGACACGCATGACCCCTTTCAGCCAGGATTCCCTGGCTGTAACACAACGAGCAAAGGAAATCTCTGATGCCTTCAACCCCAAGACTCCACAGTTCTTTGATTTGGAGTGGGGAAGGAAAGAGAAAGTCACAGTGCAGGAGAACGTGGCCCCACTTTGCCACTTACGGAGAAGTAATTCTACCTCTCGGAGACTTGCAGTCTCTTTTATCTGCAATGGCATGGGAATTGGAAGCCTGACCGAGAAGAAACCAGATGGGTCAATATCATCCATCCCCAGGGAACTTGGCCTTTTCCTTTCTTCAGGACTGAGAATCTGAGAGTCTAGGGCACCTCAAAATTGACCTTGCTTTTTCTCAACCATGGGCAAAAGCTAATGTCAGAAAGACCCAGAAAAACTGATGGAGCAGAATTCTGGCTACATCTGTGGATAGGCATTTTGAAGGAATGCTCTTTGGCACATGGTTTTCCACCCTGTGTTGCTTTTCTAGATATATATTTATATACATATAAATATCTCTTTCCCTGAGGGACAAGGAGTCTCAGCCAAGAGGGAATTCAGTGTGATCTGGTAGAATTTGTTGCAAAGGAAATTCACTGGGGTAGGAGGTAGAAATTGTGTATTCAGGACATCACCTGGTTAATAAAAATTGCACAGCTCCCAGAACACATGCAATTTCTTTTCTTTAAATTAATGAAGGGTGTATTGTTTCCCCATTTTTTTTAACCAATTTAAATTGTGATTTTTTTTTCTGGGACAATAAGCAAACTAACATGGGGTTAAATAATTTGTTAAAAGGTGGGGGGGTAGAGAGGAGTTGGGGTTTGGAAAAGGGGGCTTTGACGGGGAACTAAAATCTGCCAGTAGCAACAATAAATGCAGAGTTATGCCTTAGGCATAATATATCAAAGAAAATATAATGCATCCAGCTTAAAACTAATGATTGCCATATAATTAGATGAGAAGCATTGTGCTATAAATGTGTATTCTTTAGCGTGCTGTGATTTTACTGTAAAAAAAAAAAAGAGAAAGAGAGAGAGAGCGAGAAAGAAGGAGACAGAAAAACACAGAGCCCAGCAACATACTATAAAAAGAACCCTCTGTTGACTTCTCTACTGTTTAGTATTCCTTGGCTGTTCTCCCTTGGGAGTGTGTAATTAGTACTTTATGAAGAGTACATTTAAAGCAGTTTAATATTCACCTCATTCAATCTGAAACAATGTGATCCATGCTTAGACAAATCAGTGCTCCTTGCTGACATAATCTGTCAGAACATTACCTCTGAAAAGACCTTTCAAGAGGTTTGGATGTTAATTAGTTGTCTATCATGTATAAACAGAGCAGTGAGCAGAAGGGGCTCCGACAGGCCAGAGGGATACGTTGGGAAATGCATTTTGTATGAACACGGCTTGCAGGGGGGTCTTCTCTCTCTCTCCGCCTCCCCCGCCTCCCCCCAGCCTCCCCTCGCCATGTCAGCAGCCACACAAGCTTTGGACTTCTTCCGGGCAAGATAAGCGCTTTCCGGTTGGCATCAAGGGGCGCCCCTGGCCCCCAGAGGGGACTGTGAATAAGGCTAGAGGTGTTCACATACACACACACACACACACACACACACACACACCACTCCACAGCTCCCCAGGGCAGGCCCACCTGCAAGATGTGACAGCTGTCTCCTTTCAGGTCTGAGAAGCATGACCTCACAGCCCACCTGTGCTTGCTGGGGAGGCTCCGGGCTTTGGGACCTGGCAGGGTCCCACCTCCTGTGGGCCATGGGCAGAGGGGGCCAGGAGGAGATGGAGATCTGATGCCTGCCTCCCCGCTGGCCCTAGAGCTTGCTTCCTCTGGGAAGCCAGGCTGCTATGACAGAGTCACATGGTGCAAGAGAGGACAATGCACAGGGGAATTGGTGTGCACGAAACCTCCTTGAACACCCTAGACCCAAAGAATGCCAGCAAGGCTCAGAGTCATGTTCAAGATCACCTGGTCCAGACTTTGCGTTCAGGGGAACCTTTGCCAGAGTTCATCCTACAAGGACTGACGTCTAGACTCTTCCTATGTGAGTTAGTTGTCTGGGGTTTGAACAAGCCTTCTTTTATTATGGACTTAGAATGCCCATGTCTGAAGCACTTCCTAGCATATTGAAGACGCTTACTAAGTAGTAGGCTGGTGATTCCAAAATGGAATGGCACAGGCCCTGTAGGAACCACCTTCCCAGGCCTCTGGAGCCTTTTCCCTGTACCCACCACATACACATGTTGTCCACTCAACTGCCCCCCTGCCATCTTCCTTTCCCTGGCCTCAGCCACCCCACCTTCCATCAGCAGCCTCAACCCCCATAGCCTCTTCATTCACTGTTCATCCCATAAGCATCCACCAAGCACCTACTGTATGCATTGTACTATGTGTTATGTTCTAGGGCAGCCAAGATAAATAAGTCATGGTCTCTGCTTGTGAGGCGTTTACCAGATCCATAAACGTATAATTACAGTTTGGGGCAATTTTAAGTCATGTAAGGGAGGCAATATAATTTAGTGGTTAGGAGGGAGTTCTTCTGGAGTCAAACTGCCTGTGTTCAACTTCCCAGTCTTACCACTCAACAGCTAGGTGACCTTGGGCAGGTGATTTAACTGCTCTAAGCCTCAGGTTCCTTGTCTATAAAATGGGGGTAAGAATATCCACCTCATAGGTTTGTAAGTACTCAATGAGATAATGCAGTGAGGTGCCTAGCACAAAGCTTAGGGTGTAATAAGTGCTCAACCGATGTGTGTCCCTGAAAATAATGCAACGATAGGAGCACAATCAAAATGCCTGAAGGTAGAAGAGGGAAGTACTAACTGTGCCTAGGTAGTCTTGGAAGGCTTCCCAGAGGAGGTGACATCTGAGCTGTGTTTTAAAGGACCAAATAGAAGTTTACCAGGAGAGAAGTGACAGAAGTGCTGTCTAGGTAGAGGAAGGGCACACACAGATGCCAGGGGGTGCAGAAATGAGTAAACCACTGAGACATTGCCTTGAGTTCCATCTCACACTGCTGTGCTACAGCCTGGGAGTCTGTTCCCAGTTGAGCCCTTCAGAACCAGCCATGAGACAGCACAGGTACGCGGAAGGGAGCAGTCTCCATGGCTGGGTGGTGATGGAGTCTTCTCGAGGAACTAGTTGCTTCTCTCTGCATTTCTCAAAAAGAAAGGAATCACGACTGCAAACCCCCCCGGCCTGGGTATCCTACTGCAACTTGAACCCGTGGCAGAGCTAGGCTCCCAGGGAGGCGGTGGGGCACAGAGAAGGCAGGACCACTGACCCCAGCCAGTTCTCACCCCAGCTGCAGCCCCACAGCCCTGAGATGGAGCGGGCACCTCCACCCCTCATGGTGGCAGAGGCTGGTTGAGAGGAGGGGCACCAAGGTGCACAAAGGTCCGGCACAGTGCCCGATACACAGAAGGCACTCAGGACATGGTTGCTTTCATTATTATGGGGAGAGCTTACTCCAGTCCACCCTTTGTTCAGGAAAAAAAAAAAAAAAAAAAGGGCTGTCGTTGTCTAATGTTTCACTTGACAAGAAGCCAGGACTCGAGAGGACTGGGTATTCCCCGGGTATCCTCTTGGCAAAGCCCTGGGCCTCCGTCTATGCAGGGTCTCTTCTCAAAGACTCCCAGCTCCCACCCCTGACAACAACAAAGTCCATGTTGGGGCCCAGGTCTCCAGCACCTCACATCCACCCCCAGCTTTCTCTGAGCCCACCAGACTGCTGTGGCCACTCCAGCCACCTGGGATTGCTCCCCCAAGGCCAGCAGAGCCCATCACAGCTGCCTAAAACAGGTAAACAGCTGTTTCCCACAACCCTCTTCCCACCCTCACACCATCCCTACAGACGGTCCTCCCCTCCCCTGGCTTCCACTTCTCCATGCTCCCCCAGTGTGCACTGACCAGCTCCTGACACAAGCCCTGGACTTCACTCCTCTTTCCATCATGAAACCCCAGCCTGGGGACCTCTCCCATGCAAGGCAAGGCATTGGCTCCCTAACAAAATATCCCAAGCCCTGGGAAAGCCCTGGGAAATATCCACCCCACCACACCGCAGACAGGGTGGGCAAGCCCTGGACCCTGCATTCTCATGCTTGTTAGACAGAAGCAATGACATCAGCTCCCATCTGCTGAGAGCCTGCTATGGGGTATGTGTTATTCTCATGATAGCCCCTGAAGTAGGCATCATTAGAATCATAGGCAGACCATTAAACTAAATCCGGGGCAGGCCAAGTGAGTGGTCTAACGGCATACAGCCAGGCAAGTGCAAAACTGGGCTGCAGGCTTTTCTGTCCATTTCCAAACTCCCACCACCCACTTTCCACCAGGTAAACCGGCCCCCTGCAAACTATAGCCCACAGGCCAGATCAACCTGTTTTTGTAGGGCCTGTGAGCTGAGAATGGTTTTTGTATTTTCAAAGGGTTATAAGAAAAGAAACAAACAAAGAACATGTGACCAAAACCATATGTGGCCCACCAGGCCTCAAATATTTACTACCTGGGCCTTTCCAGAAAGTTTGCCGTACCACAGGGCCACCCAGGAACATTCAGTACCAGGCACTGGGTACCACAGACACGAAGTGAAAGGGTCACCAGAGGGAAGATGGAAGGACACTCAGGCCATCCTTCTATGTGACCCACCAGCTTCAAAACCATTTTCAAAATAGTGTTTAGTAGCGATGAAATCAAGCTACAGAGAACACCAGGAGTTTCTCTCTTTGCAGGCTTCACGGCTTATGATGAAATATTTCACACACAATGTCTCTTTCACGGAGTTAGAGTCCCCATTTTTTGAATGAAAAACGGAAAAGCTGAGAGCTAACATGACTAACTTAGGGGCCCCTGGTGAATATCCCCCCCAGGTCCCATGACCTCAAGGCCAATGTTCTTTCCATCACATGGCGGCTGCTCTGGCCCCCAGGGCATCTGGCCAGAGAAGCTGGGCACAGAGAGACCAAGAGCAACCCAGGCAGGGCTGCGGGCGGCTGGGCAGAAGGCGGAGCCACTGTGGTGGCCGCTCCTCCCAGGCCACCCTGCTCTTTTCATACGGATTGAATTTATATGCATCTCAGATTTCTGTTTTCAGCAGAGGCCCAACTCTCTTGGAGTTGTTTCAGCCACTGAGTCCCAGTACCCCAAGAGGAGTACCCCAATTGCTGCATCTCAGGGGTGATTCTAGCTTACATCCAGTAGGCTAAATAACTGTCCCCCAGGGCAGGGAAGCCTGATTTCCAGTTGCAGCTCTCCCACTTGCTGGCTGGATGACCCAGGGTGGGCCAGCGTCCCTCTCTGAGCCTCCCTTCCTTCCCTAGTAGCAGAGTGAATGATCCCCACCCCGTCCTTCACCCCTATGGGACTCTGGGAAAGGGAATGAGGTCATGTCTGTGGGCTGCCTGGCGGAAGGAAGCGGCAGGGGGAGTACAAGGTAGTATTATCTTCTGGGTTGAGCTGGGCAGTTGCCACGAAGTTGCTGAAATGTGTAAGCATTCCAACGACCTCGGGAACCCGTCGTGGGAATGTCACGGGAAGGCAGTGTGTCAGAACGGGCTTGGGCTTCCGAGTCACCACGGCGTGAGTACAAACCCCAGCTCAGCTACTTCCCAACTTTGGTAAACAACCCAGTCGCTTTCGGCCTCAGTTTTCTCACCTATAAAAAGAGAATAATCCCAACCACAGTTTGGTTGCTTGGTTAAGGATTTGAAAAGATGATCCCTGGCATAGGTGAGCGCTCATTATGACGACTGCTGTGGACCTGTTGTCTTGTCAGGACACCTCTTTGTGTTTCTCCATGAACTATCTCCAGATAAACACGAACATCCTCCACCTGTGCCCTTCCAGGAAGCGCCTTCTGCAGTGGGGATAGCTGGGCATTCTGAGCACTTCCTTTTGAAAAAGAAAAATTAGAACCGAGGCAATGAACACAGGCCTTTTCCCCAGCATCACCCAGGGAACCTGTGACCCACAGGGCCGGGGGTCCTAGGTCCAGAGACTGAGGGAGGTCAGGTACTCCCTGGGTCCCTTTCCCCTGGTAAGTGGTGGAGTCTGGTCACCACGATTTCTGAACTCAACAGTCCCAGCCTTGGCAAACCGAAACTCCCAGCCTGCCAGCAACCACTGTCTTCTCCCTTACCCAGGAGCAAAAGAAGGGCCTCAGCGGGCCCCCAGGCGAGTGGGATTTTGTACAGACAGAAATGGACAATCTGCTCCTGGCATCTTTTTAAGACAGGAAGGGATGCAAAGATTGGGGGCTGGACGCATCTAGAAAAGGCTTGCTTCCCCAGGCATCCCCAGTCCTCGTGCAGAGGAGCATGGGACAGTGGTGGAGGTTGGTGGGGCCGGGGCCAAGGCCAGGGAGGAAGTGGAGAGATGCATCCAGCAGAGGGTGTGAGAATCAGCCACAACTGGCCGAGACTGTCGGAATTAGTCACCAGTGTTGACGAGTTCAGTCGGTTACATAACAGCCTCCCTGGCTCGCCGTTAGCTCTCCTGAGCTGGGGCTCTCCGGGGTTAAGGGTCTCTGGCAGGGAGGGTCACATCCTGGGAGCCCAGGGGCAAAGGTTCTCGCACAAGCCTGCCCTCCCCAGTCCTGCTCCAGCCCTGCGAGGCCAGAAGGAGGCGCCAGCTGTTCAGCTCCTGCCTGAGTCTTGCCACCTTGTCTCCAGACCATCCCACGCTGGCCTCGCAAGGCTGCCTCTCTGGCCTGAGCACAGAAGATGCTCAGACAAGGAGTTAAATATGGATCTCAGCTCAGGGCAGCTCAGTAGCCCACTTCCCCGCTGAATCTATGATGATACATCATTATAATGATTATTATCAATAAATATTTAGCAAGCACCTTTAGTTGTGGCCCCGTTGGAGGCACTGTAGGAGCTACAAAGATGAATAAGATGCAGATGTACGGCAGCAGCAGGAGCTTGGGATTGCGATGCTTTTCCTCCAGAGGGGAGAGCGTGTTCAGAGAGAGGGACTCTAAGCAGGTGGCTCCGTTTTCTGCTTGAGGTCAGATTGAAACCCTGTGTAAAGGTTGGCACAGCCAGCCTCAACCCCAGATGCCCAGGATAGGGTGGGATTCTTGAGGCCAGATTTCTTGCTGATGTACTTACCCACTGCACATGGCTGAAAATAAAGAACAATAAATGTCTAACATCAGTAATGGATGGTGATGATGATGACAAAAATGATGTTAGAAAAGAGTATACAATTTTGCCCCAGCACAGTGGCTCATGCCTGTAATCCCACCACTTTGGGAGGCCAAGGCAAATGGATCACTTGAGATCAGGAGCTCGAGACCAGCCTGGCCAACATGGTGGAACCCCATCTCTACTAAAAACACAAAAATTAGCTGGGTGTGGTGGTGGGTGCCTCTAATCCCAGCTACTCAGGAGGCTGAGGCAGGAGAATCACTTGAACCCGGAAAGCAGAGGTTGCAACGAGCTGAGATCGCGCCACTGCACGCCAGCCTGGGTGACAGAGCATGACTCCATCTCAAAAAAAAAAAAAAAAAAAAAGAGAGAGAGAAATGAGTATACAATTTTGGCCCAAAGCCCCGGGAACTTCAGCTCTTCCTTCCTGCCTATTGGCATTTCTGTTACACTCCACTAGACAATAGAAAGCCAGGAGCAGAAGCTTGAGAAACATTTAAGAATCACTCAAGCAGATCTTCGGACTCCAGGCAGGGCTCAACTGAATCATCCAAGAAGAGTCACCGTTATAGCAGCAGGTGAACTTAGGAGTGGGTTCGAAATCCAGGAGTGGGGTGACAGCCTCTTGGGCCCTTCCTCTCTTTCTCATGCCTAAGGGAAAGCCCCAGCCCAGGCTCTCAGGAGACAGTAATAACCACCAAGGGCCAGATTGCCTCCTCATTAGCCTACCAGATTCATGGTAGTTAAGAGCCGGAAGGAGTCTCAGTTCAGCCCTCTCATTCTATAGATGAGAACACTGAAGCCCAAAGAGGAGAACTGACTCACCCAGGGCCACACAGCAGAGATGGGTCTCAAACTCCCACATCCTTTTATTATACTGTGGAAACCAGAGAGAGGTGCGGGAGGGGACGAATGTGGGGAAACTGTCTGCCTCCTGAGCCTGCAGAGGTCTGTGGGATCCATACCCCCAGCTTAGCTGGCTCACTATCAGGCAGATGACAGCTTCACGTGGAGGGAGACCAACCGCCCCAAGGAGGCCACACAAATGGCCATGGAGCCAAGTCAGGGTGTGCAGTTTCTAGAAGAGCCTTTCCTCTCTGCTTTGCTCCCTGGAAAGAGCAAAAGGCTCACTCACTCCTAGGCCTGCCGGCAAATTTCTGATGAGAAATCTACTGCAGCTTCTAACCCCAAAGATCTCCTGGGCATCTACTTGGTGTAAGCTTTTCCAGCAATATTGAAAGCCAATTAGAGAAAAATTAAGGAATTAAATAGAAAAATTTGTGTTGGTTAAAGCCATTAAAAATCATTCATTCACTCAACACACGTCTACAGAGTGAGGATTCAGTCACAGAGATAAGGTCTCTGATCTTAATACACCCGCAGTCCGGTAGGTAAGGTAGAAAAATCAGCAGTTATCCCAGGGACTCTCATAGCTACAATGTAAGATCCTGGAAGCACCAAAAGGGAGCACCCTGTGGGTGGGGTGGCCAGGGGTCTAGCGCAGCTTCCCGGAGGTAGACATCAGACCCTGGGGCTTAGAGAGCCTCTGAAAGCCCAGAGCCCACCCTGAGAAAGATAAAATTTGATCTATTTGCTTTCATTTTCTACTTTATCTTCATCCCTCTTCTCCTTCCATCTGAACATACCCCGTCAGCAGCCCTTCAATCCTGCTCTATCATCAGACTTTCCCATCTTCTTCCCCATTTGGGACCCTCAGCCCACACCCGATCAAACATGTAGAATCAGCAGAGGTTGTGGGGAGGGGCCCCACTCATGCCCAGACAGATGTGCTCTGTTCCCCGCACAGCTGTCCGGCAGCAGCCCATCTGTGCTCACTTCCTGCCTCCCAGCTCCAGCCCCTCACACCTCCCACGCAGGGGTGGGGAAGTCTGGTCCTGAGATTCATCCCAAAGCCAATGTTGAGGCTGCCACTAGCCTGGCAAAGCCCCAGACCCTGGCTCCCGCCCTCCCCACTCCCCCACAAGGAGTGGTGGCCCGGGAAGGGCTTCAACAAGGTGGAGACTTTGCCTAGTCCACTCTGGAGGACTCTGCCTTGAAGTTCAGCTTCAGTCTCTTGGCAGCCGTGAGAGCTGTGTAGCTCTGAAGTTCTCCCAGCGTCATGTGTCCACATGAAACACGCCAACATCACTGATCTGATTTCATTATTTTGTCAAAATTAAAAGAAGGCTGCTTCACTCGAGCCAGATGTATCCAAGGGAAGAAAATTATATTTTCAAGAGAGTTTGAGGCACAAAGCTGTCCCACCTTGATTGTTGTCTCCTTGTCGGAATCCATGTGGCCCCCAGTTTCGATGCTGGAAGGTGGGTTCTGCATTGCTGAGAGATAGTTTCTGGAAACCTGCTTGTCTCTGGGATGCTCACAGCTCCCTCCTGGCTCCCGAGCAGGGAGCATCTATTCTCTAGGAATATAGAGATGGGGCAGGCAGCTGTGTGGTTCCCATGGAATGAATACCCCTTAAAGGTAGGAACTATTAATGGTGAGATTATTAATTGTTGTATCCCCTGTAGCACACAGCCCTGGCTCTGTATATGGCGGGCACTTGATAAGTGTGCACTGAACTAAAGGTACCAGGATACTTCCCTGACCACACACCCGGGCCAAACAGGCAAGTGAGGTATCTGATTAACCCTCTCCATTTGCCCTTAGGAAACTCAACTTGGGCAACGGGGAAAAGAGGAGACATAGCAGGAATACGTCTCCAGCCTGGAGAAGGGAGGAGAAATTGGACTGTAAAATGAACGGGCATCCCCAGCTAAACCCACAGTCTTTTCTTGAATGTCATGTCCTAATGCATGGGGAATTAGGCAGAAAGATGACAACCTCTTCCCTTTTCCTAGAAACAGAAATGCCCCAGGAGGACTTGCAAACTCTGCAATCCTGTATCTCCAGAATAATGGCATTGCCTTAGTGGGAACCAGCTTCTGCAGGCAGAAATGAGCCCCCAGAACAAGGGCCAATAACAGGAGCAGAGAGCTAGCCCAGACTTTCTGGTTGCAAGAGGAAGTTCCCTTCCGTGACCACTGATTGTAAATGATTCTAGTTCACCCCACTCTCCCCGCTGCATACACAGACACACACAGTCTTGATATACGACTTTGGGTGAGAGGCAGTGCGGGTCCTTCTCCCACACTGGAAACCCATTAACCAAGGGTATGAATTCAGGCCTTTTGGATTGCTCCCTTAAAGTGAGCTTCCACAGGGTCTATGGCCAGGCAACCGTAGACTTAGGTTACTTTATTTGGTAAAGTATCTAAGAAAGAAAAGTTCTTTCACAAAGGCGTTCTTGTCACCTTTTTTTCCATTTTACAAATCTGGCCACTATGGTTGTGACAGGGTCCCTGAGATTCAGATCCCAGCCTGAAAACCCCCATCTCCTGATAAGCCTGAGCCTAATGTAACAGACAGGGAGCGTGGGACCAGACAGGGTGGCTCACATCTGTGATCCCAGCACTTTGGGAGGCCAAGGTAGGAGGATTGCTTGAGGCCAGGAGTTTGAGACCAACCTGGGAAACAGCAAGACTCCAACTCTATAAAACATAAATTTTTCTTTAAAAATTAGCCAGGCATGGTGGTGTGTGCCTGTAGTCCTAGCTACTCGGGAGGCTGAGGTGGGAGGATCACTTGAGTCCAACAGTTCAAGGCTGCAGTGAGCTATGATCATACCACTGCACTCCAGCCTCGGTGTCCAAATGAGACCCTGTCTCAAAAAAGAAACAAAAAGAAAGAGAGGATGGTTGAGTGGATGGCTGGTGATGAGAGGAGTGGGTGACAGACAGCAGGAAGGCAGGCTGATCTGCCAGCAACAGGCAAAGAGGCCAAGGGCCCCATCCACATCTGGGGCCTCTGAGGCAGGCTGCCTGGCAGAGGAGACGGCTTTGTTTTAGGAACAGTGATTTATGCTTCTTGTGGTTTCAATCAAGAGCAACCCAAAATGTTGTGTAAATACAAATATATAGATGCACAACACACACACAGACACTCACACACACACACACACGCTCCTCCTTCTCCAAGTCACAGCCTCCTGTTTCAGCAGCCCAGCAATGATTTGGGGCCTCTCTATCTACCGCAGATTTAGGAGAAAGGGAAAATCCGCATTCACACATTCACCTGGATTCTTCCCCTAGTTCATCAAGATAGGGAAGACCTAAGGTCTCACACGTGTTCCTGGACGTCAGACCCAAGTTTCCCAAGGCAACTGGGATTTGCACGGAAGCAGCAGGGGTTTGTTCCAACCAGCCCCAAGAGTGGCAGGTTGTCTTGGGAGCCCTAGAGCTCACAGGTCTCTCCCAGGCATGGCAGCATCTCTAGGCGTCTGACTTGAGGGTCTCTTCCTCTGCTCTCCTACTTGTGGGATCTTAGTTCCGAGTGGTCACCCTTGCCAGCCCCAACCCTACCCAGAAGCACAGGGCTTGACCTTGGAGCTCCTGCAGCATGGATTCCCTGGGACAGATTTCACAACCCAGCACTGAGTTTTACCACAAGTTTCAGACAAAGAAGGTGTGTTGGAGCCGAGAGCATGCTTCTGCCCGCTGCGTGGGCGTCAAGTTCAATGCCTTCTTGTCAACACTTGAATGTGTTGAACATCACTCACAAGGGCATTCTTTAAGAAACCTATTAAGTTAATTACCCAGGCATTTTTTTCTGTCTCTCTCCCCCTATCCATGCATCTCATATAAAAAGAAATTTGGCTTTCTTCCTCTCTGAGATACTTTTGATGTAACTCTTCTCCCCTCGGCACAATAACATCTTGTTTATTTCTCTAAGTCAGTCAGGGTGGCTGCACTGCACAGACTGACCCCTTTGCTCAGGTCTTAGTTCCGAGGGTAACTGAGAGAGAGTGAAGCTTGACCCTAGGGATGGGGGAGTGGCCCATCCGACCCCCTCCTTTCTAACTGCCCAGCCAGAACACGATCACAAGGATGAGAATAGTGAAGGAAAAAACCAAGCTCCCATGGGGTATTCCCTTCCTTCCCATAGAAGGTGAAACAGGAGTCACCCCGATGGGCAGGTCAACAAGTACCTACAGAGCACCAGCCATGTGCCCAGAACCATCCACCTTGATTTTGGAAGAAGAAAAAATTCTGTCCAGATAAATGTTTCCCAATTCCAGCCCCATGCACATCCAAGCCCCTGGGAAAATGAAAGCATTAATTTATCATCAAGAATCACAAACTGAGAATCAGGAGACGTAGGTTCCAGATCCACACCACTGCCCGTGACTGGTCCTGTGGATGCCGTGGCCCTGAATTTGCTCCTCTGTAAAAGGCAGGGGGTGGACCTGGCTAAAGGGTGGCTGACCTCCGTTGCAGCTCATTGGTGCCTGCACAGCTGGCCGCAGCTACCCACCTGGCTGCAGTTACCCACCTGGATGGGGAATCTGCTCACAGGAAGGGAAGGAAAGGAAACGCTCTGTTCAGACAGTGAGCAAACGAGGGCCATCTCAGAGAGTTGATCCACATGCTGTGTTTGGTGGGTGTGCCCTTGGTGCTGACACCCCTGTCCAGGGAGGGAGGAGATGCAGGGCCTGGGGTGGGCATGGCTCTCCAGCTCTAGCTGGGTAGGTGGAGGCCGTGAGCCTGGGAAGACAGTTGTACTCCTAGGCTGACATTACATTGATGGGCTGTCTTGCCTACGGAGCTAAAACAAGAAGAGCTGCAGAGAGGTCCACAGAGACACGTGGAGGAAGCACCAAGTAACCAGGCCTTGGCCTCCCAATCATTGTATTATGGGAAGTCAGGGCTGCCAGCTATGATAAAGGAGGAACACACCCTACAGCTTCCTTGCCAAGACCATACATAAGCAAAAAGCAATTTTTAGAACTTTCCAGCCATCCCCACTCTCCTTCCTACTTCCAGGAAAACAGGAGCCCTGGAGCAGATGCAGAAACTCCATGAGTGCTATGGGACACCCCTCCTGTTCCCACATCCCACACCCACCCCAGTCCCCCGAACCAGGACTGTCATCTCCCCAGTCCCAGCAGTGGCACCACCCAAATTCTCCGCAGACCCATCTGGGTACACAGAGCAAAAAGCATTGATGTGGTGAGGCCTCTCTGCAGAATCCCAGAGTTCAGAGGTACCCAAGGGGTCCTCTGGGCCAACACCCTTCCCCCAGGCAAGTCTGCGCCTATATCATCCAGGACTCGTGGAGGCCTCTCCTGTCCTCCTGGGGTGTGTAGTGGTGGCCGAGAAAAGGCCTACCCTGCATGTGGGAGCCTCGTAGCTTCCAGGGGGGCTCTCTTTTTCTGGGATGCTCTTGCTTACAGAGAACCCCAAGACTACCAGAAGCTGTTCCACCCACCTCCCCACCCTCCCTCTGACTCAGGACTACTGACAGTCTGGTGAACTCTGAGTCACACCCCCTCCTCGTTCTCCCCCCAGACCACCCCCATCATGTGCAACCCAGTACAGAAGAATGCTGGGGAGGGGGAGAAGAGCAAGTGGAGCCCAAGGACTTGACCCTGAGCAGCTGAAGGTTGGGAAATTAGGATCACAAGCCCTCAGTGCCCTCTCCCCCCCAGGCATCTAGCATGCAGTTTCGCTCTGATGCAACTCTCTGCCAGGCGGGTTCTGTGACCCAGCATCCCAGAGGCTTGGACACCTTCTGGGGCAGGAAGAGAAAGTGTCCCTTCTCTCCACATTGCGGCCACATTCCATCAATACAGACTGATGGGCTTCCGTCCCCTCACCCTGGAGGGCTCCTCTCCATGGTCCATCCAACCTCACCCATAGGCTTGGAGCCATCATCGCACCCAAGCAGCCTAAGTGCAGCTCCCTCTTGGAGAAGGGCTCCCCTTTTCTCTCCAGATCTGGGGAGTTCTGTCAACAGAGCTTGGCACAGGCTTATTGGTCTGCCTTCCTCACACCTCCCTGCCTGGGTGTGTGCCTGCATGTGTGTGCACACGCATGTGGATGTGCCCCAGTTGCTCAAGTTGACTAAGAGTCTGAGCATTGCATAAGCCAGGGCCCGAGTCCAGGCAAGGGCCAGCCTTTCCTCCGCTCTCCACCCAGGCTGGGACGAACCTCTCCTCCAGCGCCAGGACCCACAGCTCTGTGGGAGAGCCTGCACGCGGCCCTGGGCTCCTGCTCCACAGCGCTTGTGTGAGCACACACTCACACATTCCCTGAGAAAGCCCCTGGGGCCTCTGTGGGAAGGCTTTCCGGGAGACTTTTATGGCCAAAGAGGAAGGAAGTCCATCGTTGGAACAGCCAGGGCCAGGCAGCGGGCAAACGCCGGCCAGGAGTGGAGTCAGGCTGCAACCTTCCCACTGTGAATCCTTTAACCCTTTTCCTAGTCTCAAGCTGCTCAGTGAGGCAGGACCAGGTTGAAAAGCAACATCCCCTGGGGTCCCCCTGCCACCCCTCAAGCCCCCTGCCCCCATGTGCATGCACACCCATGCACGCCCCACTCGCCCTGCTGCTCACACTGGCTCACCCAGCTCTGATCACAGTAGGCTCCTGCCCAAAGAAACACAAACCTTGAGGCTTGCAAGAAATCATCTTCATTATTTTACTGAAGAGGCCACAGAGACCCACAGATCAGGTGACTTGCCCAAGGTCACCCAGGTTCAAGTCCAGAACCCAGGAGTCTGTGGCCTCTCACAGGCGCTGTACAGGAGGCTAGGAACAGCAGAGACCCTGGATCCACACAGTGGCACTTGAGGAAGGGACAGAGCCTAAACAAGGGTGGGGGCACCCCCAGGGACTTCCCAGGAGTCCAGCACTTACTATCACCCAGAGCTTTGACATCTACTACAGTAGCCACTTAACTGCCAGTGGCTATTTCAATTTAAATTAATTCAAATTAAATAATTTCACATGTGGCAGCCCATAATAAATAATAAATTTATAAATAATTCCAGGTGTGGTAGCTCATGCCTATAATCCCAGCACTTTGGGAGGCCAAGGCAGGAGGATCACCTGGGAGTTCAAGACTAGCCTGGGCAACATGGTGAGACCCCTATCGCTAAAAAAATTTTAAAATTATAAATATTAGCTGGGTGTGGTGATGCAGACCCATAGTCCCAGCTACTTGGGAGGCTGACATGGGAAGATCACTTGAGCCCGGAGGTTGAAGCTGCAGTGAGCCGTAATTATGCCACTGCACTCCAGCCTGGGCGACAGAACGAGAGTTAAATAATTCTTTTTACAACTCCATTCCTCCGAACTTTGATGACCACAGGCAGCTGGCAGCTACTCTACAGTACAACACAAAGAGAGGACATCTCCACCATCACAGAATGTCGCATTGGGCAGCGCCAATCTGGAGGGAGGCAGATTGGGGATCGGATGGTCAGAAGAAATCTGTTCTCTGATGGAAGGCTGAGGTCCTCTGTGAAGGAAAGAGGAAAGAGAGGAGGGAGGAGAGGAGGAGAGAGAGGAGGGAGGAGAGGAGGAGAGAGAGGAGGGAGAAGAGGAGGAGAGGGCAGAACAAAGGAGGGGACGGGGAGAGGCTGGAGAGAAGAGAGAGGACAGGGAGGAAGAGGCTGGAATCGGAGAGAAGGGGAAGGTGGTGAAGGGAAGGAGAGAGGACCCAGCTCTGGCTGAGATCTGACTGAACCGGGGGAGACTAACACTCTCCCCACCCCACCCTCCATCCTAGTCCAGAAGGGCCAGGGCCCAGAATCACAGATACCACAATCAGTCAGGGGCCAAAGAGACGGCACCTGGTGGCTTTCCAGACCCAAAGTGCCCAACCTGCTTCCAAATTGATCAGCCCTTGTACCCAGAGCTCTCTCTACCCCCAGGGTGGCCTCCACAC
This sequence comes from Macaca thibetana thibetana, assembly GCF_024542745.1. NCBI lineage: Eukaryota > Metazoa > Chordata > Mammalia > Primates > Cercopithecidae > Macaca > Macaca thibetana. The sequence goes on from NC_065585.1 coordinate 120,878,698, forward strand.
CTCAGCACCTGGATTCACAGAGAGACACTCCTTGCTCTGTTCCTCTGGGGGTGGGGCAGATCTAACAGGGAGGACCCTGTGGTCCTCTTCATATTCACTTCAGCAAAAATGTCTCTTGCAGGAGAAAAAAAGAAAGTTGAATATAGTAATATGAAAAGGCTTCTCCTGCCACGAGATGGGTATATTTTTCAGACCACAGGACAATACTTTGATTCAATTCCACAGACACATGAGCAGTCCATTTGTCACTTTCTCCCATATTCTTCTAAGCAAACATTTGAGCAGCATCATTGATCTTGGCAAAGAGCATCACCTGTGAAGTCAGAAATACTTGGGTTAAATTCCAGTTCTGCCGCCTAATGATTTAGACAAGGCGCTGCCTCCCTGAGCCTCAGTTTCCTGCCTTGTGGGCTGTGGTGGCGGAAGGAGAGCTCATGGGTAAGGTGGACCCTCGGGATGTGAGTTCCTCCCCTTGTTCCCCAAATACATCCTGTGTGTCTTTCTCCAAGAGATGGAGAACAGGAAAGGGATCCTCTCACATTGCTCTCAGGCAGAGGAGAGGCAGAAGGACAAATGGCTGTGGTCCCAGGCCGAGTGGCAGCCACAGCACAGTAGGGTGAGGGGAGGGAACAGTGGGAGAAGGAAGGCTTCACAGAGGAAAGAAGTGTGAACTGGACTGGAAAGATAAAGAGAATCAGAGTAGTGCACTTGAGACTGAGACCATCCATGAGCCAAGCTCACAAGGAACTTCATCAACTCTTCTCAGTTGAGCTAGACAGGGGCTCTGAAGAGAGGTCTCAGCCTGGGATCCGTGAAACCTTTAGCCACGGGGCCCCAGCCTCTGCCCCTGCCCTGAATCACCAGGGCTACCCCACATCCCTGCAGGGCTCACTCCCCCGATGCCTCTGTGGGACCCAAGGCTGGGGACTTGGTGACTCATCACACCACTCTCAGCCCTCCCCACCACAGTGCACAGGGTCCCCTAAGTCAAGAGGGTGCTGGAGAACGTGGCGTGTCCCTGTCTCAAAAGCTTTCTGCCCCCAGGCCCGCGCATAACCCAGGAGAGAGCTGGGAAGATCTAGACGGGCTCTTCCATCCAACTTGAGCAAGTCCAAAGTCTCCAGAGAAATTCCAGCAAAGGGAGAAAAAATATTCCCTTCCCTTCAGAATCAATTTTCTGAACACAGCCCCTCTTTGTTCTGAGGTGTAGACAAAAGAACATTAGACTATGAATCAGGAGACTTAGATCATGGGCCAGGACACCTGCATTCCATTTGCTGATCTGCTGCCGACTGGAACTCCCATCTCGGGCAAGTCATTAACCTCTCCAGAGCTTGTGTCCCCATCTGCAAATGCTACCCTGTCTGCCTCCCGGTGAAGGAGGATTAGGTGATACTGCGGTGCACAAGGTCCTGAAACCCCTGGAGTGGAGAGTGCTGGATACGGGTCCAGGACTGTTGTTGTTACCATCTAACAACCATGGCACAACCCCCAGGTGACTCACCTGGCCTGTTTGCTCTCCAGTCTCCCCATCCAAGGATGTAGGAGCTGTACCTCTCTAAATGTTCCTCCCCTTCTGTCGTGCCCCCGTAGGAGGCTAAGAGTGACCTGGGACAGTGCATTTTCTGTTCTGCATTGTAAGAAGGCGATGTCTGCAAGAAGAGAGGACATGAAAAGGGGAGCTTGGTTAGGGGCACAAGGAACCTGCATGCTTGGGCTCCTCTGCCCTCCACTGACCCCAATTATCGGCAGATGGCCTGTAGGCAGGGCTGGGCCCGCGCCTGGCTGGGAACCGAGGCTGAAGACTGACTCATACATGAGTCTCTTTCCACCAGCAGACCCTGTCATGGTGGCCTGTGGCTCCTGTCCAGGCTCTGACCGGAAGACCACAGTTAGGCAGTTCTAGAATTCTGGGGAAAGCAGGTGGGTCCATCTCTTCATCCTCAAGGGCATTAGGGAGTCTGATTCTGCCCATCCCACCTCTCTCAGGTGCCACCAGTCACCAAGACTCCCTGGGCACCCACCAGGGGCTTGTCTATGGCTAGAAGATTGCATGTTGATTTCCACTACACACTTTATCCCAAGTGATTTTATGTTCCCCTGACCAATGTCTACAATCAAATTGGGAGAGGGAGGCAGAATTCAAAGAACAACTTGAGTCTCTCAGGAAGCTGGTCCTGGGAACACAGGGCAAGTATCTCTTTAAAAATACTCCCTGCACAGCAGGTCACACTGGCCTGCAGCCACAACCCCCAGGCTGTGATCTCACCAAGCTCCGAGAAGCCAAACAGGGTCAGGCTTGGCTGGTCCCCGAGTGAGCAGGGAGACCTCCCAAGCAAAACACAGGTGTTGCTGGTGATTCAGCAGGCCAGCCCCACCCTCCGCGGAGTCTAGTTCTGCTCAGGTGTTGGAATTGCAACTGGGATGATTCAGGGAGCTCCTATCAGTACCTGGGCAGAGGAAAGGGGCGTGGTGCCACCAGCAGGTGCTGAATGCTCTTTCTGGCCTCCATGTGTGACAAGTGTTGACACTCTTCTTAAGAATCAGGGTGGATGCACTTCCTCCCTCCCTGTCCCCTGCCCATTTCCTAAGGCTGGTTGTTGTCAGCCATTGACCTAAATTCCTCAGGTTGTCTCAACCAGATAAGGGATGGAGGAGGAAAAGGCAGCTCCAAGGGGCTTCGGGCTCAGGAACCAATTAGCCCCCACTCCAAACAGTTGTGGTCTGGGGCTGCCAGCAGGCTCCTGGCTCAGACCCCAGGATGGTCCCTTCTGGTTTGGGAACAAGTAAGGATGAAAGGGGTCCATGAAATGAGGGCCGAGAGCCGTCATTAGCCTGTTTTATGAGTACACAGATATTCATTACACCTCAACCCCGTCATTAGAGGCTCCAGCAAGAGCTCAGGCCCCTTCTTTATTACAGTAGAAACTGAGGGGGTTTCTCCCCCAAAGGGAGCTCTGCTTCTGCTTCCGGGAAGGAGGTCCCGCCCAGGAGAAGGTCAGTAGCCTCCACTCTCAGGCAGGCCTGACTCTCACTGCCCTTGCTCACTCCCCAGCCCCAGCAGCTGGGCAGCCCAAGGGGAGGTCAGGTAGCCCAAGGAAGTGCTGATAAGGGCCTGGGGCTTCTTGGGGACAGGAGGCAGGCATAAGAGGCCTGGGCACTGGAGTCTAACGTAAGAGAGCATTGGCTCCCCAGCACACAGCCCTTCACCCCCTGCCCCAACCGAGCACCAGTAGCTGACAGAGAGCCTATGCAGCCTCCTCCAGGAAGCCCTCCCGGCTCCCCTAAGGCTCTCTGCACCTCCTCTTCCTAGTGTTCATCACAGCTGTAATGATCTCTTGACTCTTGTGTCCTGCCAGACTGCAAGCCACCCCATACAGGGACACCACGCTTGGCACGTAGCAGGAACTCCATAGAGGTGGGCTGAGTTGACATCAGCCAGGATCCAGGGTAGGATGTATGAACTGGGGTGGAAAAAGGGGACTCTCTCCTAGCCTCAACTCCTCTCTCTCTGCGTTTTTCCACAAAGTGATGATCAGATGGCCTGGCTGCTTTCTCAAGGCCACAGTCAGCGAGTGACTGAAAAATAAATCCTCTGCCACTGTCTAGGCAGCGCCCCCTTACCTCCTAAATTTAATCCCTTCACATGAATGCCACTGAGCAGCTAGACAGGTGTCCCCTTGTCATCAGCCCCTTTCTGTCCCCAGAGGGTGACCACATCACTATAGGAAACACCCAGTGACAAAGACCAGCAGGGCCAAGCCCACACTTCCAGGGCCAGTCCCAAGAGCCTCTCCTGCTTGACAGGACCGCAGGCCGATGGGGGCAGAGGAGGGGCGGGGGCTCACCCTCTTTCCCATTAGGGCTGGCAGCACCACTGGTAATAGGTTGGAGCCCACCCCGCTGGTGCAGGCCATCGAGGCTGAATGGAGCGTAGCCAGACCCCACAGCGAGGACCAGGGGCGCAAGAGCTGGCAGATTAATCAACTGTCGTCTGCATTCATTAAAGGCCCCTTGCTTGTGTGCACAGCAGCCTCAGACGCCAGGGCAATTAACTGCTCACAGCAAAAAGTTCCGGGAGAAGTTTCTCTCAGCTCCCCGCAGCACAGCCTAGGGATAGGCCTGGTGTCCTAGAATCCCACACTCCTCAGAGGAAGGCCTCTGGAGGCCTAGCTTCGAGGGTGAGGCCCTGCCCTCGACCTAGGGCACGGTGGGCTTTGACTGGAAGGAGGCAGGGAAGCCCCAGATGGGGCGGCCTGGGGAGTCAGCAGCTGTCCCTTGATCTTCTTTGGGTCCCTCCCTCTGCTGTGACCCTGTCCCCTTTCCTCCCATCTCGTGTCCCTGGGCACTGTCACCAGGAACAGCTGGGCCCTCGTCATGGTTGTGCAAAGACTCATTTCAACACACTCTGAGACGGACGATGTTCCCCATGGGGACTTGAAGCCAGGCAGTATGGGCTGCCCCCAGCCCCGCTCTCCTGACCGCCGGGGAGACGGTGGCGCTGGCTTCCGAGATGGTCAGGGTTCCTCCTCTGCACACAAACCTTCCTGCCACCTATGGGACTCAGCTGAGCGGCCCTTAACAGACAGCCCCCCACTGATGGAGTGGCACGGTGGCCCAGGTTCCGCTGGCCTTGCCCGAGAGAGCCGTGGTCCTCCCTTCCTCTCCTGGGGCTCTGTCAGTACCCAAAGCATTCCTAGAACATGGGACCAACTGTGGGCTCCAGGTGGAGTTCACTGAGCACAGGCTCAGGGTTTTTTGCTGTGATCGCCAAGCTCCCCGGATTGGCATTTGCCTGCTGGGCACTGTAAAAGTGCCACAACAGAAAGAGAACAGTCCCCAGGCCTGGCAGACAGCGGCAGGGCCCTGGATGCCGGCAGGCCCTGGTGGGCCACATTCACTGTTCCGTTGGCTCAGACAAATGAATCTGGGTTAACACAGGCAGGCAGGGACACGAAGGCCCACCACACAGGCCTCGGCACGACCAAGGCACGTGAGAACGGCAGCTCAGCAGAGATGGCAGCTGGCTTGGGCACCTCAGAGGAGGGAGACCCAAGGAAGTCGCCTGACTGCTGGCCTCCTGCTGGGGCCAGGGCCCTAGAGTTGATCCTGACCTGCAAACCTGGGCTGCCCTGTGCCCTCCTCTGGTCTGTAGGCAACACGGAAGAACCACTGTTCTCTCGCCTCTTCCATCCCGTCTGTCTCTTCCCAGACCCTGAGGTCCCTGAACGCCTGGAGGACAAGCAACCCTCCCTCCTCACGGAGGGTAGGTGCGGGGAGCATGATCTGGGGAAAGGAGCCAACAAACATCTCAGTGTGCCCAGCCCTTGCCCTTCTCCCCAGGAACTTCGAGGCTCAGAATAGCACACCCAGAGTCGCTAACCTGGGGCCACTTTGCCTGGCTCTAAGCAGGGGCAAAGGGAAAGGGCTGTGTCTCCTGCCTTCTCAGGTCTGGCCCAGCCCCTCTGAACACCCAGGAGCCCAACTGGTCTGAAGGGTCTGACTTGAGAGCTGGGGCCACAGAGGAAAGGGGAGCCCTGGGGCGGGGCCTCCAGAAGGAACAGGAAAGGAGGCACCATCGGGAACCGGGGCTCAGATGGTTCCCACCACAGCTGCCACCACAGGTCTGATGAGGAGTCCCCTTCCCTGCCCTGGGGAATCCGGTTGGAGAGCAGGAAGCCGCTGTGGTGGTGCTGGGGGCTTGACAGACTTTAGTGTGCATAGAAATCGCCTAGGGTTCTGTGAAGAGGAAGCTTCTGGTTCACTAGCTCTAGGGTTGAGCCTGAGAGAGATTCTGCGTTTCTGACAAGCTCCCAGGACACATTGCTGCTGCTCTGAGGGGCTGGGGGACTGGGGCCAAGTTCACCATCAGTCCCTTGAAAAAGAGCAAGCCGTGATTTGAGTAAGATGTAGAATGTTTCTGCTTCTTGTCACACTTTCTAATGAGCATAGCATTTCTTAGAGCTTCCAAATCTCGCCGGCATCTTTTCTTGCTAGAAATTCCCGACCTTTCTTCCAGAATCCCTCTGTCTCTTTTTCCTTCCATCCATCCTTTCTTCCTTTCTTCCCTTCTGTTCACAAGCAGCCCCAGGCCTGGGCCCATTGGTGGGGAGGGAGAGAAGAGGCTCCAAAGGGTAGATTATGCTTTCTCTTCCCACCAGAGCCAAGTATGGAAACCTAAAATAGGGCAACGGAGGGAGACAAAGCAGAGAACAGAACGAGGAATCTGACTCCCACCTGCTGCTACCAGCCTTCCCCAAAGAGCCACAGTTGAGGCTCTTGGCTGTTGGGCACTCCCTCCCCCTCCATCCCCCCAGCCCAGGCTTTGTGGCCTGGGTTCCCAAGGACACCTCATCTCATAGGTGGCATATAAGGAGGGCAGAGTAAGCCAAGACAGTACCCGTCTTCTGGTTGGCAGTAGAGAACAGGATGGGTCAGGGTTGGGGGCTGAGGGGCCCTTCTTACCCAAATAGAGGGGAGGCAGGAGGACTGCTAGGGCCGGAGCTGGGGGAGAATGCTGAACCACTCTCCAGACCTGTGGCAGGGAGTGGGGGCATCACTCAGCAGTCACGGCCACTCAGGATCCCAAGGCATGGGGTTCCAGCTCACTCGTAAGCCCTGGGGTACCACTCCCCAGGCCAGATGGATGCTAGGGGGCTGCTGGGCTGCCTCTGTCCAGCCAAAGTTAGGGAGCAAAGGTCTGGTCAGGTCACTTCCTCCCAGTGTATTGGTCCCCCCACTTCCTCCTCCTCTGCCTCTTGGAGGTGCAGCCACCCAGCCGGAAAGACTGGGTGCTGGATGAGAGATGGGGAGCGATAAGAGTCAGGCTGAGGAGTTAGCCCTACAGCTCTCTCCTCTCCAGTTGGGTTGCAGTTTCCCAAGCCCTGTTTGTCTTAGGGATTAACTGCACCCATTTCCTAATTGTTCTGCTGCAGCAGGGAGGGCAAGGCAACCTGCAGCCTCCTACATGCAGCACGAGAGGAGGGCAGCACCTGGGGCTGCCCCCCGCCCCATCCTGCCTCCTGGTTGACTGCCTCCTCTCCCACCTCTGCTCGGATGCAGCCCAGCTCCGCTGCCTCTCAGTCCCTGGGTGGGTAACAGACCAGCTTAGGTCTCACTCCCAGACCTCAGTGCTAATCAGTCGTCTGTTTGTCCTGGCCCCCTGCCCGGGGCCTGGAGATTCCCACACCCACTTTTCCTAATTGCATGGTCCCAGCTTCAGCCTGGCCACCAACCCCTTCCCAAATGCCCCCTTCTTCTGGTCCTCCCCACCATGCCCAGCCCCAGGCATACCCAGTGAAAGGCAGTCTAGGAGAGGAGTATGTGAGTGCATGTGTGTGTGAGCATGTGTGTGTCTGTGTGTGCACATGGATATACGAGCATGTATGTGAGCTTGTGCCTCTGTGTCCATGTGTGACAGCATGTGAGTGTTAGCATACATGAGCATGCATGTGTGGGTGTGTGAGCATGCTACAAGTATGAGTGTGTTGTGAGTGTAAGTGTGTGAACGTGTGTATATGTGAGTGTGTGGGTGTGTGAGCATATGCCTTGTGAGTATATCATGAGTGTGCAAGTGTGTGCGTGTGTGTGACTTGTGCTCTCCTGTCTCTGGCCCTCTCGGACCCAGCCTAAGGTTGCCCCTAAGCCCCCTTGGCCTCATTCTGGTCCCAGCTCCAGCTTCTCCCATCTCACACCCTGCCACTCCCATTCCCACCAGTTCTGGCAAATTCTTCCCACTGCTGCGCTTCCCTTGCTCCCATCACTCCCAGGTTCTGGCCAAGTTTCCACTTGACCACAGAGCCAGCAGTATCCTACTTGCTCTCTAGCCCAGGATCCTCTGTCTGACCCCCAAGGCCAGACCCCTCTCCGGAGGCCCCACCTGCTGGACAACATCTCTGACTTTCTCTCCTGAGCCGAGCCTGCCTGTGTCTGTCTGTATGTGGGATCATGTGTCTCCAAGGGATGGAGGGAAAGAGGAAGGAGTGAGGAGCGAGAGAAGGAAGGAGGCCGGGCTCAGATGGTGTCATTAGGAGCTATTAATGCCCCTCATCAAGGGTTATTAATAAACATGATGTGCCACTCGCTCTGCACACCCTGGCTGAGTACAGGCCCAGCGGGGCAGGCCCGATATTCACAGCTGAGTAACCTCCAAGCCCACGGCACAGCCATCAGCCTCAGGAGGCTCGCTCTGCCAGGAGACTTCACAGGATGGACTCCCAGGGCTCCAAGGGTGGACGGAGGCAGCATCCCCATCCTCAGCCCCCACACCATCTACTCCCCGGCAGCCACCGAGCCTTTCCCTCCAGGGTCCAGCCAGGAGCTCAGCCCAGTAAAGACCCTTACACTTGGACGGCGCTGCGGGACTTTAGAATATTCCATTTCCTAATTGCACCTTCACAACAGCTCTGTGAAGAAACCAGGGCAGGTATCGTTATCATCGCCACTTTATAGGTACGGAAACTGAGACGCTGTGAAATTAAGTGTCTTGCTCAAAGTCATGTAGCTAATTGGTAATGACATTGGACTGAAGCCCGGGCTGCCCTGTAGGAGAATGGCTGTGTTAGACGCTGAGTTCCTCATTGACTGAGGCTGCTTTGACTGGATGGCTCCATTTCCATCGTTCTTGTGGCTGCCAGAAATCAGCAAAGCAGGGCAGCAAGCCTTTGCTCTCCAAGGCGTGGGGAGTGGGGGGATCCTGCACCTTAGCGGGGAATTTCCTGGACGGCGGGGATCTGAATGAGCGAACTCACGCAAAGACCCTGGCGAGATGCCCACACACCACGGGCACTCCACGAGAGGTGGTTCCCCTTTCTTTGCCTGATGGTCATGACATAAACATTCAATTATTGGCCCCTAAGGAGGCTGGGGCAGGTGGAAAGCTGAACGGCCCATTCTTTCTATTTGTTTTTGTTTTTGTTTTGAGACGGAGTCTCACTCTATTGCCCAGGCTGGAGTGCAGTGGCATGATCTGGCCTCACTGTAACTCTGCCTCCCGGGTTCAAGCGATTCTCCTGCCTCAGCCTCCCAAGTAGCTGGGACTACAGGTGCCTGCCACCATGCCTGGCTAATTTTTGTATTTTTAATAGAGACTGGGTTTCGCCAAGTTGGCCAGGCTGGTCTCGAACTCCTGACTTCAAGTGATCCGCCCGCCTCAGCCTCCCAAAGTGCTGCAATTACAGGTGTGAGCCACCATGCCCGGCCTTTATTTGCTTCTCAGCTTTGCAATCTCATGCCGTAGTTGGGTGCAAAGTTGGCATCCACGGTGACAACCACAATGGTATTTAAAATCACATAAGAAGACAAGAACTAGTGTTCTAATAAGATGGCTATCCAAAATAGGTAAGAGAAAAGGAGTTGGGGAGCAAAAAATATAAGATTTGAGATATCAGGGAAATGTTTTTACGAGGAATACCCAATTCCCTATATGACTTCAGATAACTGAGGCATCCTGGCAACCTGAGGTTGATAGCAAAAGCTACTTTTGTTCTAAGTGTCTAGAAAGGGCAGTCTTCTGTTTAAAGTGATATCAGTGCATAGTAATCATATTTAGCAACAAACTCCTGATATTTGCTTTCAACTTAATATTTCTGTCTACTTTTTTTTTATTTTTGAGACTGCCACTCTGTCACCCAGGCTGGAATGCAGTGGTGCAACAATATATCTCACTGCAGCCTCGAATTCCAGGCTCAAGTGATTCTCCCACCTCCGCCTCCCGAGTAGCCAGGACTACAGGAACACACCACCTCGTCTGGTTAATTTTTGTAATGTTTGGTAGAAATGGGGTCTCGCTATGCTGCCCAGGCTGGTCTGGAACTCCTGGCCCCAAGCAATCCTCCTGCCTCGGCCTCCCAAACTGCTGGGATTACAGGCATGAGAAACTGCACCCCGACTCTTGTCTATTTCCAAGAGAAACAGGCTTAATAAGACCATATATTGTGTTCTTTATTTCTTTCCTTATTCTTAAGCCCACCCCTGAACCCCATCCAGAGAATGAGTGACCGATGACAGGCAAGGGTCAAAGGAGGTGGCTCCACAATTTCCTATGGCTCAGTCTGCTCTCTGAGTATCAGGGACTGAAAGTAACTTGGGCAAGTTCCCCAAGCAGGAGTTCCCCAAGGGCAGAGAGTTGAGAGTCCCAGCCAGTACAGGCCCCGGAGGGACCAGGGGCTCGAAGCTGCCATCTGCGTGACAAGAAGCTTTGGAACCAAAATGCAAAGAAAAGAAAGATGTTCTCAGGGCAATTGTCTCTATGTGGTAGGATCCAGGGAATGCTTTTTCTTTCTAGTGCCTTTGTGTGTTTTACAATTTTTCTACAAGGAACATGTAGCCCTTTTACGACCTGAAACAAAAATTACTGTTTGTAAAAGGGAGGTGTTTGGGTTTGGGGGTCCAAGAGTTACCTGCTCTGAGTGAGGCCATTGATGACAAAATTCAGCCACATCCTGCTCTGACCTGCCACGTGGGCAGTGTCCCCAAGTAAAGGCCCACCCACGTCCTTTCTTGATAGGGAAGGCAGCTCAGCCAGCCAGCTGTGGTGGCCCTCCTGGGTCACAGTTACTGATCATTTGGAGAAGAGAAGAAGCCTTGCCTGGGATCTGTGGACCCAGAGTTTAGGTTGCTGAGAGCTTTGAGTCTCAGAAATCAGAGGCACTGTCTGCCATTCCAGTCTTACCCCATCCTGCATTTCCAGCCTTCTCTTGAGATTCTTGAAGACACACATGCTGGTTCTGGCTTCAACAGACAGTGAGGTCATTTGAAATGTTCTCATATCTCATGCACACATTTATACATTGCTAGGCAGCTTTCTCAACCTAAGCTGCCCTTCCCCTCCTTTATCTTGTCTACTGGAGAACTGAAAAACTCCTTTACATCCTTCAAGGCCCCATATCTAGCCTCCTTTCAATAACTTTCTGTGATCACTACCCCAAAACAGTTATCTCTTCCTTCTTCTCTGCTCCCCCAGCATGGCCTCTAGGCCTCGATTATTTAGGCCTGTCATTGTTATTTCTTTGTGATTTATCTGTTCTAGCAGATCAGAGGCTCCTTGATACCATGACCTATGTCTTAATTATATTTCTGCCTCTAACACAGGCCTCTCATTTATTCATTCATCTACCCATCTCCCCAGCTACCATTCCTCAGGGCCAGCTTTGTGCTAGATACTATCTCACACACACACAGCTGCAAGATGGTGTGACGTTTTTGGCAACCATACGACCTAGAACAAAGGGCCTGGAAAGCCTGTACTTTTCAAGACTCAGACACCCTGGGCCTTGGGAAATCTTGTCTCTTAACCTGGTGTCATGGAGGATGATGACATTCTGGGTGAAGCTCCTCCCATCCTGGGTTCAACCTCAAAAGCTCCTTACTCCAAGCTCAAAAGCTCCTTACTCCAAGAAGCAAATCATTCTCCCTCAACCGCACATTGGTACATGGCTTAGACAGCTTTCTCAACTTAAGCTGCCCTTGCCCTCCCTTATCTTGTCCACTGGAGAACTGAAAAGCTCCTACACATCCTTCAAGGCCCCAAAATCTAGCTTCCTTTCAATAGTGCCCAACCCCACTTTGGCATCTGGAGATCCAGAGAAGTAACCAATTCCAGATTTGAAGCCAAACTAGGAATCAAAGCCCAGGAGTCCCATCGCCAGTCTGTGCCAAGATACCAGGATCTGCCATGCACCCATTGGCATCTCCTAAGATGATATTCACCAAGCTATCCCCACTGCCCATGAAGGCGCCAGGAAAAGGCCTACCAAGTCTTTGATATGGACATTTCTGGAGGGAAACGGGTCCATGAAATAACTGGCCATCCTACACCCTGGAGTCTAGAAGTACTTAGCTCCTAGGAGGGCTTAGATCTGCGCCTCCTTCTTCCACTTCCCACGGGCTTCATTCCACCCACCTCAGCGGCCATCCCTCCTCTCCCCAACCCCAGGGCAAAAGAGAAGGCCATGGGGTTAATTGACTGGAAGCCTCTCCCTGGCAGCAGGCAGTAGTCTCCAGAGCTGGGTCTTCTCTAGGCTGGCGTTAGGTGGTCCCTGGGGACCTCAGAGCCTGGGAGCTGTCAGTGCCTTCCGCTCACTTACCCTTTGTTAATTGCAGAATATACAGATTGCTGGGTAGTGCTTTCCAGTTCTGTGCCTTTTCCTGGATCCTTTGCCACTTGGCAGCCTGCAGGCAGCTGTGCAAAACAGCTAGGAGCTTTCTTGTTTGGTGCCAGTGTCAGAGAGCTTAGAACTCTGTTTTCATTTTCCCTTTTTTTCTCATTTCTTCCTCCCCACCCTCAAGTACTCTGTTTTGCTAATTTCTCCATCTACTTTCCTTTATCTGCATGACACCTTTCTGTGCCTCACTTTCCAAGTTAGGGACTCTTCCGATGCCTGTCCCCCCATCCCCACCCTCCCCAATTCCCCCATCCCCACCCTCCCCAATCCCCCCATCCCCACTCCCACCTTTCACCCAGGGATCAAAAAGCAAAACTTCCCGCTCTGACGGGGGTTTGCACCCAGGCAGGAGAAGATTGAATCCTCCTGTGCAAATGGGAAGAGGTGGGAAAAGAGATTAAATCATCTCCCTCACTCAAGGATATGTGCGACTGACCCTTTGCTCTGAGGGACCACGAGCCTGCGTATCTGGGGCCTTCACAAATGCCCTGGTGGGTGGGCCACTGCCTACAGGTGATTGAAGGGGAGTGAGGGAACTGGGCCAGCATCCTTGCTGAGACTAGCAGTGAGCCATACCCCTTCCCCACACTGCAGACCTCACACACCAAATCCAGCCAGAGCCTTTACCTAAGGGGTTCCCCAGGTGAGGGAGGAGTGTCACTGGACCCGCAAGTCTATGAAAGGCCTCAGAAAATGCAGCTCTCTGTCCCTATGGGGACACCCAAAGGATAGAGGTTGTTAAGTAGGGATGGCTCAAGTTGCAAGGGCTAGGCACTGGGCCGGAGTGCCCATGGACTTTGACTATACCCACCATGTGCAGAGCATCTCATGGGTCACAAAGATGGGCAGGGTGTAGTCCCCACCCTTGAGGAGCTGAAGCTTCTGTGGTTTCTCTCCTGTCCAGTGGGGCTAAAGATCTCTGCCCTTCCCCTGAATGGGATGTTGTGAGACCAATTGGTTGGATGGTTGCCTGGAGAATAAGGCTGAAAGCCTGTTACAAATGCAAGGTAATAGCAGTGGGGATAGACCCCTGGCTTCCAGCACCGCGCTCTTTACCTGACCCAGATGGGACAAGTCTGGGAAGACAGTCTGCATCACCCTGGACTGAGAATGGGGTTGCTATGACTCTCAGTCGAGCCACAACTTTCCCTGAGTATCTTACTTGCCAGTTCCAGGCTAGCTTGCCAGAGAAGCAGTGGGCTCTGAGGTGGGAGAGAGCTGGAAAGGAAATCTCATGTTCTAGGAACCCAGAAGCACCTCCAAAGTGTTCACAGTGTTGAGCCCCCTTCTCTGCAGTTAGAATAATTTGCACCTAGTCCTGTGCCAAGCAGTCATGCACAAAACCAGTACCCTACACTCACATACATGTGCACATGCATACACACACAGACATACACACACACACACACACACACACACACACAACTGGGGCCAGCTTCTAGGAAAAAGGAGTGACTGCTATTCCTTTTCTTTTCTTTTCTTTAAATTTTATTTTATTTAAGTTCTGGGGTACATGTACAGGATGTGCAGGTTTGTTACATAGGTAAACGTGTGCCATGGTGGTTTGCTACCCCTATCAACCCATCACCTAGGTATTAAGCCCCGTATGCATTAGCTATTTATCCTGATGTTCTCCCTCCCCCTGCCCCCACCACGGACCCCAGTGTGTGTTGTTCCCCTCCCTGTGTCCATGTGTTCTCATTGTTCAGCTCCGACTTGTAAGTGAGAGTATGTGATGACTACTATTTTTCTTATACCTTGAGCATTTAAGAGTCCTTCTAAGGAATTCACCTCCTCCTCCCTTCCCTTGCTAGGAGATTCATGGGTATTTTAGACTCCCCATCTCCAGAGGATGCCGATGAGGAAGAATTGCCTTCCCCAGGCCCTCCAGTCCCAGACTTAGAAACGCCCGGAATGTTCTCCTAGGCACATTACCCAAATACCTCGGTATTCCTGGCCTTCTCTCCCGAAAAACCCATCCTGGGCTTTTCAGTATTCTTGAGGATGAGAAACTGAACTACATCTATGTTGTCTGTAATTTCTATAATTACAGTTCACCCTTAAACAATGAGGGGGTATGGGTGCCACCCCCAACAAAGTCAAAAATCCAAGTATAACTTTGGATTCTCCCAAAATTTAACTACTAATAGCCTACTGTTGACTGGAAGCCAATAACATAAACAGTCAATTAACATGTTTCATATGTTATATGTATTCTATACTGTAGTCTTAAAATGAGGTAAGCTAGAGAAAAGAAAATGGTATTTAAAAAATTCTAAGGAAGAGAAAATATATTTCCTATTTGTTAAGTGGAAGTGGATCATCATAAAGGTCTCTGTCCTCATCGTCTTCACACTGAGTGGGCTGAGGAAGAGGAAGAAGAGTAGGGGTTGGTCTTGCTGTCTTGGGGTGGCCGAGGCAGAAGAGGTGGAAGAGGTGGAGGAGGTGGAAGGGGAGGCAGGAGAGGCAGGCACACTCACTGTAACTTTTGTTGAAAAAACATCTGTTTATAGGTGGACACAAATCAAACCCATGTTGTTCAAGGGTCAACTATATTTCTTTTTTTTAACCTTAGCATTTAAACAAGTTCCTCTTGAAAACATCAGCCTGTCTTAGCTATAGGAAGGGAAAGGAGATTTGGTCTGTGCTCAGCCCATCTTAAAAAGGCAAGAGCACATCTGGAGTCTGGGCTGGGGGAGGCAGCAGGGTCAAAGTGAGGAGGCCTAAGGTGTGGGGAAGCTCTTAGCAGACCCTGCAGGTTCAGCCATAAACCTTCCCTCCTTGGTCAGTCCTGGAGGGGCTACAATTTCTACCATAGAATCAATACCTGGTAGGAGCCTTCGGAGACTAAATGTTAAAAGGTGAGAAAGCTCAACTTTCAGCCTCCTTCAGGGTCTCCTTCCAAAGCCTGTCTCTTGTCAGACATGACAGGAGTGGTGTCCGTATTCCTCAAACGCTGGGCTGGTACTCCCTCCTCCCCGGGCACTTTCCTAGCCCAGCAGCCCTGAGCAGTGCTCAAAACTACAGGTTTCTCCCTCTTACCTCCTGAAACTTCCTTGAATCTCATCCATCCCTAAAGAGTTTCAGCTTTCTAGTGTGATCACAGGCTAGAAGTGACATTCTAATCCATATATTTGTTTTGAGACAGGGTCTCACTCTGTCATCCAGGCTGAAGTGCAGTGGCACCACCTTGGCTCAGGATCAGCTCCCTGGGCCCAGGTGATCCTCCCAGCTTTGTCCCCTAAGTAGCTGAGACTACAGGTATAGACCATCATGCCCAGATAATTTTTGCATTTTTTTGTAGAGATGAGGTTTTGCTATGTTGCCTAAGCTGGTCTCAAAATCCTTGGCTCAAGCAATCCGCCCAACTCAGCCTCCCAAAGTGCTGGGATTACAGGTGTGAGCCATTGCACTTGGCCATCATGAAGATATTTTAGAAGAGCTAAAGTCAGGTGGCAGGGTCCCCATTTTCACCACAGCCCCAGCCCTCCTGATAATATCTCCGTATTTTAATCATGGTCTTTGGAAAATGATGCCTCCCATAGAAATACTGGGATTGTCATGATGTCACAGAAAGAGTGCAGGATGGCACTGAGGTCAAAAGGCATGAGACCTTGAGTCAGCTGATTTTGAAGGGCCTAAGATCCAAGGTCTCATTCTCCTTGAACATTCTGGGGTTTTCCCTCTCTGGAGCCCAACTCTCTCACCTTTTAGAATTTAGTTTCCTAAGGCCCCTACCAGGTGTTGATTCCATGGTAGAAATTGTAGCCCCTCCAGGACTGACCAATGAGGGAAGGTTTATGGCCAAAGGGAACTTAGGCAATTCTTAGGACAATCCAAGTAAATCACAGCTTCTGACCCCACACCATGTGGGGGCCCTTCTGCCACCAGGTCCTCCCCTGTTCTTTCTGCCAGTGAGGACCAGCACCTGTCTGTGGGATCAGCTCCGGGGGGGGACCTGAACAGTCCATTTGCCGTCAGTGCCCCAGTCAAGCACTGGGTCTGCTGAGTGACTAGGAAGGGCCAGTGGCTTGCCTCAGCAAACCCAACATAAGGATTTGCAGAGTCTTTGCCTATGCTGGCCCCGGTTGATAAGGAAAGCTCCCCAGAGTGAAAGGATGAAGAAAGGGAGCCTTCCCACCCCATCAAGGTGCCAGATCAGCCTTTCCACCCGCTGCGGCCCTGCACAAACCAGCTCCCTGATCTGACTGGCCCCAGCCCCCACCCTTACCCGCTCCCTGGCCTCACTCTGAGTGGAACCCAAGCCTGGGGGGAATTGAAAAGAAACAGCCAGCTTAGGTTGCTATTGTTTTGTTTAAACAAACCGCTGGCTGGACTGACTTGGAAAGGAATAAGGGGAGGATGAGGAGCTCAGGGCAGACCAGGCTGGGCGGGTCTTCCCTGAGCTCAGCCCCAGAACTCTCCATCTTGCTAGGGTGGCAGAAGAGCTCTGCAGGGAGAGTGGCTGCTGGGCATCTGTCAAGGCCTTCCCTCCTCTCCTGGAAGAGATGGGCATCAAGGAGACAGGTTTCCATTCTCCAATCCCTTATCCTTGTGGGCCGCAGCTCTATGGCCACACGTGGGCCTGGATAATGCCAGCCCTGGATAATGCCAGGCCCAAAATGTGGGGAGTTGGGGGACTACACTGAAAGGGGAGTGAGACAGAGCTGGAGTGTGCATCACCGTATGGGTGGGACCTGACGTTGAAGGCTGCCCAGATTCTCCTGAGCAGAAGAGAACAGGATCACGGAGAGTGGAAGGAAGTTAAAGGAAAGAGATCTCGGCTGAGCATGGTGGCTCATGCCTGTAATCCCAGCACTTTGGGAGCCTGAGGCGGGTGGATCACCGGAGATCAGGAGTTCGAAACCAGCCTGACCAATATAGTGAAACCCCATGTCTACTAAAAATACAAAAATTAGCCAGGCATGGTGGCGGGCCCCTATAATCCCAGCTACTCAGGAAGTTGAGGCAGAAGAATCGCTTGAACCCGGGAGGTGGAGGTTGCAGTGAGCCAAGATCACACCACTGCATTCCAGCCTGGATGACAGAGCGAGACTCCAAGAAGAAAGAAAGAAAAGGAAGGAAGGAAGGAAGGGAGGGAGGGAGGAAGGAAGGAAGGAAGGAAGGAAGGAAGGAAGGAAGGAAGGAAGGAAGGAAGGAAGGAAGGAAGGAAGGAAGGGGATCTCACTTGCATCAGGTGAAGAAGACGAAGTACAAGGGGCTCATGGGGGAAGGGTCTATCTTTCCACAGTCTCCTGCTTCTTCTTCCAACCAAATGAGACCTAGGTCTATAGGAACCAGCCTTGGAAGAGGGATATCTGACCAAGAGGCCCAAAGTGAGGACAGTAATAGAGAAGCTGCAGTTCAAAGGGGAGGAGATCTGGTGGGTTCTGGACTGGGCAAGTAGGACTTTAGTTCTATAAAAGGTAAACCACAAGCTAGGGGATTGGATCTCACCTACCCCTGCCCCCACCTCAAGCAGGGCCTCCCACCTCTCCCCCATCCTCCCAGCATCCCATGAGCCCCTCTTCTAGGCTTGGTGAAAAGGTAGCCAGGGCACAGTTAGGTGTCGGCAGACTCAATTAAGAGTCATGCTAATCACCTTCATTAAGGCTATAAAACCCCACACCTAGGGGCCTCGGGGCTCCCTGGCATGGCCTGGGGCCCCTGAGCCATGGCTCAGAACCAGGGGCCCGGCTCCAGTCTCTTTCATCTGAGCATCTCCTGGTCCTGCACAAACAGTAATTAGCACCCACCCCCGGGGTCACCTCATTATCCCACAGACACCGCGTGGAGGGGAGGAGGGAGGGAAAGAGAGGAGGGAAACTGAGGCTGTCCCAGTGGCCAAAGAAACTGCCCCAGAGTTGTGGGCTAAGTTAACTGAGGGTGGGGAGAAGCTACCACAGAATCAGGCAGTGTAGCCTCCTCCTGCCTTCCCTTCCCCCACTGGTTGCTCAGAGCCCATTGCTTAATATTCTAAAGCTTCCAAAGGGAGCAGAATCCTCCCTCCAGAGAAGATGGGTTCCTTAGCAAGATCCAGAGAACTGCAGATCTAAGCGCCTCCCTTAGATCTGACCAGACCCCGCAGGTGATGTCAAGCGCCCAGTTTCAGGCACCGATGGGGATCATGGAACAGCTCTTTGGGAAGTGTCCTACAGGGCTTCTCTAGAGGCAAGGTGTCCATTTGCCACCCTCAGCAACATCTGTGTCTGTCCTCTCTCCCTGGATCCCCTGAGGTACCCATTCCAAAACCCCACTCACTGCCCTGTCTCCCAAAAGCAGCCATACATCCTCCTCCTCTCTCATCTTCCTCCTCTCCCATCCTCCTTCCTCTCCCATCTTCCTTCCTCTCCCATCCTCCTTCCTCTCCCATCCTCCTTCCTCTCCCATCCTCCTTCCTCTCCCATCCTCCTTCCTCTCCCATCCTCTTTCCTCTCCCATCCTCCTTCCTCTCCCATCCTCCTTCCTCTCCCATCCTCCTTCCTCTCCCATCATCCTTCCTCTCCCATCTTCCTTCCTCTCCCATCCGCCTCCTGCAGAGAAAGAAGCAATCCCGCAGAGCCCACGTGGCCTGAAGTGTGCCCAAGGCGTAACCTACAGTCCTGCTTGTCTCTTCTTTCAGGGTGCCGACCTGAAGAAAGGGAAGATTCAGGGCCAGGAGTTATCAGGTGAGTAAGACATAGGGACCGCTTCCCCCAGCCAGGGCATCAGTAACGATCACAGAACCTCATGGTGCTGCTTTGTCGTGTGCTAGCGCCAGCCTGAGAGTTGTCTCGGATGCCCTGATTTCATCTCCACAACTGCCTTTTATGGTCACTGCCATCAGTGTCCCCATTTTAAAGAGGATAACACTGAGGCACAGACCATCCTGTGCCATGTGAACAGCTAGTAAGGAATGCAGCCAGCGTCACAGTGCAGGGGGCCATCTGACTGGAGGCTGCTTGCAACACCTGTCCACCCCCATCCTCCTCCCAGCTCCCCTCTCTCAGATCCCTGCCCCAGGATGGTGCCCCAACCTACCTTGAAAGGGATGCTCAGGTAGTGGGCTGGCCTCTGGCACAGGACTGGGCACCAAACTTAGCCTTGCAGTTCCATGAAGCAGCATGGGCTTCGGCACCAATCAGGCCTGGATTCAAATCCCAGCACCACCACTCACTGCTGGCCTGGCTTCACCTCTCAAGCCTCCAGGAAATGGGAAGATGGAGGAGATGTCATAAGTGAAGGCCTACAGCCCAGGGCCTGGCCCGGAGAAGTAGTCTAGCATGTGTGAACCCTTTCCCCTCCTCCTCATGCCTCAATTCTCTGCCTTTGGAGGTTTTGAATGGGGAATTCTTGAGGAAAGCCCTAGTGAGAGGCCTTGGTCTGTATCTCCCTTGAGGATAAATTCTCCATTGCGCAGATCCAGTGAGTTCTCACTTCAGACTTGTCCGCACAGAACCGAAGTCACCAGTTTTGGGCAGCGTCGAGTGTGCCCACGGTGGAGTGCACTCCACAGCCCACATACCCACCCACCTCGCCCACACTGACTTGCGCACGAGGAGACTCCCTGGCACCCACCTGTGCTCAGACGACTTCCTCAGCACTGGTGGTGTTTAGGAAAAATGCTCCTTTACCTGCATTTACACACACACTAACAGGGCCTCCAAAACAGCCTCAGGGTGTTTGCACACTGGCTTTTCGTGTGCACACACCCGCCCCAAGTGGAGATCTCCAACCACACACACTCACATGGCTCCAAGCACATCCAGCTCTGCTCTCACTCTGAGTGCGCACGCGTGCACACACACACACACACACACACACACACACACACACACATCTGATCTGCGATCCAAAAATGCAGGGAAAGATGAATCGTCAGGAATTCCCCGGCTGTTGGCATGCTGGAAGCCACCAGTGGCCGGAAGTGCACAGTGAGGGACGCTTCCAATGCTCCAAGCAGCAAGTCGTGCTTTTGTTTAATGATCGGGAGAGAAAAGAAGGGGAGATGGCCATAAAGGACCAATACTCCCTCCCACCAACATCCTCATTGCAAATGCTTCTTTCCCGCCCACCCAGGAAGATTCTTGGCTCCAGCCTGGCTCTCCTCCATGGAAAGGAAGATGGAGAGAGGGAAGGGGAGTGGGAAGGGCTGAAGTATGCTGGGAAAGAGGCCCACCTTGAAAGACCCAGGCCAGACCAGCAAGATCTTGTCTCTCTGCATGGACTTGGGAGAAGAATGAGGGATGTCCCCACCCCACTTCCCCCGCTCCAAAAAAAAGCACAGCCTCCTGGAGGAAGAGGGAAGGAGTGGGAGAGGGGCCTTCTCCCCGGTGCCCCAAGCGCCCAGCTCCTACAGCTCCCATGATCAAACCTTTGAACCCAGTCCCACCCACCCTTGTAACCACTTCCAGATCCTCCAGACGCAGCCAAGAAATTGGCTTCTTTGGGGATTGAGTTCATAAGCAAATGCCGAAAAAATAAATAAAAATCCTCTGCCAAACACACTCGCAGAGGAAGATGGGCTTCTCTTGAGGCAGGAAATCCATCAGGATAGACTAAAGCAAAAACAGGACAATGCCAACACCCACCGGCCCATAAAGGCCTGGGAGCCACGCCAGCACCCGAGGCCTTCAAGCCAGCTCAGGGTGTTTCCTCTCAGACCACCTCCTCCCCAACTCTCACCCCCACCGAAATATGTTCTTCTTAAATGAAGATACTGAAGCTGAGATCCCACCAAATACAAATCCTAATGGTTTGCACGGGTGAGTCCCGATCTGGGGCCCCAGGGAGGTCAGCAGGACCATGGGAAGACAGAGAGCTCTGCCCTGGATAATATGGGATGGTGATGCCCACCTCTCTCCTTCTTCTACCTGTAGCCTACCAGGCTCCCTCCCCACCAGCACACAGTGGCTTCCATCGCTACCAGTTCTTTGTCTATCTTCAGGAAGGAAAAGTTATCTCTCTCCTTCCCAAGGAAAACAAAACTCGAGGTAAGACCTTCCCATCCTTCCATCCACCTCCAGGGTGAATTCTGGGGTGGAACCAATGCTTCATACATTTATGGGGAAATTAGGGCCTTGACCCCCACTCATGAGCCTTGGAGACTGGTGTCAAAGGCTGGTGTTTCTTGGGAGCAAACTGGAAGGAGTTCCTTAAAGATGTTGGCATCAGATGTGGTCTCCCTTGAGAAGTAAGTCTCACAGACTAATGTGGAGGCTCCAGCTGGGTGGGTTGCTATATAAGGCAGGGTCTCAAAGTGGGTGACTGGAGCCAGGGAGAAAAGTGCCCCGAAACTTTGCATGGCATGTGCAGACAGCTGCCCCTGAACTTTGGCAAGTCACTGTGCTCTGTAATTGAGTCTGATCTGGGCAAGAGGACACTGGAATGCCACCCTGCCGGTCTATCCTCACGAGTTGCTAATTACTGGGTCGGCTGTGCCATCTCAGTGATGAGGTGAAGATGTCCCCCACCATCCCCCCTCCACTAGCTTCCTGAGCAGCCCTCCTTGGCTTCTGGAGCAAACCAACTCCCTATAGCCTCCTCATGGTGAACCCTGCCTTCTTGGCCTCGGTCCTCCCGCCACCAGGGCCAGGGAGCAGGAGCGGTGGCCACTTGGCCACTGCAACATGCCACAAGTGACTCACCTGACCCAGTGTGAGCCATGCTCCCGACTCCCCCTCCCACCATCTGAGCCTTAGATTTCTCTTCCAGAAAATGGGAAATAAAGCCACCCCTGCACTCTATCACCTCCCCAGTTTTAGGGAGGGGGAGGCAATAGAGACTGCACAAATGCCATCTGAGAGTGCAAGGAGCACGTCCCCCAGGCTGGCAGGAAGGCAAGTGGGAGGGTGGGTGTCATCAGCCATTGCCTCTCACCCAGTGACCTTGACCAAACATCCACCCACTGGGAAGCCAGCACAGGTATTGCTACAGCTGCAATGCCGGAGGCCCCAGAGGAGAGGAACGTGGAGCCCAGAAAGGCACAGGTTGAGTGACCGGGCCCTTCAGATGTGCCGAGCAGGGCCCACCAATCACAGAGGGCTCCAGGCCACCCTGGGAGTGGAGCTGGTGCAAACTTTCCACCGGTGAACCTTCCCCAGGTGCCCTCAGCACCTTGCCAATCCATGAATCTGTTTAAACAGCTTTGACAAAGACACACTTTTAAGTTTAGATGCAGAGAGAAGGAAACACAATTATGTATCTTGCCCAGACCAAGAAAAACTGTCTCCAGCACCCTGGCTACCAGTCTCACCAAAGATGTCAGGACCTCAGCCTATGACATTCCCCACCCATGGGGTTCTCATAAAATGAGGCAGTGCCTCTGAGCCCCACCATGAGACTCCGGGGTTACCATGCCTATGCCCAGGGCAGGAGCCTCTCGCGGGGTAAGTGCCTTCTGAAGGCAGGATGGAGGCAAGGATAGAGCATCAGGAGATGCCATGAGGAGGGACAGACAAGGGAATAAGAGAGCTGCATACACCAAAGATGCTTCCCTACTCTGTGTGCTGGGGCTCCCGAGGCTCGACGGCAGCCTGTCCTCCAGAAACCACAGTGGCCTGAGGTACCAGCAAAGGCCTGACCCACCCCTCCCAGGATGTTGGTGACCAGGCAAGGAAGCCAAAACACACTGGGCCTGAAACCCATTGTTTGGTCTTGTGTACTTCCCCACCCCACCCCTTGACCCACCTTTCGTCCATGGGGAACTTAGAAACTGGACTTGCATCTGGACAGGGTTTAAAATGGCCCTCCCAGATGAAAGCCCCAGCCAAGGTCCCAGTCTTGCCATATGATGCCTTCCATGTGCCCAGCGCTGTGCTGGGAACTTCAGAGAAAATACAATCAAGGGCGCCAGGAATTTTCCCTGCCCTCAAGCAGCTTACAGTCTGCTTTGGAAATAATTAAATAACAATGCAGAGCAGGTTGTAATTAAACACTTAATTGTGTGATTCTAACTGTAAGGACAATTGGAAGTCTGTGGACTCAGGGATAGATCTCTTCCCTTCCTACCATGCCCTTCCCTCCAGAACACTGTGCCCTCTCCAGCCAGAGAGGATATAAAGGTGTTTTATTGTAGAATGAGGCAATCTGGACTCCCCTCTCTAGTTAGTGATTTCATTTTGAGGCCAATGAATGAACCTTGCTGGGCCTCGGTTTCCTCATCTAGAAAATGAGGGGTTGGCTCCAGATGATCTACAAATTTCTCTGGCCCTGAGGCCATGGGGAGGAGGTTGGAGCAGGGCTGGGCCCTAGAGAAGGAGGAGAGCTGAATCCTTGAGTGAAGGAAGAGGGAGCTCTGGGTTGGAGAAACCGTGTGTGTGTGTGTGTGTGTGTGTGTGTGTGTGTGTGTGTGTGTGTGTTTGTGTATTTTTTTTTTTAAGTGAGAAAATGGAGGGGAAGGGGGAAAACAAGGTTCTCAAAAGTCTGGCAGAGGAGTGGCTTTTGCGGGTCGACTCTGGGAAGCCATTCAAGATTATTTACTGGAGAAGCGATACTCAGAAGTCACTCTTTGGAGATGACGAACCTGGAAGGACAGGCAGAACTGACCAGAATGAGAGGACAGGACACCACCAGAGGGGTCAAGACATGAGACAGTGAGGTGTGGATGAACCCAGGGGTGATTGCAAAAGCAGAAACCCCGGGTCCTTGCACAGTGTTGAAACACTCAGGGTCTGGTGCTCTCTGAAGCACCTGGACAGTGCCTGGGGACTTATGGAGCCCAGGGCTGGACCAGTGCTTGGGAGTCCAGAGCATGGGGCCCCTGCCAATGAACAGAGGCCCCAGGACTTGCCTTGATCTAGATTTCTCTCCATGGGAGAGAATCCGTGGAGGAAGTGGGATGCCAGGAATTAGGCGGGGCGGCAGACGGGGGGGCAGTGTGGTGTAACCAGCTGCTTGTGTCCCCCGGGTGAACAGGCAGGAAAAGCTTCTAGAGACTCGAGGGGAAAGATCAGCCTACAGGAACCGGGTAGAGGGGCGTCTATGGCAGATGGGCCCCTGAACCCCATCCTATTCAGGCCTCTTCCCTCCCTGGATCTTATGGGTGAATGACAGGCTTAGGGTGAAGAAGGGGGCTTGAGATGATTCTAGTAGAGCCTGTCATGACTATGTAAAGGGGTGTGGGGATGGCACTGTTCAGACCCAAGGAGGTGAAACCCTTCCCAGAATTCCTTTTTTTTTTTTTTTACTGTGACCCCATGACAATGTACAGGTGGTCAGCAAATGAGATCTTGACATCCCGACTCTGATTGTTTGATGTTGGCCGGGTGACCTCCCCTCCCTGGGTCTTGATTTTGACCTCATCAAGATAAGGGTTAGACTAGTTGATCTGCAACTGAATGACCTGAAATTGATTTGCCCCCAGCTTCCTGGGCTGTCCTCACTTCTCTGTTCTGCCAAATAAATGCAGGGACCAGCTGATGAGGCTCGACTCTCCTGGCCAACCCTGACATTTCCTAGTAGAGGTCTTCCATCAGACCCCAGGAGGCCAGGAGCACAGCAAGGGCCCTGGAGGGGCTTAGAGCTACCCTGCTTCTAGCTGATGAAACCTTGCCCTGCCACCCCACTCCTCCTACCTTTGCCCTGCCCTGCCACCCCACTCCTCCTACCTTTGCACAGCTCCTTCCTCTCTGGCCACTTTTGAACCACGCTTGGCGTAACTCAGTAATGCCTTCTGCATTCGCTCAGCTGATGCCAGACGCCTAGTGTGTGCTTGGCGCTGTTTTGGGTGCTGTAAGAAGTCACCACGTGATGGTGTCCCTGCTCTCATGCATGTGTGGAGTCACCCTGGTGGAGCTCTGTGGATAGGCGGTGCTCACTGAGAGAGTAAGGGAAGATATTCAAACAGTGTAAGCATAACTGGTCCCCAGTGCGGGAGGCGCAGAGACCTCTGAACTCTAAACAGCCTTAACTGGTGCCTCTGACAAGGGCTGGCTGGCCAGCATCACAGGACAGCTGTGCGACGCATGTCCCAAAGGCCACACTTTACCTTTCCAGATTTGCAGTCACCATTATCTCAGGCCTGTGACATGCTAGGCTTTCTCCCTCTGATTCTAAGTGAACACCCCTCTGAGGCGGACATCTTCCCTTCCAGGCAGATTTCATTTGCACCTTGTACCATTGCCCTTGCATGCAGCACACTGCCAGAACATCCCTGAACTACTTCTTTGCTCACATCTGCCGGCCCACCACTGCCCATCTGGGCACCTCATTCTCCCCTTCCCAGACCCGCAATGCCTTGCCCACCTTCCAAGCACCAGTATCCCCTACTGGCCCTCCATCACGCCCTCTGGAACAACCCCACAGAGCTGATCCGCTCAGCCAGGCTTCCTCCCGCCTGCTGTTGGCATCTCTAGTCTCTATCGTCTTCTCCACTCGCACAGCATTTGTCGTGCCTCCCCAGACATCTGCTTTGATCTCTTCTGTATTCCTAAATCACTTGCCACTCGTGGCGGCCCCCACTTCCACTATGAGACTACCAGTTCCTTAAGAGAAGTGCTCACCTCTGCCTTCTTTCCCTTCTCCCACCTGTCCCTGTGCCCAGCCCACTGTGGGCTTTCAGTCAATGAGTGTGTCTGTGTGTGGGACACACCCACATATGCACATCCACAAGCCATTCACACACATGGATCTGCACGTTCTCACACCCCCACATTCACAAACACACATCAGCTTCCCTCAGCACCTGAGAAGGCAGCCATCTCTGTGAGGCCCATGCCCACAAGTGACAGTCTCTGCATTGATCCATGTCCTCCCTGTCCCGCCTCTCCACCAGCCTCCCTGCCCCTCCCTGGTGTTCCCCTTGCCAACCATGTCAAGGGGACAGGACAGTGGCCATCACCCCTACCCCGGGGCAAATGAGGAAAGCAAAGCCTGAAACAGTGAGTGGCATGACTTACCAAGGGCATCCACAGTTAAGAGCCGTTTGACTTTCTTCTGACTTCCAGGGAAGGGCCGTTTGCACCTGCCACCGTCTTGCCTACATCCCTGTTCTCCTGACCCAGACCACCAGACTTCTGAGCCCCATTGGGGATACAGACAGAGTGCAGTTGCATCCTGCTGTCCCGGGCCTCCTTGGCCAGCAGCAGCTGCCCAGAATGGTCCATGCACATTCCCCTTCCCTGGCTGTGGCTGAGCCTCAGACTCCTGGGGAGCTATGGTCTGTGCCACACCACACCTCAGTCACCTCACCCAGAGGTGTCACAAGCCAGTCTCACACTCCTCTTACAAGCGAGCAGGGGAAATCCCCTCTCTGCCCCATGAGAGGACATGCCACAGCTTTCTCCAGAAGCCACTCCAAGGCTAAGTGCCCAGGATGGTGTCAACGTGCTGGAAACTAATAGGCAAGAGAGGCTCTGGTCACCACCTCCAGAGCAGCCTCAGGGCCTTCAGAGGGGAAACTTGTTCACTGCAAAATGGAAGTCCTGGACCAGGCAGCCATAAACCGCTCCCTAGCACCACAGGCACCCAAATTCAGCAGCTCAGAGGTGGAGCCGCCCACCCACAGGGGTCAGAGAGGAAAGACAGGCAGGGACTTGCCACACAGGGGGTTGAAGTCTTGCTTGTGGCATCTGAAGGCATGCAGGCCTCGGTGGGTGAGAAAGAAGGGGAATCTTGGGGCCAAGGGCAGCAGAGCCCCACGCAGCTTCAAGGGTAGGTGGTGTTGCCGCAGAGGGATGAGGCTGGGAGGAAATCCGCCAGCCTGGTAGCAGAACACAGCAGCTCGTGGTGTCAGGAAGCATGGAGGGAAGAGGTCTGAGAGGAAAGGAGGCCCTGCCTGGAGAGCAGCCCCCGCCCTCAGACTGCCCCCCACCAGCGCACACACAGACACAAACACACTCAGCCCACCCCCGTGACCTCCCATGGTGGTTCACCTGGCCCAGCCCCAGCATCCCCCAGGGGCCCAGCCCCTGATCACTGTGTGGGCTTGTGGCAGGAGGTGCTCTTCCTCCAAAGGGCCCCACCCACTTGGCCAAGCGGGTAGAACTGGGGGCCTGGCAGCCACCCAGCTGGGGCCATCCCGGGCAACACTCAGAAAGGCACCCAGGCTGGGAACCACCTGAAATCTCCATGAGCCCCAGGTGGACCTCCTCAAGAAGCAAGTCCCAGTCCAGCCAAACATCAGCCGTCCCGAGCAATATTGAACACATCAAGAAGAAACCACAGATAAGCCCCCAAATTCTACCCAAAATGCCAGCCAACTGTCACCACTACCAAATATTGGAATTTATCACTGGGAGCTAAACTGGCAGCTTGGAGTCTCCCATCACATTTCGCGCCCCACCCTCAGCTGCAGAAGGGCGGAGGAGGCCTAGGAGATGCACTGGCTGGATAATTAGAACCAGCTTCTACTCTTCAGCCCTCCTGGGTCCTCTCTCCAAAGGAGATGTGGGTCCCCTCACCACCCCAAAACTCCCCTGGCATCCCCACCCTCTCACTCCTGCCAAAGTCACAGTGCCCCCCACTACCCCAAAGCCTCTCGAGCCCGCAGGATCAGCCACTCAGCAAATCTCCAGGAGTAATTGGATGTGATGGAACGAGGGCTTTTCAGGTCCTGAGTAGAAGTCTCCGGATGTCATTTAATGGCACAAAAAATAAAAGGCTCAGGCCTCCCGCCTACCACCGCCAGGACATCATTAATCTTGGCAGAAAGGTATCAGCGCTTCTATCAATGTGGCCGGTCCCGTGACAAGCCAGACAAATTACAGACCTGAGCCGGGCTCTCTGTGGGGTGGTTATTAGGCTGGAGTTGAGTTTTTGTTTTTTTCTTCAGGGCCACCATCCCCCAACAAGAAGCAGTGGTGCCCTTACCTAAGGGGAGAGACAGTGAGGCCAGAAAAGAGGGTGACCACCTTGGGTAGATACAGATCACCAGCTGAAGGAACAGGGCTGTTCGGAGCCAGAGCCAGTGGCCCCTGTCCTTACAGAGACTGCCCTGGGACAGGATGCTGCCGCAGCTCCAACCTCAGGGGCTCAGCAACCCACTCCCTATTCTCCAGTCCACCCGAACAGGGGCCCATGGGAGAATGCAGCTGGGGTGAGGAGCTTCCCTACTTCCCAGGCTAAGAGGGAAATACATCAGGACAGAAATACTGAGGACCAAGTGACCAGTCAGGTGGGAAACGTCCCTTGGCTACAGCAGGGTCACTCAGGAAGTGCTGTCCTCAGCTGTTGGGAAGTCTTAAGAGTGGGCCTGGCTGGGCTCGGTGGCTCACACCTGTAATCTTAGCACTTTGGGAGGCCCAGGCAGGAGGATCACTTGGGCCAGGAGTTTGAGATCAGCCTGGGCAACATAAAGAGACCCTGTCTCTACAAACAATTTTTTTTAATTAGCCGGGTGTGGTAGCACACAACTGTGGTTCCAGCTACTCAGGAGGCTGAGGCAAGAGGATCACCTGAGCCTGGGAGGTCAAGGCTGTAATGACCAGTGATAGTGCCACTGTACCCCAGCCTAGAGAATGGGCCTGCTGAAGGGAAGCCAGGGGTGTCACTGGGGGTGGGGAACTTGTCTGCTAGGGGCCCAGACTACAAAGTTCTACTGCTGGCCAAGGCCACCCTTTGAAGGACCAGACTGTGATTAGTTTAGTATTACTTGTATTATATTAAAAACTCGCCGAGGGCAGGAGGTGAAACAAGGCGGCTCCGCTGACCCCATGCCTGGCAGAGGACGAGGGTGATGGCTGCCAGTGTTAAAGGGGCTCTGGGGTCTGACCTCATCTAAGAGTTTGCACTTCTGGCAGGGGAGCAGACCCCTCATTCTTCCAAGACCTGCAAGGGGGCCAGGGTCAGCTGGACTTGGTGGAGCACCTCTCAGTTTCTCGGATGCCTGCTTAACCCTAACTGGCCCAATGGAGCCGTCCAGATGCACGTAACAAACCACTCCCAAATGGTGGAAAGCCAGCTCCACAGATCTGGGAAGCTTGGGGTGGAGAGAGTGACTGTCAAGACCTGCCCCAGGGCATTCCTGCCATCATCACAGTCCCTGGGACTAAAGCTCTGAGGAGGAGACCCTTCCCCAGCTGCTGAAGACAGGGGACATCTTTCCCCCCTAGAGCCTGCTAGGAGGCCAGGCACAGAGTGGTGGCCCAGAAACCCCCCGGTGGCTTTAGATAAGGTTATCAGACTCTCCCCTTGGCCCCCATCTGGAACAACGCTGAAATCTAACATCTCTCATCACTAACATCTTTCCTATCAGCACTGACCAGTAAGTGAGCGTTCCAGGGCCGCTGCATCTGGCTATGCAGGATGAGAACAGTACCCCCTACGGTTGTGCAGGGATCAACCTGTACATCATATGCGGCAGCCCTGTCCTGAGACACCCAGGCCTCTGTGTCCCAGTCACAGGGCAGGTGGCTCATGAGACAGGCATCAGACAGCTTCCTCCTCCTTTCTCCCTTTAGCCAAGGCATCCCACCACAGAGCCTCTGAAGTGCCCGCACTGCCCCGCCCTCATCTCAGGAAGAGCCTGGCCTGGGTGCGTCCAGGGTACAGTGGAGTGGCCCAAGCACAGACAGCAGCGCTGCCCTCTTCCTGCCTGGCCACGGACTCTCTGCCTCTCAGGGACAGCAGTGCCATACAGGAAGGGGCTTTCCTCTGAGCGGTGACCACAGAAGCCGCAGTCTCCTAGCTCTCCAGCTCTCCCCACACACCCCAAGGGCCTGACTCACCCCCTCTGCCTTCTAGAACTTGTCCTCTGTGGCAGGAAACAGGGGGTGTAAGGAGTTGTGGCTGAGCCAGGAAAGGAGGCAGCAAGAGGCTAGCCGGCACGGGGACTGGGTTTCAGGAGCTGGCCGGGGAGCCCGAGAACCACAGGGCTGTCGACTTGGGACTGGAAAGGAACCACGAGGTCCCCAGGGCACTGAAGGCTCAGAGGCTTCCGAATTATCGAAGGGAGCCAGCTCTCGCTCTGGACGCAGGGGATTTCTTCCCCACAGCTTGCCCTGGCCTCGTGATGGGTTTCAATTCCCTTCCTGCCATGCGGGTTCCTTCCTGCCCTACGGTGGGGAAGGCCCCCTTGTCCCTGTTCCTGTCACACACCAATTCACCCATAAGCCCTTATTACCCTGGCATGCACACACACCAGCATACACACATATACACACATGCACCTACACATACACATGTGTGTGCACACACTCGTTCCCAGGGTCATAATACCATAATTCCTTTCATTCCAGCCAGCTGGGCTCCTGGGGTGCAGAGGCTCAGGCACAGCCCCTCTGAAAGAACACTCAGGTAACACTGAGACTCCTAGGAGAACTCGACTGCAGTCAGTACACCTCCAGCGGGAGAGGCTTTCTCAGCACCTTGGCCACACTTTCTGCAAAAGAACTCCTGGAACCCCTTGTTTTCCAGTCCCCCTGGGCCCATCTGAGCATGCAGTCACTGAGTCGGATAGGATTTGAGGGAATCTGCAAAGGCCTTTCCCCTATCCCTGCCCCTGCGAAGCTTCCTTGCCAGTACCCCACTTTGTGCCTCAGTCATCCCATCTGTGAACTGGGAATGGGAACAGTCCTCCCTTTTTAGGATTGGTGTGAGGATTAAGCGAATTATGTGTCAAGCTCTTAGAGTAGTACCAACACATAGGAAGCACAGAAATTGGGGTGTTACTGCTGCTTTTATTATTTGCATTATTGTTATTGTTATTTTGGGTTTTGGATTAAAAATTATCCTCTCCTTGAGAACATCTTTGAAATGTCAGCAGCCTCTGGGAGGCAGGAACGCTTCGATGGGCTTGCTATCTTAATTGCTATGAAAAGGGTGGTGGGTGCTGACCAAGGAGACAGGTAGGTGAGAGGGTGGGTGGCCCGTGAGTCTCAGGTGAGGCTCTGAGAGCTGCCAGCCCCTTGCCCTCTTCTGCCTGGGTATAAGAGCTGACTGGTCTCCATTAATCCATTGTATATCGGCCACTGCCTAGCTCTGCTCCAGACAGGGTCTTCCCCAGGCACTCTCTCTCCACCCTGGGAGGTTGCTGCATTTAGCAGAAAACAACAACAAAAAAAAGTAGGATGCCCAGTAAAATTTGAATTCCAGATAAACAACGAAAAAAAATAATTCGTGTTAAGTATGCTCCATGCAGAATGTGGGACACGCTCACACCAACAAACGATTTGCTATTTATCTGAGATTCAAATTGAACTACTTCCTGCCTTTTCCTGGCAAGCATCTGCCCAGGGTGCCTGACACCCAGGGTTTGGGAAACAAGAACGTGGGAATATGCCTCTGACCACCTCCCTCAGCCTCACTCCATGCCCCGGGCTGTGCCCTCCTCGCCCTGCCACGAGGCCTGTTCACACTCGCCCCAGAAGATGCACCTCCCTGTACACACTTGTGTTTTCTCGCCCTGAGGAGGAACCCCTCCGACCTGGGCACTGTCTGGGCTTCTGCAGGCCCAGCTCTCCCGCCAGGGTCCGGGGGCTGCCCCTCCACCTCTGCCACAGGGAAGGCACCCTGGTGCACGCCCTGTCCTAGGACAGAGAGGAGGAGGTTGGTGGGGTTTAGTGGAGAAGATTGAAAGAAGAGCACTGATACTTCCGCCAATCTCAGCCCCAATCTCAGCCCCAGCAGCAGGGGTGAGCAGGTGTGAAGGAAAGCAGTGGTGAAAGCTCCCATCCTGAGGTCAGGGGAGCCTGCAGGGAGAGGGTGTGAGTGGAGGAAGTGGGCAGCCGACATGATTGGGCTTCCTTTCTGCCCGAGAGTGAGAAGGCAGCTTTGCTAAACAGAGGTGCTGGGGAAGGAGACTCAGGCATCCTTGACTTGGGCTGGGCTCTCAGTCCCCATTGCCTTCTGGAGAGCAGGCAGCTCTGCTGCTGTTCAGAGGCTCTGCTAACATCTGGGGACTGCCTCTGCAGCAGGAGCCAGAAGCTCCCACAGCCACTACGCCCCATGGCCATCACATCACCTGCTGCCTCGGCTCCCCTGAGCCGGCCTCCCTCCCAGGCCCCTGCTAGCTTTCAAGTCCATGGCTCTTTCTCACTGCCTCCCTATGGTCTGTTTGTCCTTCCAGGCTCTTGGAATATGGGCATATTTCTGAACCGCTTCCACCTGGGCGAACCTGAAGCAAGCACACAGTTCATGACCCAGAACTACCAGGACTCGCCAACCCTCCAGGCTCCCAGAGGAGGGGCCAGCAAGCCCAAGCACAAAACCAGGTGGAGATAGCTGCCTGCTAGATGGCAGGCTTCGCCGTCCAGGCACATGGCCACACTGCCCACCACCGACGATGTGGGTATGGAACCCCCTCTGGATACAGAACCCCTTCTTTTCCAAATTAAAAAAAAACCATCCAGAGCTTAGTGCTTTGCTTCCTAACTTGTATTCATTTGAAAAGCAACAAGAGGAAATCGGCCAATATTCAGCACTGGGGACCGAGGCTTTCCTGTAAATGCAAGGGGTTGGGTGGGGAGTGGGGAAAATAGACGGACAGGCAGGATATAGTGATCCCTATGCCCGAACTGTCACTGAGTCGCTGTGGGACCTCAGGGAAACCTCTTACCCTCCCCAAAGTTCTGCTCCCTTGGCTGTGACACGGAAGTAGGAAGAAGCGGGAGAGAGTGGTTGGTTTATCACCATGGGCCTTTCCAGGTCTGACATTCGACAACATTCATTCAGCAACTATTGTTGCATGTGGGATGCACCTGGCCTTCCTCCAGGCACTGGGGATGCATGCCTGCCTCATCCCCATGCATGGGTAGATAGGGCAGACACAGCGTGGTGCTCACCTCATGGAGCTTCCAGTCTAGCAGCGGAAGGAAATATCCCCCAACAAATGATAAACTGTGATAAGTATGTTGAGGGTGCAAAGGGGGCCTGATTTCTGATGGAGAGGAAGACTCAGGCAGAGCCCTGATGTTTAACTTCAGGGCTGAAAAGTGGGCTAGGGGTTACCAGGTGAGTGGAGACAGGAATAGAGAACATTCCAAAGCTCCTCCGAGCCCCTGTGGCTGGCAGGGGCACGCATGGCATCTTCCAGGAAACTAAAGGTCCGTGGTGTGGCTACCGCCAAGTATGAAAGGGCAAGAACAGCATGACGGGTGGGCAAAGGCCAGACCATGCCAGGCCTTGTTGCCATGTTAAAGCTCTGGACTGTATCCAAAAAGCAATGGGAAATCATTAAATGATAAGTAGATTGGGCCAGGCATGGTGGCTGGTGCCTGTAATCCCAGTGCTTTGGGAGGCCAAGGCCAGAGGATCGCTTGAAGCCAGGAGTTCAAGACCAGCCTGGGCGGCATAGGGAGACCCCCTGTCCCACCAAAAATAAGAATAAAAAATTAGCCAGGTATGGTGGTGGATGCCTGTAGTCCCAGCTACTCAGGAGGCTGGCATAGGAGAATCACCTGCGCCCAGAAGTTTGAGACTGCAGTTATCTATGAATCTATGATTGCACCACTGCCCCCAGCCTGGGCAACCGAGCAAGACCTCATCTCTAAAAAATTAATAAAATAAAATAAAAATAGATTGGAGGGGCAGATGGCATAATCAGATGTATGCTTTTAGAAAGCTGTGAATAAGGCCAGGTGCGGTGGCTCACGCCTATAATCTCAACACTTTGGGAGGCCAAGGTGGGCAAATCACCTGATGTCAGGAGTTTGAGACCAGCCTGACTAACATGGTGAAACCCTGTCTCTATAAAAATACAAAAATTAGCCGAGCGTAATGGTGGGCACCTGCAATCCCAGCTACTTGGGAGGCTAAAGCAGGAAAATCACTTGAACCCTGGAGGCAGAGGTTGCAGTGAGCCGAGGTTGCACCACTGCACTCCAGGCTGGGTGACAAAGTGAGACTCCATCTCAAAAAAAAAAAAAAAAAGAAAGAAAGAAAAAGAAAAAAAGAAAAGAAAGCCATGAATAAATTCTTTGGTATCTGCAAGGAAAGGACTTTTGCCATCTAACTTCCCTGGGCTTTCTCTGCAGGCCTCTTGACTTCCCCACCCGAGGACTCCTGGGGACCCCTCCCTGCTACAGTCTCATTCCCAGCCTAAAGTTTTGGAGGCCCCTTACCTCCCCACCACCACTCCAGTCCTTTCCGCACCCCTAACACCCTCTTCAGTTCGGTTTCCCTCAAAGAGTTAATAACCACCACTCTTTGGCTAGCATGCAGCGACATTGGTGACTCTTGTGTGCAAAGTGCTTTGAGATCCCCAGATGAAAAGAACAAGCTGCACCTGGGTACAGGGTTCTTACCATCTTAGAGTCCTGCCCCTCGCTAGCTGGAAGGCAGAGGGCCCTAGATGAACCCTTGGCCCAGCTGAGCACGCTTTTAACTAGTGGCACAATTTTAGTGGTGGGGATCTGAAGAATACAGTGGGGCTGGAGGTTGAGTTTGTGAATGGGAGAGAATTGAATGATCCCCCCTTCATTGATAGATTCAGCTCCCTGCCCAGGTAAAGGGCACCAAATTCTGATGCTCCAGAAGAGCATTTTATGCCAGCCCAAGGTAAAAGGAAACCTGGGCAGTAGAAATTGTGGAGCCTCCCCACTTCCTTCTACCCCACCAGGCAAGCCTGCAAGCTGACCTAAAATAAGAAGCAAAAGGAAGTGTCCATTTGCAGTGCCATGGAAGGCAGCCTCGCAAGGGAACTTTCTGGGTCCCCTATTCCCTGGGACCTTCTCCCCACAGCCCCCACCCCACAAGACTCAGAATGTAATTGGCAGCTCCGGTTGGTGCCCAGGGCCAGGATAAATAGAAGGTCAGCTTCCTAGAGCAGCCCCAAATCGAGACACATCCTCCCCTCTTCTGCTTTTAATTCATTGTGGCTAGCATGTTTATTTTGGGTGAGGAAAAAAAATCGGATGTTTATCCTTCGAGGAAATTATCGGCTTGCTTTCTTTCCTTCCCCCAACCCCCTCCTTCCTTTTGACTTGACATTTTGGGCTTTGAGTTTAGCTGCTGGAGAGACCCCCACCCTCCTGGCCCCAAAACGTGAAAAAAGAACAAAGCTGGCCCAGGCTCTAGGCTGAAGCCAGCCCTGGCCAGGCGATCCCTGGAAACCACAGAGAAGGAGGTCCCAGTTGTGGAGAGGGGAAACCTGGAGGTCACGGGGACCTTGGGGAAAACCCAGCCTTGATGGCGCTTTCTGTCTGCAGAACATTTTGGGCCTCTCATCCTTTTCTTTGCACTACTTCCTCCAGGAAGAAACAAGATGAACATCTAAATTGCTTTGAGATCTCCAACAAAGCAGCTAAGAAATGTGTAAGGGAGCATTAGTGACCCCTTTACCAGGATAAAGAGAACTGACATTATTATTATCATCATTGTAATCAGATGCATTTATTGAGCACTTTCTGCATACCAGGTACTACACAAAATGTCTAATGTGTGGTATCTCACTGAATGCATCCCCACGCTACTTCATGGCCTTCTGGGGGCCTTCATACATGTTCTCTCATTTGATTGTCACAACACGCTAATAAAGTGGGTGTTATTCTTATTTTAGAGATGAGGAAACTGACATTCCCATAAGTTAAGGAACCTACTCCCTATTCCCTAACTAGTCATGGTGGAATCTGGTGTTAACTCAAGCCTCCTCAGGTGTAGTATTTAGAGGAAAACTGTACTCTAATTTTACTCTCTTGGCTATATAAGATAAAGGCCAGATCAGGATCTGGAGTGGGACAAAGAGAGAGGGCCAGAAGTTCCAGAAGAAATTAAGGGGACTCTTCTCCAAGTGTCTTTCCTTACTCAAGGTTAAGCCATCCTGGACCATGTGTGATTTGTAGGGATGGCCAGGGTTCCTGGATACTCAAGGCAATAGCCTGGCCCAGCCCAAGGCCATTACCATCCCTCCCCCCCTGCCCACAGCCACTACCCCAACAGTTTATCATCCTTAGTCCATGGAATGACCCCTCTCCCTCCCCATCATTCCTGTGTGATAACTGCTCTTAGGTAAGGAAGAAAGGTAGAAAAGAAGGGAAAGTCACCTAGAAAGGCTCCAGGGTGATGATATTGATGAAGGTGATGATGATGGTAATGGGTGATGATGCTGAAGATGGTGATGGTGATGATGAGATGATGGTGATGATGATAATTATGGTGATGGTGATAATGAAGTGATGGTGATGGCAATGGTGATGGTGATGATGATCACGGTGATGTGATGGTGATAAGATGATGATGATGGTGATGGTAATGATGATGATCATGGTGATGGTGATGATGATGATCATGGTGATTGTGATGGTGACTTTGAGGTTATGGTGATGATGATGGTGATGATCACGGTGATGGTGGTGATGAGGTGATGGTGATGATGGTGATTGTGACGATGATGATGATGATCATAGTGATGGGTGATGGTAATGGTGATGATGAAGTGATGGTGATCATGATGATCATGGTGATGGTAATGGTGATGATGGTGATGGTGATGATCACGGTGATGTGATGGTGATGATAAGGCGATAGTGATGGTGATGGTGATGATGATGATCATGGTGATTGTGATGGTGATGGTGATGATCACGATGATGTGATGGTGATGATAAGGTGATGGCAATGGTGATGGTAATGATGATGATGATCATCATGGTGATGGTGATGGTGGTGATGAGGTGATGGTGATGGTGGCGATGATGATCATAGCGATGGGGGATGGTAATGGTGATGATGAAGTGATGGTGATCATAATGATCATTGTGATGGTAATGGTGATGATGAGGTGATGGTGATAATGATCACGGTGAGGGTGATGGTGATGATCATGGTGATGGTGATGATAATGGTAACAGCAACGGGTCCAGGTGTCAGCACTCAGCAGTCATGGGATAGGAAGAAAGCCTAGTATATGCATTCAGTGATGCCATTTAAAAACACAAGTTTTCTTACTGAGCAGATCTAAATTCACATAGAATTTTTACCATTGATAGCTCCGTGACCTTGGCAACTGCTCCAGACCTGTGTTTCAACTGAAAAAAAAAAAAAAGCAGTATAATGAAAATAAATGGAAACAAGTGCCTTCCTCCAAAGATGTGTTGCAATGGTTAAATGAGATAACAGGGAAGGCATCTGAGCACAATGCCTGGCGTGCAGGCTGTTCAGTAAATGTGCATGTTCCTCTCTTTCCCTGCCTCCACCTCACCTGTTCTCAGTGTGGCTGGAGCAAGCAATGAGGCTTAGGATATTGGGAAAGAAACATCTCTCCCAGAAGAGAGCCCTTCCCCAGAGACCCATCAGAGGCTCGGCAGCCCCAGGGAAAGGACCAACTGCCAAGGAAGCCTCAAGCCTCAGCCCAGCATCCCCCTCCCAAGCTAAGCAAAACATTGGGAGGCTTGGATCAGGAAAGACAACCCAGTTCCTTAGCAACTAACAAGAATTTCCCTGTAAAGACAAAGACCCTTCACTCAGAATGCTCCCTCCCCCTAGCCTCCCCAGGTGTCTGATCTGCTTTGCAGGAGTGGGGCTGGGGGCCTATCCAAGTCCCCAGGACATCTAGAGGCCTCTTGCCTCACCCTCCTGGCTGTCCTGATATTACCTGCAATTATCCCAGAACACCTTTCATCCTGGTGCTAATTAATTTTTCCACTTACCCCCAGGAGCTCCTGGGAGACACATGAGATACACACACACACACATACACACACACGCGCACGCACACACACACACACACACACACACGAATGCCCATATTTTCCTTCTGAGACTCTCCATTTGAAAGATCAGAAAAGTATGGTTAGTGAAAGGAGCCCATTTTTTGAGGGGTTCTGTCTGCTGCCTCCCTGGTATTTGGAAAGAGAAATGAGAATTGAAAACGATGGTTCAGGGAGAAGGGAGGACAGGGTCCCAAGGTATCTTAGGGGATGAAAGACAACAAAGGGCTTTTACAAGGACCAAGGAAACCCATACTGGGACAGTGGTCTCAGTGCCAAAGGCCACCTCAGAGCCTCCAAGGACAAGTTGTCCTGCTTAACACAGGACATTTTAAAGAAAAAAAAAAAGGAAATGTTTTAATAGTAAAGGAAAGTTCAAGCGAGAGTGGGAAACAGAAGGAAATAGAAAAGAAAAATATGGCTGTCTAGCCTGAAAAGAACCACTGACCACGAGTCAAGACCTGATTCCAGTACCATCATCACCATTCACTGCTGTGTGAGCCCAGGTTAGTCAGCCACCCTCTCTGGGTCTCAGTTTCCTCATTGATAAAATAATTTGGGACAGGTATTCTCTGACACCTCCTCTAGCTGAATGTTCTGCGATTCTATATGGGAAGTGGCGGAGAAAGCTATGACCACTCGCTGGGGCAGAGAGTGAGTGGAAGCCACTAGAACAGATAAAATGACCTTTTCCAGAATCCAGAATGAAAGAGATCCAAGTGCATTTGGCTGCAGGAGCCAGAAAGCCCTCCCTAGTGGGAGGCCCAGGTTAAAAGGAGTTTACAAATGTGGGAGCTGAAGACCCTGGGAGTTCCCAGAAGCAGCAGACGGACCAGTCTCCCCCAAACCCAGGCCAGAGAAAACCCGTTCAGAGACTCTCAGCACCTCTTGGAGGGAGGATGGAGGAGTGCATAGACATGGGTCTGCACGCAGAGATGGAGAGCAGGATGCAGGAGCACACCCTGTATTCCTCATGAGCTGGGCTCCACACCATTGGCGTAAGTCAGCTGGGCAGAGAGGGGTGGGTAAAAGGGAAGAGGCTGACTGTGTCATGAAGGAGGAGCAGCAAGGCCACTGAGTCCTAACCTGGCTTTCCAGTCCCATGATGGAAGCAGGAGAGCAGCTAAGTGTGCTTCCCTTAGGGACTTGGCCATAGGGGCCTGGGAAGCACCCTGGAAGTTCAAACACCCTTCCCCTACCCCCATGACCCCCCACACCCACCAGCATGCCAGAACAGCTGGACATGCACCTTCAAATCACTGTAAAGAAACCAATACGTCGCACACATGCTGTGGCTGTGAAGCCAGTGCACAGTCAGCCCTTCTGCAGGACTTAGGGAGGCTCAGCTATGAGCCAAGAATTGAATGCACCACAAAAAAAAACTTAGGTCTCTGCCTTCTTGGCCAAGTGCAGTGACTCACACCTGCAATCCCAGCACTTTGGGAGGCCAAGATGGGTGGATCACTTGAGATTCAGAGTTCGAGACCAGCCTGGCCAACATAGTGAAACCCCGCCTCTACTAAAAACATAAAAATCAGCTGGCATGGTGGCAGGCACCTGTAATCCCAGCTACTTGAGAGGCTAAGGCAGGAGAATCTCTTGAACCCGGGAGGTGGAGTTTGCAGAGATCACACCACTGCACTCTAGCCTGGGTGATACAGCGAGACTCTGTCTCAAAAAAAAAAAAAAAAGAAAAGAAAAGAAAAGAAAGAAACTAGGTCTCTGCCTTCTGGAAGCTTTTCTGCTCTTCCAGTGTGGTAGGAGAGAAGATGGACAGACCCAGAGGTGGCCAAGAGTTGTGTTGACGGTGACGCCTGTGCAAGAGGTAAATGCCAAAAGAGAGGGATAGGAAGGCTGGCTAACAAGGGAGGAGGGAGCATTGCAAGATGGGAGGGGACAGGAGGGTATGTAGTGGCCTATTGAGGGGGAAGGGAGCTTGAAGAGAGAGGCCTAAAATAAAGGACAAAACAGTTGCTGGCCCCAGGCTCACAGTTGCAGTTCACTAACCTGCCCTCAAGCCCTGATCTGCTGAGGGCACCTACAGCCCAGTATTTGCTCTCATGGGCCCCAGTCACCATTGTCCAGAGCCCACCTGTCTTCCTTCGTCACCCCCTGAGAGGCAAGCCCTGCCTGTCCACACATAGACAAGTGTGTGTGCACACATTGACACACACCTCTACTCTATGAAACTTGCACATGCTTACTGTAAATACAACAGCCCACACAAAATCACATGGTGTATGCACCCGCTAGACACTCCAGGATATCGACCCTGCCAAGCTCTCTCTAGACATCCATGCAGGCTGTGTACACATGCATTGCTCAGCATCCACAAATGTGGGCATGGAATTTGCATGCACATGGGATCTCCATATATGCACACCCACTTCATTCACAACCTGTACACACCCCAGCCCACCACTGATACAGAGACACACCTCTGTGTGGATTAGACTGAGGACTAGGCAAGGCCTAACCACAACCCTCACTTTACATCTTCTGATGCAGCGAGTGGATTTTTGACAGCGGCAGTGGAGGTTTCATGGAGGAGGGGCGACTGGGAGGAGTTTGGTGGGGGTAAAGGGGAGGTTCTGGCAGAAGAAGGGAACAAGGCCTTCCCTGAAGTCCACCAGGAAGGCACCCAGACACATGCCCTTCCCCCCAGCAGCCCTACCTCTGGCCCCTTGCCTGCTGCCAGGCTAGGGAAAGGAGAAGCTAAAAGTGGCCAGTCTGAGTTGCTAAATTGGACCTTGGCAGAGAAGGGGAAACGCGTCAGTTCCCTGGGGAAGTGGCCGAGCCCAAGGCGGCCACAGGCCCCTGGGCTTCTACTCCAATGGAACAAAAGTTGCTCAAATAGATCTGACGCTTTGTTTTCGAACCCAAAATACCCTGTGGTGGCCGCCGGAAGTGTGACCGCGGGAGGGAAGTGGGGCAAGAGGGGAAGATTAGTTCGAGTTTCCATTGCGGCGTACTTTTTCTTTCGTTTGGGGTCTAGAAGCAGCTTTCCTACCGCTTGGAGAGAGTGTTTGTGTGAGAGGGGAGTGCCGCTCTGAGATTTGGGGCTGGGGGAACCCGCAGCGACAGCAGTCACCCTTCTTCCGCTGCCGTCTCTCCCCAACAGGTGGCCTCTGAAAACAACCCTGTCCTCACACACTGTCAGAATTTCATCTCGGGCCACCTGGTGGCAGGGTGGTAAAGCCCACCCAGGGGAAGAGGGGCTGATGCTAGGGGGAAAGGGACATGTCGCAGGTGGCTTTGCCTTCAGAGACCAGACTTTCCCTTGTGAACTTTGATGCTTTTTTTTTAACAAAAATTATCTTTTCATAGAATTTTTCAAAGAGCACCCAGTAAATGAGGCCATAGCTGGACCAAAACACAGACCCACCTATTCAGACTCGGTCATTTAATGACTATCAATGCTAGCTCTAAAATGCAAGGATTGCAGAAGAATTACAAGATCTCAACTTGTACTCCCCATCACCCTCTGTGCCCTCATCCGGATTTATTTATCTTCACACCACTTATCAGCCCTCACATATGTATGTTTGTCTGTGTCCACCCTGAACACTCATTAGACCTGGACTTTCCCCACCGGAAGGACTTGGACTTGGCTTTCATCAGTGCCATATCCCCAGTGGCTGACCACACCGTAGGTGCACAATAAACAATTCTCAAATGTTAGGAAAAAATGGGAGAAAGAGAGGTCATCAGACAGTTCTCTTGTCTCATGTGACTTGTAAATTCAAAACTGCTTCGGCGGCTCTACCCTAGCCTCTGGTGCCATTATCAGGGTGCAATGGGGCTCCAGAGGGGAGAGTTGGGGGGTATGATGGGTAACTCAATACAAAATCAGGCGCTCTGGCCCTTGTGGAACAAACTTTTGGGGGAGGAGGGTGAGACAGACATTTATCAAAGGATACACAAATAAATATCGAAAGGTAACTAGGGAGGATTTTGGGCAACCTAGGAGAGATATTTGGGGTAACACCTGGAAGAGGGTACACCGGGAAGGCTTTTCCGTGTGCGGAGATTGACGGATGCTTGGGGTTTGACTCTGTGAAGGCCCCAGCCCCTACCTGGCACTGCGTGGTGCCGGGTGCGGCGGGGAGTGCCTCCCCCTGGCACCCGGACACAGGGGATTCGAACTAGTCGCCGGGGAGGCCGAGCGGCGCCGCCGCCTGCGGCCGGGGGCCTGTGAACCCGGGCTGCAGTTCAGACGCGGCCGCGCGGCCTCGTCCCTGGGTGCTATTTACCGGCTTTTAATGACGGCAGGGTAATCACCCTAATGAAAAACGCCCTCGGGGCTCAGGGCAGCCAGACTGTGATGAGGAAACCGGGAGGCATCTCGGAGCCGCCGGTGAGTCACAGTGAGTGTGCAGCGCGCCGGCCTGCGCAGGGCGCGAAGGACTCCCGGGTGCCCGAACGCGGAGAGCGCGGCTGCGTGCTGCAGGCCCGCGGGGTCTATGCCCCGAGCACCCCGACCCACCCTGGGAAACCCGGCGCACACCAGCCAAGCCTCCTGCAGACCCGAGTTCTCCGCTGCAACTTTTAACCAGGCCTGCAAGGGGCTCCAGCACTACCTTCCTCCCTACTCGTGGCCTGGGCTCCCCAGGCGCCTGGATTTGGGAGGGGCCTCTCTCTGGTGTGTTCAAGACACCCCTGAAGATTCCAAGCTCTGCTGGGCTTCACATCCGCTCTCCTAAGGACCATCTTTCTGCCAGTGCCTCAGTTTCCCCAACTGAGTACCAGTAGCATAAGATTCTCCACACCACCCTCCGCACCCTGCCCCCGGGTGGCAAGAGTATTCATTACAGTTTGTTCCTGACTTTGAAGATGAAAAATACCAAGGATCATTACCGCTCAATTAATGGAGCTGTTACCACTAGAGTTTAGGTCTGATTAATCTGCCCCCTGCCCCCTGCCTCGGATCTGTGTTGCCCCCTGATGCCCCTTCCTTGGACTCCTGCAGGCTCCTTCTTTCTCCTGGATTTCATACATAGAGTTAGCCCCTTTCCTGTTCCTGCCAGTACTCTCCGGTGCTGGAAGAGTGTCTGCCACATTCAGTCTTCAACATGTATTGTTGAGCTCTCAGCAAAGCCAGGGGCTAGATGCTGGGGCAGAGCAGTGAAAGTCACAGACCCAAGCCCTTGCCTTCCTGGAGCTCATCTTCTGGTAGGTGCCCAAATGTCTAAGTGGGATCTGGTGTATGTCAAGGGCTTCCTTCTGCCTTCCACCTCTCCCCCCAGGGTTCCTCATTCAGACAACAAACGATGGGCAGGCCTAGGCCAAGCACCACAGTCCTGGGTGGACAATGCTAATGGGTTCTAGTTTCAGAGATGAAAACAACAAAGTTAACATAAAGAGGAGGGGAAATGATCACAGTGCCTTACATGAACAACCCCCACCCTTCTTCTCCTCTCCCCTTCTAATGGCCTCAGCCCCTCCTCAAGGTCTTGGTCACGTGCCCTTCTTCTATAGGGCCTTCCCCTTGCCCTGAACATCTCTCTCCTCCAAGCCTGCAGTGGCCCTTACCAAATGGAAT
This sequence comes from Macaca thibetana thibetana, assembly GCF_024542745.1. Lineage (NCBI taxonomy): Eukaryota > Metazoa > Chordata > Mammalia > Primates > Cercopithecidae > Macaca > Macaca thibetana. Next base: position 120,921,966 of record NC_065585.1, read on the forward strand.
TTCCTGCTTGTACCTCCTCTGGACACATATCATGTCTCATATGTGATATTTCCACTGAGCCTCATTCCACACTTCTCATTAAACTGTCTGCTCCCTGGCAGCAGATTCCAAGTCTTAAGTTTGCTTCCTTCCACCAAGAATGCACAGGAGTTCTCTGTAGATGTTGCCCTCATTGAAATGAGAGCGCTAAGGCCCAGACCCGGGAAGCCCGTACCCACCCCAAAATGGAATTCTGGTGGTCAAGAGGCCCCCCATCCTGTGCTGTGAGGGTTAGGAGAGTCAGGGGATGTGGGGATAGAAGTAAAAGGACCAGGTTCAACCATCCTTCAGAATCACCAACTAGGACACTTGAATTGGGTCCACAAGTTCTTACTGAGTACTGATTGGGGCCGGGCACGGTGCCAGGCACTGGGGAGACAAAGATGAGTGAGATTCAGTCCCTGCCGTCGGGGAGCTTGGATACCGTCTCTTGTCTTCAGTAACTTTCTGGGTGACCCTAGGCCAAGTAATTCTGAGCAACCCACATAATTCTCAGTGTCTGAGAGAGATCACACCCCTCTTCCTTCGCCTATGCACCATGAGCCCTGGCAGGGAAGCCCACGCCATCAGTCAGAGCTTCCTAGCCAACGTGCAGCCCTCCAGTGGGTTCTAGTTGGGCCAATATTGGCCTCAGGGGCCAGAGGCAGCCATGGTTCTTTACTGCAATGGCTGTAAAAAGAGTTTCATTTTCTATGAGAACTGCAGCATGACAAAGGTCGGGAAGCCCTGCCTGAGCCACCTGGTGAAAGAGGTTGCAAATGCCACAAAGGAGCTCCAATTCTGGGTCCCAAAGAGTCATTAACTGCTGTTCCCTGGATCCCAGAGTTTTGACTGCACAGAACAGCAAAGAAGAAACCAAAAGTCAGCCTCCATCCAATTCCTCACCTGGGTGGATGAGGCCAGCACCTGATTGTTTTAGTCTGAGGAGGCTCCTAAGGCTGAGAGCTGATAAGAGACAATGATCTAGGGTTTGCAGCTCTCTCTGATTTCCTGAAGCTTTTTCTCACAGGGCAGGGAGAAGAGGAATCTGCCAGCTTTTGGACTCAGCACCTGTCCCATGGGCAAAGCCTTTATCCAGCAAGAAGCCAGCTATGTGGTAAACAATGGAGGTGACAACGTGCTCTCATCTCTTTCCTCTCTAACCCTCCCTCTTCTCTCTCACTCCCTCTTTGCTTCCCCTGACTGCCTCCCGCACCGTCCCCCTACACTCACGCCTTTTCTGGTTCATTTCAAATCACAAAGTTCCTCTTTCCAAAAAGCCCCATCCCCAGAGAGTCCTTTCTGCAAAGACACCCGTCCCTGCTGGCTGAGAAGGGGCTGTCCCAGTGGCCCCCAGGGGGAATGATCAGGCCCTTCGGAGCACATGACCCCACTTACCCTCCCTGAACCCCTGAGCTAAGACAGTGAAGCTCCCACCACAAGCACTCATCCCTCCTCCTTCTCCCTGAAGACCCCAGCCCAAGCCCTACAGAGCCCCTACATTTGATTAGGAACTCTAACAGACATCTCCTCTGAACCCTTCTGCAATAGAACCAGAAACTCGTGGATTAACAAAGCTGGGAGGAACTTAGAGGAAGTTTATCCCAGTCCAACCCCTAACTAAAGACCAGGAATAAGAAGGCCTTGGCCTAAAATCGTAGCTAATTCATAGCAGAACCCAGAACTCCTGATTTGCAGGCCAGGGCTAACACCTGACATTTACCCACTCACCACACTTTGCACAAGTCTCACCTTCTAAGATCTTCCTTCCCTCCCCACCCTAGCCCAGCCAGCCCCAAACTCTCATCTCTGGACCTCTGGACTACCCAAGGCAGTGACTGACTTGTATCTTGGAAGAGGTCTCCAGGACAACCCACTTTGGGCACCTGTCTCTCTCAGTAAATGGTACTTTTTCTGGCCAGACGCAGTGGCTCATGCCTGTAATACCAGCACTTTGGGAGGCCAAGGGAGGCAGATCACCTGAGGTCACGAGTTCAAGACCAGCCTGGCCAACATGGTGAAACACCATCTCTACTAAAATACAAAAAAAAATGGCGAGGCGCGGTGGCTCACACCTGTAATCCCAGCACTTTGGGAGGCCAAGGTGGGCTGATCACCTGAGGTCACGAGTTCAAGACCAGCCTGGCCAACATGGTGAAACACTATCTCTACTAAAAATACAAAAAAATTGGCGACGCGCGGTGGCTCACACCTGTAATCCCAGCACTTTGGGAGGCCAAGGTGGGCAGATCACGAGATCAGGAGTTCGAGATCAGCCTGGCCAATATGGTGGACACCTGTCTCTACTAAAAATACAAAAATTAGCCAGGCGTGGTGGCATGCACCTGTAGTCCCAGCTACTCAGGATGCTGAGGCAGGAGAATTGCTTGAACCTGGGAGGTGGAGGTTGCAGTGAGTCAAGATCATGCCACTGCACTCCAGCCTGGGTGACAGAATGAGACTGTTTCAGGAAAAAAAAAAAATAGCTGGGCATGGTGGCGGGCACCTGTAATCCCAGCTACTTGGGAGGCTGAGGCAGGAGAACCACTTGAACCTAGAAGGCAAAATGTTGCAGTGAGCTGAGATCGCGCCATTACACTACAGTCTGGGGGACAAGAGTGAGACGTCATCTAAAAAAAAAGTTACTTTTTCTTTTTTTTTCTTTTCTTTTTTTTCTTTCTTTCTTTTTTTTTTTTAAGACAAGGTCTTGCTCTGTTGCCAAGGCTGTAGAACAATGGCACAATTTCGACTCACTGCAGCCTCTGCCTCCCAGATTTAAGTGATTCTCCTGCCTCAGCCTCCCAAGTAGCTGCGACTACAGTAGTGAGCCACCATGCCCAGCTAATTTTTGTATTTTTAGTAGAGATGGGGTTTCACCATGTTGGCCACGCTGGTCTCAAACTCCTGACCTCAAGTGATCCTCCCACCTTGGCCTCCCAAGGTGCTGGGATTACAGGCATGAGCCACCTCATCCCTCCAGTAAATGTTACTGTGTAACAAGACATTTTCTCTTTGGTCACTGGACTCTACCTGAAATTGCTTAAAGTGTAATCAAAAACACTCTTGTTTCAACATCATTATAATGCGTTAGTTTGAATTTAGGCACAAACAGTTGTTTAGAAGAGAAGTATGTAATTGGCTTGGAGAGGATCCCGTGGCCTCTGAGACAGCCTAGGAAAGGGGTAGCCAGGTGTAGAGTGGCACAGTGGCCATTGCACCTACTGAGAGGCCCTGGCGGAAACAGTTCCTCCCTGATTCCCATGGGAATAGTGAGTACCCTTACTCTCCCCTGGGCTATGGCTCCTCCCCTGCCTCCATGCTGGGTCCAAGGGGGTGCTGGGGTACACCATTCAAGCTTGCCTTTCTCCCACACATTGATTTCTCTACAGGCTTCATCCTGATTCCTCCTCTTACCCACGTCTACTACCCTGTTTCTTTCCCTTAACAGCCACAATGGGGACAAAGGACGGAGTTAAGAGCATTCATTTTAAAGTCACACAGATGAATTCAAATGTCAGACCAGCCAGGTAGCCTCCGGTAAGCTACTTGAACTCTTAAGACTTGAAAGGACAGCCCTAAAGGCTTCCTCTCACAGGATTGTTGTAAAGAATGAAGAAAATTATGGCCTGGAATGGTGGCTCATGCCTATAATCCCAGCACTTTGGGAGGCTGCAGCAGGAGTATCACTGGAGGCCAGGAGTTGGAGACCAGCATGGGCAACATATCAAGACCCCCATCTCTACTTAAAAAAAAAAAAAAAAAGTGTTTTTAACTAGCTGGGCATAGTGATACCCAGCTGTAGTCCCAGCTACTCAGGAGGCTAAGGCAGGAGGATTGCTTAAGTCAAGGAGATTAAGGCTGCAGTGAACCATGATCATGCCATTGTGCTCCAGCCTGGACAACAGAACAAGACCCTATTTTAAAAAAGAAAGAAAGAAAACTGAAGAAAATTAAATGTGTCCCCAAGGCCTGGCCAAGGCAGGCATCAGATATCAGTCGCCCCATCTTCCATGGCTACAGCCCGGAAGCTCCTGCAGCTCCCAGGACTGGGCTCAGCTCCGACTCCACCAGAAGCAGCAGCTTCAAGGTCTCCATGAAGCCTGTGGGAATCTGTAGGGCTGCCAATAACATTCCCTTCCTAAAACTTGTAGGCAAAACCAGCCTAGCCTCTGAGCTGGCTGTCATTATCCAAGAAATGACAACGAACTCTAGAATGCCAGGCAGGACTGGCCAGGAGGATTCCACTGTGACTTGTCTGTCACCTATGAAGCCCTGTGGCACTCCCCAAAATGGAAAACAACTGAGGACCCTCAAGATAACTGCCATTCGGGAGCAGTCCTACCAGGGTGGATTCCATACACAGGTGCTTGGTGTGACTGGAGGAACCCAGATGCTCTCTGCACCCCAAGTCTCCCACTCCTTGACTCTGATATGCCACAACCAGATGCCATTTCACCAGGATTCATGAGCACCTACCACTTTCCAGGCACCATGCTGAGTACTGGGCTTGATTCCTCTGGATTATATATTACCACCCCTAAGTGTTTTCTTTTAAAATGCAAACACCCTCTGAGAAGGGCAATGCAGTAATTAGATTGCTCACACCGCAGATTGAATTAATTCAGGGTATGGGGAGTTCTTTATTGTAAGATAGCAGAGAAGGACTAGGTATCTTTAGCAAACAGGGCAGCTAAAGTTCAGAGGGCAGAGGTGACTACAGAAAAAGGACCAAGACAGCTGTAACTTTGCATTTTTCTTCAGTGGATTTCAGGAACCACATCTCCCTGCTTTGTCCTTAATCGAGACAAACACGCCCATGCCCACAACAAGTAGCAGCAGTCCTCGTAAGTGCAGCTGATGAGTTGGACTCCGTAGGAGAGAGCGGCCAGGGGCAGGCGGCCCTGGCTATGCCGCAGAGGAGCCGGCCTGCTTTCACCATCTGCAGGATGAGGTCGCCCTGAACCAGTGCCTACTCGCTCCCCAGCAAGTTCAGGGCTTAGAGTTCAGGTAATTAGGCCCTTGGCAGTCTCACCTGAGCCCGCCAATAAAACAGACAAACACCTTCAGCTCCTGTTCAGGAGGGAGAGAGGAGACCAACAGGGTGGAAGGGAAGGAGGAAAACTTTTTTCTATTCTAAGACTTGGCAACCAGAAGGGAGAATTCATTTACAAAGCAGCCACTCCAACACCCCACTCCTGCTCCACACCCAGGGTTGTCCCCTCCTGCCACAGAACCCTGGACTCCATCTGCCACCATCATCGAGGATGACAGGGGACATCTGTGCAGGCTGCAACCTGAGCAGGCACTGGGCACTGAGGGCCGAACCTTGTAGGGCAGGCCTTCACCAGCGTGGTTCCTTCCAGCAGAGGAGAGAAGGCTCTCTCCCACTCCAGCAGCCACACCACCCCCGAAAAATGTCTCAAAGGCTGCTCCAGAGTGTTAGAGAGCAACTGAGTGACTTCTTTGAACCCTGCCTTGTGTCACCACCAGATGTTGAGGGCTCAGCTCAGTTGGTGTCTGGGCTCCTTCAGACCGGGGGCCATTCCTTAACCATCCCTAGACTGGGGCAGTACCCAGGAGATACTAGGCACCCAGATAGGAATTTCCTTTTCCCCCTAAATAATCAACATTATTAATACTCCTTGCATATGATCATGCTGGTCTGTGATGGAGTTCCATACCCGGCCTTTTTTACCACCTATATCATCTAAATTTACTCCTGCCACACCCGAGAGGGAAGGGCATATCTGTCACACGGCAGTTTAACAGCAATTGCAGTTGATTGGGTGCTTGCTTAAGGGATTGGCAAGTACTCTATGAGGATTATCTAATTTAATTCTTCCTAAGGGGTAGATACTGGTATTATCCCAATTTACAGACAAGGAAACTGAGGCTAAGAAAAAAAAAATACAGACATTTGCCCAAGGTCACAGTGAAGCTTTAATGAAGACTTTAATTGAAGGCTCCCGTTTTATGCAAAAAACTAGTAGAAAGGAGAAGGAAGGAATCGTGTCCCCAGACTCCTATCCAATCTTGCTGACGGGTAAGCAGGTCCTGGTGCAGGTCGGCAAACCTTGCCCCATGTTCTTCTACTTGGGAGCAACAAGTCCAGCGAGCCGAAAAGTGTGGGGAGAGCACCCGTCTCCTCCAGTTGGGAGTGGCTGCACTCCACCGCCTCTGGGGTCCTGGAAGCTTAGGATCCCAAATGCTTCCACTGCCTCTGCCTTTCCCAACGCAGGCCCCAATCGAACAGCATGAGGGCTTCTAGCTCCTCACTCTACAGCCCCTCCTGGGGAGAGATCCTGACAGGTGGAAAGCGGGTGCATCACGGTGGGGTCCTCCGGAGTTGAGCTGGGCGGCCCGGAGGCCTCTCACTTCCTTCCCACCACCCCCGCAGGCTGAGCTCTGCCTCGCGCGGGGAGACATGGGCACTGCAGCCTTCGGGCCTGCAGCTCCCCCAGGACCGCGGACCCCACACCGTCTCCCGGCTCCAGGCAGGAACCCGTGGAGACCCTCCGCAACCTCCGGGTGCACGCGCAGCAGGAAGCACCCTAGAGGGGCCAAGTCTGGGACTCGCGCGCCCGAAGCTCGCTGGTCGCCGCCCCTCCCCGGCCCTCTCCTACTGCCTGGCTCTACGGCCAGAGGCCAGAGCCACTGGCTAATTTTTCACGCCCCCCCCCCACCCCCACCGCCTCGCTGGGTGACGCTACAGCCTGTGCGGTTCCTTTAAAGGCTGCGGGTTCCGTTCTTCTTTCCTTTTCCACTGGATGCCAAAATATGCAAATCTTGGGACCGGAATCTGCAGCCAAATCGAGAAGGAGAAGGGGCGCGGCCGGCGCGTCACCGGATCCGCTCCTTGTATGGCTCTTCCCGGCTTGGCCCGCCGCCCTGCGACCCTCCCTGCAGCCGCCCGGGCCCCTCCCGCACCTAGCCAGGCTCACACCGCCGCCCACGGCCCCCGACCGGCCTCGCGCCACCCCCCCCCCCACAGGGAGGGAACCGGGGGCGGGAGGCGCAGCCTGCCCTGATTCTGACCGGAGCGCGGGACCGCTGCAGCGCGCTCCCTCCCCGAGCCGCGCGGGCGGAGGAGAGCCCGGGGGCGCTGTGGCTCCCTAGTATAGGAGTGGGGAGCCTGGCGGGAGAGGCGGCGGGGGTGGAGAGAGGGGGCTCGCGGGAGGCGGGAATCCCTCCTTTCCTAAGAACTAGAGAAGATAGGGGGAGGCCGGGCCCTCCTGTCCCCAGCCCTACACCGAGTAGAGGGGAGGGGAAGGGAGGGGAGGGGAGAGGAGGGGAGTGAGGTTGTCATCCACCTCCACCACAACGTGCAGCTCGGGAGTTCCTCCTACACGTCCCCGGCCCGCGTGGCCCTCCCACGGCGTGCGGCCCGGGGATCCTCTCTTCCTCCTTGTCAACACTCCCACTCCCCACGAGAAATGCACGTTCCCCCAACCCCGACTCCCCAGCAGGGGACGAGGGATTCACCGCGCCCACGCGGCCACCGAGGAGGGAATCCTCCCCCGCCAAGCCGAAGTGATTTGGGGTCGCACCCCCATGCTCCCGCCCTCTCCTCCCCCTCGCCCGCGGGCCGGCTGCGCGCGCCTTGGGAGCAGGCCCCAGGGAGCACAGCAGCCGCCCCCGGGATCTGCTGCCGCTCCGGGAGGTGACAGCGCTCCGGGTCGGCACACAGGCCGCCCCTGACTGCGGAGCGCCGGCAGGCAGCAATGGGGACAGCCCTGTGGAAGGCGAAGAGGAGGGCAGAGACTAGGGGAGACCGCCAGTGGCTCAGAGACTGTGGGTTCGGCGTCCTCCCGCTGGAACTCAGTGGCGGGCCCTTCGCAGGCAGCAGTAGACAGCGACTGCGCCCGGGCCTGCTGGGCCCTCCTGCCATCCTGTGGCCACAGAGGCTGCTTGGAACTGTTAGGGAATTTACTGGGGATTCAGTGCACGTGTTTATCCCTCCAACTTCATTATTTCCTCTTCACCACCAAAACCGCACATCCTCGACCCCAGATGGATGGGGCTCTTGTCTTTGGCGCAACTGCCGGGGTGCTCCGAATCTCCTCGCCACTGCGCTCAGCCAGGAGTCAGCGCCGGGTCAGGGGCCCAGGGAGGGGCAGGGGCGGCGAATCAGAGTGAAGTTGGCACAAAAGTTCTTGGGATATTGGACCAAGGAATTCTGACACGTTGGAACACCCCCCCCCCTCAACCCTGCGCGCAGCTCTCCTTCCCCCCACAAAGGGAAGCACTCCCTTTCTCTTAATCTCGGATAGGATCCCGAACGCTGGAGCCGCTGCGGTAGCTGGGGCGCAACGCACGCCTTCCGGGTTCCCTAGCTGTTCCCGGGCTGCAAAGGGACTTTGCCAGGTGTTTTTAACTCTCTTTCTAACTGCTAGGGTGTTGGAGACCACTTGCAAACAACCCCACCCCATCGCCCACCACCCCCCAGTGCGCTCTCCTAATGCAAACCTCAAATATAACACACACAATGAGTTACTGGCGTTTCGACTCCACGCTACGCGCTTTGCGCTTTGTATGCAGCTATAACCTTCTTTCCTCTCTCTCGCATTCTTCTTCTTTCTTCTCCCCTTCTCTCTCTTTTTTTCTAGAGCCGCGAGCGGTGCGGGCGCCGCACGTTGGCTGCGGCCCGCTTCCTGCTTTCTAATGTTCCATTGTGAGGAGCTTCCATTGTGACGTCGCGCCCCTTCGGCTGGGCTTTGTCTGTCCATATATGGGCAGCTACGTCACGGAGCTTTCCCGGGGCTCAGATAAATAGGCTGGTGGAGTTCCCTGGCTGGGAGCTTTTGGGCAGCAGTGAGCTTGCTAGGAAGCGGCGGGGCTGGTGGTGGTGGTAGCGGCGGCGGCAGCGGCGGCAGAGGCGGCGGCGGCGGCGGCGGCGGTGGCGGTGGCGGTGGCGGTGGCAGATCGGGGGGCGGGGGGGCGGCGGGCGCGTGTCTGTTTGCGAGATCAATACTGAGGCCGCGTCCGACCCCCTTGAGCCGAGATCCCCTCAGCCCAGCCCCCACCCCACCCCTCGCACACGCCCCACCCCCCCCCCCACGACCCAGCCTCTTACCGCACCAGCTGAGGCACCCAAGAGGATTACCCCCTGGGGCCCCCTCCCGCCCCCCAAAAAAGAGAAGATCCCCTCTCCTGGCCCATCCCTTCCCTTCTTCCCTCCCCCCTCCCCCCGAACTTTCCCTCTCGCATGCTTTTCCCCTGCACCACGGATCGCCTCTCGGATGCCGCTTGCCTGGAAGCTGCGTTAGGAGCGAGCGGCGGCGGTGGCGGCGGTGGCGGCGGCGGCGGCAGCTCGGGAGTGCTATGACCGGCAAACTCGCCGAGAAGCTGCCGGTGACCATGAGCAGTTTGCTAAACCAACTGCCTGACAATCTGTACCCCGAGGAGATCCCCAGCGCGCTCAACCTCTTCTCCGGCAGCAGCGACTCGGTAGTCCATTACAATCAGATGGCTACAGGTAAGGGCGGCGGGGAGGCGGCGAGGCAGCGAGGAAGGAAGGGGAGAGGAAGAGGAGGAGGGGACGACCTGGTGATGGATGGATGGTTGGATGGATGGATGGATGGATGGATGGATGGATGGATGGATATATAGATAAATGGATGGAGAGATGGGGGCGCGCTGGGAATTTTGCGGGGGGCGAGTTGCTTTTCCCACCCACTCCTCCCGCCCTCCTCGATCGAGAAGGCTAGGTTGGCGACGCCACGGTAGAGGCTTCGGTTCTCCCGGGTGGGGGCAGCCGCCGACCGGAGGGAGGTAGGTGCGAGCGGCTCTGGGGTTCTCCCTCACCACGCAGGGGGCCCGATCGCCGGGCTACGCGCAAGGCGTGGTGCTGTCGCCCCCTTCCCGGGAGGAGCTCGGCGTCTTTTTCACCCGCGCTCTCCCCCCTTACTCCCTCAGCCTCCCACCCGGGATGGAGCCATGTGCGGCGTGGAGTCCCCGCGGTGGGAGAGGTACTGCGACGCTGCCTTTCCGGGGCGTTCAGCAAAGCCGTGGGGGTGTGGGGACGGCGGGGAGAAGGAGGGGGCTCACCCGCGGGGCGAGGGCCTGCCACGGGGAACGATCTCCGGGCCGGGGAGCTGGGGAAGGGCGGCCGCTCCCGCCATGGAGACACCGGCCGGTTTTCCGCCGCTCTCCACCCTCCCTAGCTGGGGCTAGGCTTTTCCCCTTCAGCAAGAGCCTAAAGCTCCTTCATGCCCGAGGAGGCTGGGGCTGGGGTAGGTGAAGGGAGAGCTCCCTTTGAGGGCGGCACCCTTCTACGCTCCGGGGACAAAGCGTCGGAGCGCTCTGGGTCGGCAACCCGGGAGCAGCGCGCGTGGGGGGCATCGCCGGGGAGGGAAAGGCGCCGCGTCCTGGAGCGGACAGGGCCAAGGGAAGAGGCCGAGTTGTGTGCGGTGGAGAGCGAGAGCCCAGCGCGCTCCGGGTCTGAAACTACCTGTAGCTGCAGCTACCTGCCCGCCCCACCTCGGGAAGAACAACAATGCTTCTCGCGCGCGCGCGCGTGTGTGTGTGGTACGTGAGTGTGTGCGCGGCTTGTGCGGTGTGTGTGCAGCAGCCACTCCACACCCCGATCCGTAGTATTTTGCTATATCCAGGTTGCGCCCGGGAGCGCGGCACCGCCCGCTTTGCGCCGGGCTCAGCGTTCCTCTTACCCCATGCGCTACGCACTCCACCCGGCCGCACCCTCCGCACCTGGGCAAGGACCTGGGCCCCGTGGCCCGGAGCCGGCTCGGCTTCACTCACCCCTCCCCTCTCTCCCCCGCTCTCCGCAGAGAATGTAATGGACATCGGTCTGACCAACGAGAAGCCCAACCCGGAACTCTCTTACTCCGGCTCCTTCCAGCCAGCCCCCGGCAACAAGACCGTGACCTACTTGGGAAAGTTCGCCTTCGACTCCCCTTCCAACTGGTGCCAGGACAACATCATTAGCCTCATGAGCGCCGGCATCTTGGGGGTGCCCCCGGCTTCAGGGGCGCTCAGCACGCAGACGTCCACTGCCAGCATGGTGCAGCCACCGCAGGGTGACGTGGAGGCCATGTATCCGGCGCTACCCCCCTACTCCAACTGCGGCGACCTCTACTCAGAGCCCGTGTCTTTCCACGATCCGCAGGGCAACCCCGGGCTCGCCTATTCCCCCCAGGATTACCAATCGGCCAAGCCGGCGTTGGACAGCAATCTCTTCCCCATGATTCCTGACTACAACCTGTACCACCACCCCAACGACATGGGCTCTATTCCGGAGCACAAGCCCTTCCAGGGCATGGACCCCATCCGGGTCAACCCGCCCCCTATTACCCCTCTGGAGACCATCAAGGCATTCAAAGACAAGCAGATCCACCCGGGCTTTGGCAGCCTGCCCCAGCCGCCGCTCACCCTCAAGCCCATCCGGCCCCGCAAGTACCCCAACCGGCCTAGCAAGACCCCGCTCCACGAACGGCCCCACGCGTGCCCGGCCGAGGGCTGCGACCGCCGTTTCAGCCGTTCGGACGAGCTGACCCGGCACCTGCGCATCCACACGGGCCACAAGCCTTTCCAGTGCCGGATCTGCATGCGGAGCTTCAGCCGCAGCGACCACCTCACCACTCACATCCGCACTCATACGGGCGAGAAGCCCTTTGCCTGCGAGTTCTGCGGTCGCAAGTTTGCGCGCAGCGACGAGCGCAAGCGCCACGCCAAGATCCACCTCAAGCAAAAGGAGAAGAAGGCGGAGAAGGGCGGTGCACCCTCTGCATCCTCGGCGCCCCCTGTGTCGCTGGCCCCAGTGGTCACCACCTGCGCCTGAGGATCGGGCCCCCAGATCTCCACTTTTCCCCTCCAGTGCCTCCCGGCTGCTAGCCTGAAAGCAGCGGGAAAGCCAGCCACGGAGGCGCAGGGGCCGCGCCCTGGCCTCTCCATGGACGTGCGGCCCCTTGCTCCCCTTCGATGCCCCCGGTTCCCAATCTTTCACGCCGGCCAGCGGTCAGGGGCCAGGGCTGGACGCGCCTTCCCCTCGCGGTCCCCCACTGAGCCAAGGCGTGGGGGCGGAAAGGTGGCGTCTAGCCCGCTTTGTTCAGTTCGGATCGCCTTGATCCAGGGGCCGCCGGGCCGCGCCAAGGACCTGCAAGGGACTGAAGGCGGAGCCCATCCAACCCTCGCCCGACCCAAACACCTCATTGTTTCCCCCACGTCTCCCTCTGTACCCCCTCGAAGACTCGAGAGGGGGAGGGGGTAAGGAGCGCACCAAAGCGCAGAGCTTGCTGCCCGCCGCACGCACGCGCGCCTGCGTGCGGGGATGCGCGCGAGTGTGTGCGTGCTCGCGTGTGTGTGTATGTGTGTGTGAGTGTGTGTGCGCGCGCGCAAGCGTGTGTGTGTAAGACTCTTGAGCTGAACTGGGCTGTGTTTACCCCAAACTCTTCCCCACCTCGGGTCCCCAAGCCGCTGGGAGATGTCCCAGGCTGGGGGTCCGCACGTGGCGGGAAGAGGTGGTCTTCCATCCGCTCTGAAATCATGTTTCTTAGAGAAATGCCTCGGATGCCGCCGACGCGGTGCTGCTGCCGCCGCTTCGGGTTTGGCCCCTCAGAACCCCTCCTTTTCTGAGCGCTTCCCTCTTAGGCCTCAGGGCAGTTTGATCTGTGGGGAGAAAGAGCAGCCATCGCTGAGCCTGCCTTTTAAAATATATGTGTATTTCCCTAGCCCCACTCTAAGAAATCTACGTTCCTGAGTTTGCCCTCTGCCCTCCTGCTTCTTCCCCTTCTCCCCTCTAAACCTTCTCCCATCTCTTCCAAAATCTTTTCCCAGAAAGGCAGGCTTCAACCAGCCACTCCAGCTTTGTGTCTTCTCTCAATTACATAGCAATTTCTCCTTCCCACCATCATGGGGAAGCTGGCTCTGCTTTTGCCCTTTGTCATCACCAACACAACAGATAGAATTTAAATATATGTATATGGTGTGTGTGTATGTATGTGTATGTATATGCATGCATGTATATAAAAATGCACATGCATATATATACATAACATACACACAATATGTATTCCTAGCAAAATAAAATCTCTAAGGTACTTGGTTATCCAGTGCAGTGCACCGGAATAAAGAGAATTTGTAGGCGTATACAGCTTTAAATGATTTATTTTTTATGAAAATGTTAACTGATGAGATTATATCTACATACGTGTGTTATGTGTGTGGATATAGATACACACATATCTGTACATATACATGAGTGTACATGTGTACACATACACACATATATGTACGGATATGTGTGTATACACATATACGCATCTCTGTCCAAAATTTCCTCAAAGATATGAGGATTTTTTTCATGAATCCATGTTGATGAATTAGGTGTCTCCTTTCCATACCCAGTCTCACCTTCTCCCCACCCTACCTCACCTCTTCTCAGGCACCCCTCTTTCCCAGCTGTCCTGCCAACCCTTCTCGCACAGGGTGGCTCCTTAGAAGTGGAGTAGTAGGGAAGGTTGCTCTCTGCCACAGCTTCCAGCGCGGTCTTGACTGAATGTACTGTTCCTGTTAGCGTTATTTCTCCTGTGGTCAGTAAGCTGCCCAGAGAGAAGGAACAAAGGTCTGGAGTTTACAGAATGTCTGTTTTTAAAGTCACTTTATGCGTTTTCCACTTTTTTTTTTTTTTTTTAAGGAAAAGAGGTACCATTTTTGTTTTGTTTTGTTTTGTTTTGATTTTTGGTGGTGGATAAATAATACTAAAAGGACTCTAGTGAAAAGGGGGGAAATCAAAGAGCAGGGGGTTGTGAATATCCAGGTACTTGGACTTTTTGTAGAAGGAGAGAGAAGATGATGAAGTTTGCCAGGAGGGCCCATATTTTTTCAGCTGAAGGGTAAAATCTTTCTTTGCAGAGACAGTATTTTGCTGAATACTTTTTATAATGTGATGATTATTAAAAAAGCAAAAATTTTGGTCACTTCCAAGCTAGAAGGAGGAATCAGATACGCTTTAATATTTTTTCCTCGCTCCTTCTGGTATATGCATGTCACTGCATGATAATTGAGTTTTCCTTTGTTTTAATAAAACTGTTCTCAGACATTAAGCTAAACTAAGAGAAAAATAACTTTGTTGCCAAAAGGTTGTGCTATCCAGATTTTTTATATGTCTGCATGTTTTAAAAAAAAAAAAAAGCAACAAAAGAAAATGCACTCTAACTTATGTGAACTGAGAGAAAAAAATCAGGTTTTAAACAGGAAAACCTATGGGGAATGATATTTTTTGAAAGACTTTTGTATAAAGTTGAGTACTTAGAAAAAAGACAAACCAGATGTAATATATTTTGTGGATGTTTTTATTTCTTGGATTTATAGTACCTTATACTAAGGTTAAAAAAAATATGCTTGATATTGTGAAAAGGTGAAATTCTTCACCAACATTTCATTTGCTCCTTTGTCATATTGTAATGCCAATATAATATAGTTAATGAAAACAGCATTTTTAAAAACCGAAATATTGAAATGGTGTAATGTTGTACCATTTGCACTGTGAGCAAATGCTAATACAGTAAATATATTGTGTTTGCTGACAATCAGCCGGCCTATAAATCTCCTTATTTTATTTCTTGTTTTTATAGCATAAAGCTTTAGTTTGGCCTGTTTTTTGTCTTGGGTTGTTTTTGGCTGGTGATTTGTTTGATAGGTTGTTATGCCTGGTTGTGCCATTCTTCCTCTGAAAACTCTCAAAGTGGAAATGTGGAACTTGGTGTTATTGGAAGTAGGTCAGAATTTTGTGCAAGGTTCTGGTGTTTCAAATAGTTTTTAGTGTTTACTGTGGTACCAGGAGAATAGGCTTCCCCTCCACCCTTCTGTAAGCCTCACACTGCCAGAGGGGTTAGGTGAATGGGTTAGGTAAATTCATGGGAGTCAGGGCTGGTGACTGGGAATCTTCTAGAACCTTCTTTCCAGTTTCCGATGGATATTCGAGGGTAGAAGGGAGATCTCCTGGTTTATTAACAGTTGCTCTAGAGACAGTCTTAGGGAACGCCAGAACAGGACACTGGAGGGCCTGTCAGCCACACTGAGTAGTTCTCTTGCCAAAGCTTTCGAAGCCTGAAAAACAGGTGGAGACTTGACCAAGGTTCTTCAGGGTTGGCAAGATGACCAGAGAGATTGGCAGCTCTTCTGTGGTCAGATCACTGGAAAAAATCAGGTTTTAAACTTCTACAACTTTAATCCCGCTTGGATGGGATTCCTCTAGGCCTCACTATTTGGAGCTGCCTGGTAAAGGTGAACCTCGCTGAAAACCAGCTCCTATGAATGACCTAGGGATCCAATGCCTTGAAAGGAAGAAAGAACATTTGGGATTTGGAGAACACACGGGGAATGTTTGCATAGCCTCAAACTGCCATACCTTATTATTTCTACCTCCCATAAAAGCAATGCTTCTCCTATCCTCCAAGCTGTCTTCCCTAGAACATTCCTCCTCCTTAACTTAGTTTATTTGCCAGCCCTAGAGCTTTCTCCATTTCTCTTGAGGAAAATGTATCCTCCACTTCCTTCTTGTGTCTGCATCTCTATTTTGCACCCCTCACCTTGTTCCCCATAGTCCTTAGAAGACTTTATCCCTTGAGGCTTATTCTAGAGCTGTCTTTGGACAAGTCAGTCCTTGCTGCCTCCCCTTCCTCCTGCCTGCCCTCTAAAAAAAAACTCACCTGGGTTCCTCTGCAGTTCATTTCACATATGATCTGCGTCATCCAGGTTTAGGGGCCTGGTGTATAATGCTGCGCTATGTAAATGCCCCACCAGATTGTGACTGGGGTCTGTGTCTCAGACCCTGAGGTGCAAACCAGGTCAGCCACAAAGCAACAGAAATGCCGTGTCCCTGCTCAGAAACTGCTCTTCGGCACCCCCAAGGCAGGCCCACCACAGAGAAAAATACAGGTGGTATTTCTGGTTGGCTATAGTTATCAAGAAGTTGAGGCCAGACCTGGGTGGAGGAGGTAGGCTGTGGCCCTAGAAAAGAATGTTTTTGAAGTAAGAGATGAAGAAGGAGAATGCAGTATGGAATCTTAAATTTTCCCACCCACACAATTTTAGGTCACCGGCTGCCATCTTGAATTCCCTTCTCTTACTTCATGAAACTTAAAATTTCAGACTGAGGCTTCAATAGCCTCATAGAAGTATCCTTCCTTTTTAACAGAGGGAATCCAAGATGGCAGAAAGGTCCTGACAATTGAGCATATAGTCCATCTCTTTGCTAAACTAGATATTTCCTTCCAGATTTCTATGTGTTTCTCAAGTGAGTAGTATGGGAGGAAGATACTGTCCCTGAGTGTCTTCACAGTCAGCATCCAGCCCCACCTGCACCTTCTCCAATCAAACCAGGCCTTCGGTGTTACACTTTCATCAACTGTGTACTATGCTGCATGATTAACAAACTCACTATCCATTGGTGGATATTACTCAACCCAACCTCGTTCAACCACTGGGTTACTTGGCAATATGGCAGTCCGCCTGGCTGGCACCAACCCTGTGTGGTGTAATCACTGATTCACACTTTGTAGCTAGATAAGACTGTCCCAGATAGCATCACACCAGCTACCCAACCCGCCTAGGTTTTGTAAATATGGGGAGAGGAGACTCAACCCCGAAACTCAGGGATGAAGTAGGGAGAAGGTGGAGGCAAGGCCTAGATGGGGCTATCATGGGAGGGAATTAGTAGAGGCTTTGCAATGAACAGGCCCTGGGCCCTGGGGCAAAATCAGGCATCAAAATATGGAAGGGGTAGAGGCATAGCTCCTCCCAAGAACCCCTGGGGTGTTTGGGGATGAATGAAAGGATGCCCCACACACGCGCGCGCGTGCACGTGCACGTGCACACACACATACACCTTGGGAGTGGTGTACTGAAAGCGATGACTCTTTGCAAAATTGTACTTGGTGAACTGGGGTTGAGTGTAAGTGAATTACTTGGAGAGAACATGGGGCAAGGCATGGCATATGTTTTTGTGTGGTGTGTGGTAGAAGTGGTAGTGGCGAGTGTGTAAGTGTGTCTGTATTCACAAGCATATCAAAAAGAATAGCAAGGTGGATTCTGGTGAATGAAGGTAATAGCTCATGGCCAGTTGTTATTGATCTCCTTTTGCTAATCCATAATTTGCTTGTCATAGATGAGGGGGTTGTGAGCTGCCTTTTCCTGCCCCTGATTGGCTTCCCTGGTGTTCTGGAACAATAAGCCTGGGGAAAGCAGGAGGCTTCTGTGTGTCCCAAGAGCTAGAAATCATACTGGCAAAATCTTAAGGACAAAGGGGAAATAACTGACTGTCTAAAAGGTGCCGTGGAGTTTTAAAAATAGGTCATAGTCTCCGATCTATCCCAAGGGGTTCTTTCCAGAATAACCATTCTTTGTGCAGAGAGGAGAGGGTTCTCCAGAGGAAAGGGAAGAAGGTCCACATGGACCACACAGTCTCACTCACTGGTCAGACATCCGCAGAGGCCAGGAGAGCCCCTGGCCCTGGAGCCTTCTCCCAGCATGTCAGCTCTGGAGTGTCACCATTCTTTTGGCTTGAATGTTTCCATCAACTCCATCTCTAATATTTTTAAAAATTGGTCATTTTCACAGCCCCATGTGAGCAGGAGTAGGCCAGGGTGGGAGATAGTGTCATGAAGCTTTCCCCAATTTGCAGTAAAGCCTCTGATGTGTCCATGCCCAGGCAGGATAGGACCAGACCCTGACTATTCCTGCTCCAGAAGAGTCCCCATCTCTGTCACAGCTGGTTCATCTCTAGCCTGGAATTGGGGCAGTTCCTGCCACCACCTCTCCTGGCTTCCACCAGCCTCTGACCCCAGGCTGGGAACACTATTTCTTCCCCTCTAGCAAACACACAGACGCCTAGAAGGATGTTTTCTGAGCAATTTTACCAGGGAGCTAATGCAAACAGAACATGGCTACAGAGCTGCAAGCAAGAAGAATGTCAACAAAAATGTTCTAACTTCTAGGCTGGGTGGGCGCCAGACTGTGATTCCATACAGCTTCTTTCATACTGCCTACCTGCTTCTGGGTCTTGCCTCCTCCAGGGAGGCCCCCAGTGCATTCTCTCAGGACATGTGTGGCTTCTCTGGTTTACCGAGACCCTGCTCTGTTCCCAGGGTCCCTGGATGAGGAAGGCCCTTCCTCTGGGCCTCAGAAATGCCTTCCCGGGCCCCCAGGCACCCTGTGCTGCTCCTATCAACCCCTCCTTCACCCCATTCCAGGGGAACTCTGGGGTTCCACACCCTCCAATCCTATCCTTGCTCTGATGGTGCCCCTGAGCTGAGCCCTGCTCATGCTGCTTGGAGCACGATGGCTGTCCTTCGGGTTGGCCCTTCCCACCAGACCTGCCCACGGCCTGCAGCCTTCTCTGCTTGGGTCTTTTGTTGTGGCATCATGACCCAACCAGAGACAGACTGCTCAATGATAGATTTGTTGCTTGGGATTCCCTTTTGGGTCACCCACTGAGTTCCTAGCTAGAGTCTGAGGAATGCCTCCAGCTCTCAGCTCCCTGGAGGAATAGAGATGTCTGTCACCCTTGAGTCTGGGGACACCCCAAGCCCTCTTCAGTGGAAGTTACCCTTGTCTGTGGGCCTGTATTCCTTGAAATGGCTCACCCCAGGGGTGGCCATTCACTCACCTAGAATCTGTCAATACCCTGTTCTCACCAAAGAGAGAGAGGTTAATGGCAAGAACAGAACTGAGGCTTTGGGCCCTTTGGTATCTTTTCCACGACAGGCTGCAAGAGAACACTTTTTACCTTAGCGTCACCCTTCCACGTTGTCCAGATGCCTGACAGTCTTCCATTCCTCCCCATTCCTTTCTCTGCACTGCTTAGGAAGGTCAGGTTGGTCCAGCAGGAAGGACAGAAGAAAACTTCCAGTACCCGTGGAATCCCAGGGTGCTAATGAAAGCCTTCTTTTGGGTACTTGTTATTTAGTTAGGTTTCAGTCCTAAAAATAAAGAGGCAGTTTGATAACCTGGCAGCTACTCTAGTTTTTCTCCTGGGGCCCTTAACCCACTTTGGGACCATCACCTCCCTCCTACATCTGAATCTCAACTCTGCCACTTTCTGGCAGTGAGACTCTCAGCACGTTCTTAGTCTATCTGACCCATTATTTCCTCTTGTCTTATCATTGCTGTTGCGGAGTTTAAATGAGATACTGTGTATGGTGCCTGGTTCATGGTAGGTGCTCCATCAATGTCATTTATCTTCCAGGTCCCTTACCCCTTCCCCATCCTCCAAACACAGTGGCAAGAAAACAGGCTCTGTCTCCACTGGGGATCAGTACATCAATTCAAACAGCCAGGGGACCTCGCAGTCCCTGCCACCACTCCCAGCCCCTACCATCCACTGCATATCTGTGTTCTGAAAATAGATCCTCTCCACCCTATCCCCTAATCCACTCGAGAGAACATGAGTCCTTTCCCCTCTTGGCCACAGCCAAAGTTCATTGTTGTCATTTCCTGGCCTAATTCCTGACCCCTCCTCAGGTCCTTTTGTCCCATCTCTCTCGCTGAGATGGGTGGATGGGACACCTTCCTGATCCAGTATCATCTGCAAAGTTAATTAATGTGTCATCAGGCTGTTGCCTGCTTCCTGATCCTTATCAGGGATTTAAATAAAACGCAGCAGCCCCAGTTCTGCCCCGTCCATCTCTTTCCCTTCATCTTAGTCATCGGTCCTTGATCTCAGTCTTCTGGCTAGTTCTTAGCTTCCAGCTGCAGGGCTGGTGGCCCTGCTTCTGTCCAGGCCTGGTCTGGGGGCAGAGTTGACATGCAGGGCTTTAATGGGATGCAGGGCTTTAATTCTGTCAGAGAATCATGGACATCAGGGCCCTTACCTCAAGGTCCCACTTCCTTGGGTGATTCTCCCTAAATTTTAGTCATAAGGGACCTTAAGATGCCATTTAGCCCAACACTCTCCCTTTCGGATAAGGAAACAGAGGCCTAAAGAGGTTTGTGACTTGTCCAAGCTCATACCTCGAGGAAGGGCAGAGCTGAGAATTCAGATCCCGCCGATCAGTGGAAGGTCCTGCAGAAAGGTTAATTGCTTTGTTTATTTATTTAAATATGTGTCAAGGGCCTGCCATGTGCAACACGTTCTAGGCACCGGGGTTATAGCAGTGAACAAAAAGTCCTGCATTGTCACAGCTTACCTTCTCCAGGGCAGAAACAGATGAAAAACAAAGAAGCAAATATGTGTTGTGTCCTATTGTGATAATGGAGAAAAATACAACAGAGGGAGGAGAATGGCTAGCATTGGGAGAAGGGGATTACAATCACATATGGGTGATCTGGGACGGCTTCACAGGGAGGGGTCTTTCAGCACAGGCCCGGGAAGTGACAGGATGGACCATGTGGCCATGTGAGGACGAGCTGTCCAGGTGCAAAGGTCCTCAGGGGATGATGGTGTTCTTGGAAGTTCGAGGAGTAACATGGAGGCAGAGTGGCTGGAAAGGAAGGGAGTTGACAATAGGAGATGAAGTCGGAGAGACAGTACAGGACCAGGTCACAGGAGCGCTTTAAAGGAAATGAATGTGTCCAAAAGAAGCAAACAAACGCTGAAGGCTAATGGTGAGGGAAAGTCCCCATGACCCCTCAGCAGAGCCCCAACCTGTACTAACTGAACTGCCAGGCCAGCCCTGGGCTGCGGGTACCCTGTCCTTTCAACCCTCAACGCCCCCATTCCTCTGCTTGGCTCTGTCATCCCCTGACTGCAATCTCCTTAGCCTTTCTTTCACATCTGAGATGTCAAAGACCACCAATGATTCCTAAACTCCAGCCTGGCCAAGGAGAGACAGAAGTGCCTCCTTTGAGAGCTGTAACCGAGAGCCTTCTCTCTTCCTGTTGACATTTGCCTTGGTACCGAGTTCCTAATGAGATGAATGACTCTTCCTGCTGCCCAGCCTAGGAGTGGGAATCTCCCTTGGCCTCATCTCTCAGAAATCACTCCTGCAAAGCCAGCTCCCTCTTTTGTCTGTGACTAGACTGACCATGTTCCCTCCCTTGGCAGAAAGCTGGTGGATGGTCAGGTTCTTCCAATACGGTCACATTCTCACCCATACCCTAGGCCCTGAGCAGGCAAGATGGTACCCCAAAAATCACTTGATCCACAATGCCACTTGCCACATCCTCTCCTTTTCCCTGGATTCTGGCAAATCTCCGTCTAGTAGCATCATTTCTATAACCTAGTCTAGGCAGTTTTATGCCTGAGAAAAAAACATTTCTTCCTCCCTCTCCCCACCTTTTTTGGTCTTCCATTTCATGCCTCCCAAAAGTTCCCCTCAGTTCTTGGCTTTCCCTTGCAACTTGGCATCATCCAGAGCTTCTTCACATCTCATTCATTCATCCATGAATTTAGCAAAACTATTAAGCCAGGTAGTGTTCAGCATGGGGGTGGGGTGGTCACAGTCCGAAGATGAACAACACACAGTCCTTGAAGATCTTACACTCTGTCGGGGAAGCAGACACAAAAACAGATGATTTCAATACACTGGGACTGGTGTCATGATAATGGTTCATTCTGATAGGAAGGCAACTAAATCAGAGTTTGGGGGTAAGTGGGAAGGATAGGGTGGGGTAGGGAAGCTTCCTAGAGGATCTCAGTCTTCTTTCAAGTCCCACATCAATAACAAAACCACTAAGCTGCTGAGGACTTCCTACGCACCGAGTGCTGTGCTAAAGGCTGGACATGTATTATCCCATTGGACTCTAGGTAGAGTAGAACTACCCCAGCGTGCTCACCGGGTAACCTGTGGGGCTGTTCACTCTGTCCTTTTCCTGGAGGAGGAAGAGAAAATCCCAGTGGCCCACAGGCCCCAGGAAACAACAGAGCAGCTTGGCATCTCTGGAGTATGCCCAGCTGGCTTAGTGGAAGTTGTCCAACCCAGATGACATGTCCCTGTGTTACATTCTGGCTGCTTCTCCTCGCTACAGAGCAGAGTTTTCTGGAGTTTGCAGAGGGATAAGCTTCCATCTTTGGATTCTTTGGATACAGGTACAATATCCCTCCAGGTGACCTCCACCTACCATGGCTCTGTAGGCACTAGCTCCTCAGCCCAGGACCTGAGGTGGTGAGCTGGGAGGAAACGCACCAGACGTGCTTTCCTTCCCGGGGTGCTTAGGGTCAGGTTCCACAGTTCCAAGCATGGCCAACCTCCACCTTCCCCTCTCTCAGCCCATCCACTTGCTTCTCCTGTGCTGTTGGTTGAAGAGATCAGACCAAAGACCAAGGCTGTGGCTCCAGTTCCAGCACTGCCTCTCTCTGACCCTGAGTCAATTTCTTAACTTGGCTGAGCCTCTATTTTCCTATCTGACAGTGGGGATAATATACCCTTCTCCACAGAGTTGTTGAGAGGATCCACTGGAATGTAAATTATGAAAAAGAGCTGTCCTTTCCAAAAAGCCAAAAGAAGACTGTTGGAGGAGGAGGTGGGCGATGCCATTCTCCTTCGACAGGTGAATATACTATGGGGAGACATTTCTAGGTGGAGCTACAAGCCTGGTCTGAACTCAGTCACTATTCTTACTAGATCAAGTGAGAAGACCACACAGGATTCAGATGGCTCAGAGGTGGCAAGCTCAGGAATAATCCCTGCTTCACTGTTAGAAACTGTATTTTCTGGGTCTTAAGACATGGAAATCTCCATCTAATGAGGATGTAGATCATTGAACAGATGTACACCCTCTGCACTGCACTGCATCAGGCATCAGGAGACCTGGCTTCTAGTCCTGGCTCTAACATGAGAACAAAGCTCTATGACGTCTGCAAAGTCACAGCCCTTCTCTGGGCCTTGAAGTCCCTGTTAGAAAATCAAGTGGTCCCACTAGAGAATCCATATGATACCTTCAGTCCTAAAGGGCAGAAGTCCCAAGACTGTCACTCTGTGCAAGACCCACCCCCATGTCATGGCTGGGGACTGAGCCACAGCTCAGCAATGCTAGCATGAGACTCAAATGCAAAGATCCTGCTTCCCATTGCCTCAAAGTACCAGCTCGCTCGCTCGCTCGCTCGCTCTATCTATCTATCTATCTATCTATCTATCTATCTATCTATATATATATATAGATATAGATATCCTCCTAAGAGCCTCCAAGGCGCCATTGGCTTCTTGGGGCTCTGAGTCTGCTGGCCTCTTTCCCTGACTCCAGTTTCTTCTGGTCTGAGCCAATGGGGCAATGTTCTGTGACTGCATTTGTATCTTGGATTGTGTTTTTAAATCCATTTTCGATCATATTTGCCTGAAAAATATTTAGAAACTCATATACAACGCAATCCTCTGGTTTGGGATCCCATTCAACCCAATGCCAGAAATGCTTCGCAGTGGTTTGCGGTACTCGGATCACTTCCTCTCTGAGGACTGGAAAGCTCCGTGGACTGGTAGGCTCCTGAATGCAGCTTCTGCTCTAGTGAGGGAGCAGCAGGGGCCCCAGAAGGCTCAGAATCTCTGCCTTTGGGGCCCTCCTGAGAATTCCTGTTGCTGGGAGTCTCCCGTTTTGGGATTTCAGCCTTAAATCTACCATCTGAGCTGCTGCCCTACCTGCTGGGTTTTTCCTCCCAGATCACCATCACGGGTCCCTCCTTCATCTCAGGAAAGGACCCAGTGGTCCTAGACGCTCATCCCTCTTTTCATCCACAAAGCCCAAGTGTGCCCCACCCCATCCTCCTCCCAAACTCTGCCCGGAACCAGCAGCCCCTCCCTGCCAGCACGCCCTCTTGCCCTTATCTCCAGCATCACCCATTTATTCCAATCCTCACCCCACTGGAGCGTCTGCTGAGTTACCCAACCTCCCCTAGGTCAAGCCTGTGTTGGATGAGTTGAGTCATTACCTCCATCTCCTCCCAACCCTCCCAGGTCTCAGGAATTGGGCTGGGTTGGCAGGCTGGGAGGGAAGCCTCCATCTCTTCCATGGAGGCAGCCTCCTGGGACCAGGATTTTCCGGGTATTGAACATAACTTTGTCTTTCCCGGAACATCCTCTGTCACCAACTAGACCACCCAATCACCCACCTGAGTTTGCTCACTGCCCGTCTCCCCACACTAGCTCCTTCTGTGACCAGTCATGGAAACTTGGACACAGCAATGAAGCTCTCTGGGCCTCAGATGACACATCTGTGAAATGGGGGATAATGATACCTCTCCCGCCCCAGGGGAGGACACGGAGCTGCTACTATCCCATGGTCCTCCTCCAGCTCCCCTAGGCTGCTCATCTCAGCTCCCTCTCTCTCTCTTACTCTTAGAACACCTCATCTGCAAGCACTTACAATTCTTAGGTCACTATGCAGCCTAGTCTCTGTGCCACCGGCTCTGTCCTTGGCTCCTACCTCTCTCCCATCCACATCCTCCCACCCTTGGGGTCTTGGTTTGGTGACAGCCACCAAACAGGAACTGCAGACAAAGCCCCCAGAATTTCAGGCCACCTCTTCCTTCCTTGCTCCACCCCACACTGTCCAGGGAAACCCAGAGGTTAGACAGCAAGGTCCAGATTCCCTCTGGGGACAAGAAGCCAGGCTCTGTCCTTGGTTCACACAGCGTTCTGGAGCTGGCAGGGCCCAGGACGATCCTCTGTGTACAACCCGGGCTCTGTGGCTCCCATCTTTGTGCACGCCCTGCACACACATGCAGGCAGCAGCCCTACTCAATTCTCCCACGAGCACACGCTCTCCTGCTCTCCCTCCCCCTTCTCTATTTCTCTCTCTGAGCTGTGCTCCCAGAACACACCCTCCCAGCCCACCAATCCTACACACGCCACTGCGCTTTACAAGCATCAGCTCAAGAATCTCCCAGTTCCCCGCTTGCTCCCTCCACTCCATCTCTCAAACTCCTCCACCCGCAAAGGGTGGGCCCTGTCTGCCCACAAGACTAAGATGCCTCAGCTTCTCCAGGCCTGCCTTTGTGGGAAGAGTCTTTGCTGGCTTCTTGCAGCCCCTCACCTCCCCTTCTCTACAGGCAAAAGCAGCCCAAGGCCCCCACAGCCCGGGCAGCCCCTCCCCAGCATCTGGTGAGAGGACAAGAAGAAGGAAGAACTGTGGGTTCTTTTCCCTGAGACTCCTAGATTTTGTACCAAAATGCAGGGTGTGCTCCTGTTTGCATTTTTTTTTTTTTGTTTCCTTTCTGAAAATAACCATGAAACTATCATTTCCTCCCACTGCCTTTTCCCTATCTTATTTGGATTAGCAGAGTTGCTGCAAGAGGTGGTTTGGAGCCACTGACAGCCTCCTTCCCTGACCTGGGTCCAGGGAACTCACAGGTGGCTTTGGAGCGGGCGCTGCCAGATGGGTGCTGCCTCCTCTGGGGTGGCAAGAAGGAGTGCAGGCACTGGGCACCCTGGGGTCACCATGACCTCCTCAATCAGAGACCCCTGGGAAACCAGGTGTGAGCCTGCCTTGTGCCCCCATTGGTAAATATCAGGAACAACCTCAGGCCTGGCTTTCTCTCTGTAACTTTTCTGGAATGGGGGAGCAGCAGCTCAGCCCCCTCCCTTGGCTGACAGGTGGAGAAGATGGGTCTCCATGTGGGAAGGGGACCAATACAGAAGAACTGGTGCTGGCCGGGCGCGGTGGCTCAAGCCTGTAATCCCAGCACTTTGGGAGGCCGAGACGGGCGGATCATGAGGTCAGGAGATTGAGACCATCCTGACTAACACGGTGAAACCCCGTCTCTACTAAAAAATACAAAAAACTAGCCGGGCGAAGTGGCGGGTGCCTGTAGTCCCAGCTACTCGGGAGGCTGAGGCAGGAGAATGAGGTGAACCTGAGAGGAGGAGCTTGCAGTGAGCTGAGATCCGGCCACTGCACTCCAGCCTGGGTGACAGAGCAAGACTCCATCTCAAAAAAAAAAAAAAAAAGAAGAAGAAGTGGTGCTTATATAAGAAGAAAAATGGGGTGCATGGTGAGAGGGGGTGCCTCTCTTCTCCCTTTGTTTGTATCCAATGCCTCCTCCCACGCAGCTGTTCCAGGCCTTCACGCTGCTCGCTGAGAAGCAACCTCAAAAAGATCCAGCTTCAGGGTTGGGGACAGTCAGAGAGACCCCCAAAGGAGTCTGCCTCTTATGCCACCCAAGGGCCTACAGGGCACAGCCCACCAAACCCCACCACTTGCTTGAGAAACTGAACTTCCCTGTAATCCCAACACTTTGGGAGGCCGAGGGGGGAGGATCGCTTGAGGCCAGGAGGTCGAGGCTGCAGTAAGCTATGATCACACCACTGCACTCTAGTCTGGGTAAAGAGCAACACTCTGTCTCAAAAAGATAAAAAAGAAAAACAAAAGAAAGAAAGAAATGAAGGGGGCAGCAATGCAGGCCTCCCTGCCCTGAGGATGGTTCTTTCATGAGGCCCCTTGCCACAGGCCTTCAACCTCTGAAGCCCACCACTGCCTGACTTGTTTCTGGTTGAAGAGGACCCCGGGGGGAGGGCCCCTCTGCTGGTGCTGCCATCCCTGGGGCCTGGCCAGTTGCAGTTCCATGAAAAGAAAAGGATGGCTGAGGCTGGAAAAGGGGACCACGGACTAAAGTTGCTTGTCCTGACCTTCCTGGCAGAGGGCGTTGGTGCCCATGGGAGCCTTCCTGCGCTTGTTTAGCCTCTCTTCCCTCCTGCTATGTGACTTCTTTGGGAATTCCTTCCTGCTTAGTCCAGAGGTACAGCAGGCCAGGGCTGGAGGGTGGCAGCTGGCCTGGCCTCAGTGGCACCACTGTCTCCTCCTATCCATTAGTGAGGCCTTCTCCGTATGCCCCTCATGCTGGTTACCACCTTTTCACTGTGACCAGATTTGGCATGTGCCCCATCTAATTTCTCTAGGCCAGGCTGCTGCAGTGGGACCTCATCCCTTTCTTTGAGGGTCCTGGCTTGCCCCAAAGGTGCAGGCCTTGGTATGAAATCCTCCCCCAGCCCCGTAGTCCTTCCTAACACATCCACACTATGCATCCCTTGGTTCTGCCTCTTCCTCCCCAGCGGGACCCTTCTCCTCCCCCAGGCTGAGCTCCTGGGCTATTTGGGGCACTGCCGGCCTTGTGGTGTAATCAGTGCCCGCGGATAATTACCACCTGCCCTGCCGGTGTCTGGGGGCTGTCTCCACCACAGCAGCAGGGGGTGGACGCTGGGCAGCCAGGCCTGCAACAAGGTCAGGCTGGGGCAGTCCTGCCCTCTCCCCAGGCCTGCTGCTCACGCGTAGGACTTGTAAGGATTCCCTAGGAAAGCCATGCGTTCCTACAAGCTATGCTCACCTGAGATGCTCTGTGGCTTCAGCTGGGGGTGGATGGCTATCCCAGCCAGGGGACAAAAGTCCTGAGGCTACTCTATGCACCCACAGTCAGCCCAAACCCTGTTCTCCCATACTGCCTTCTGAGGTCAGGGGATATCCCCTGGCTGCTGACCTCTGGACAAAGCAACAGCCAAATCAAGAGGGACTTGGATTTGACCTTCAGTTCACCAGGCCTCATCATCTTCCTTCAGGGAGGCGGCAATGGCTAATGAGATGACTGTGAAAGTGAGTCTACTATAAATGCTAGCTTCCTCCCTTTTTGCTACATTATTTTCTGCTCCAAGGCAGCCTGGGTTTAAATGCCTCTCCTTCTCACTTAGCCAACTCTGTGACCTTGGGCAATTAGTTCAGCCTCGGTTTCCTCATCTGTAAAAAGAAGATGATCAGAGGAGCTGCCTCACCAAGTTACTGCAGAATACATGATCTAATACATGTAAAATGCTTCACCCAGTGCCAACGAGACTCTACAATGGTGGGTATTATTATTGGGAACTGCAAAGGGCAGAGAATGGGGGTTGGGAGCATCCATACGCCAGCTCTAGGATGCCCAGGAAAGCAAAGCGGGGCTGAGGGAACAAACCACAGGCAGCCCCAGGGCTGGACATTCTCTATTGCAGCTAAGATCCTGGAGGCTGTGGTGGGGCATCTCACAGACCTTCTCCATCTAGGAGCACCCACTCCCACTCTTTTGACCTCATTTCCTGTAACATGGTGCCATATAAGCTTTTTGAGGCCAGAGCAGACCAAATACCTGTGAATACTTTATTTTGCAAAGAGAAAGTCAGCAGCAGCTACATCCAGATGAAATACTCGGATCTTGAGAGATGCAGAAATCGAATTATGTTTCTGTCTCTTCCTTTCCTGTTATAGTAAAAAGGTTATTTGTCCTAATGCTTAAAGTTCTTTACACAAATATTCATGGCCCTGTCACTTGAAAGGCCACTCAGATAAATAAATATCTGCTTTCCAGAGTGAAGCATTTGGGGGTGGGTGGTGAATGGGCTGAGGGGCTGGGCCAAAAGACTAGGACTGACAAGGTCAGCCTGCCCCCAAAACAACCAAGCAACCCAGCACCATTTTCTCCCTGCTTCAGCGCCTTCCCCAGCAGGGCCCAGAGCTCCCACTTCTGACACCTTGCACCAACAGGCTAGACCAGAACCTTAGCTCTCCAGCCTCACCAGTGCCAAGGTGGGAGCAAAGAGGGCCACATTGGGTAGGAACATCAGTCAAAAGTACTAGATACTGCCCCATGGAGATGGAGAAGAAGGGAGAAGGCAAAAGGGTGGGGAGTGGGGCGTGAGCACCAACCTCACCTCCCAGGAATGTCTCAACCCCAGCTAGAGCCATGAGGGCCCCAGCTCAAGGCAGCAGCCTTAGCCACACCACAGCCTGGCATGAGCCCCACATCACAGCCATCCTGAGCCCCACCTCAGGAGCCATGTCTTCAGTGATTTCCTCTGACTTCCCCTTCTGGGTGTACCCTGGAGCTACCTGGAGGAATAGGCCATCCAGACCCAACTCAGAATCTCAGGAGCCTTGGACTCAGTGGTCCTCCTGCCAGTTCTCTCCAGTGGGCACCTCCTATTGCGGGTCTGGGGGCATCTTAGAGCCTACCTGTCAGGGGGCTGCCTAGCCTGGACAACCCTTGGCCTGATGCCCAGGGAACGTATCATCCTGGGGGGATTGTTTTCCCTACTGGTGCACTCTCCCTCACTCGAGTCTCCTCTTGGGTTCTGTGAGCTAATCAGAGAGAAGGAGGGGGAGGAGGGGGTGCTGCTTGCCTTCCCCGTTATCTGCAGCAATCCACGGTGACTAATGCTCCCAGTTGGTAAAAAGGCAGTGTAATCAAAACACTTTTTTTTTTAGTCCTTAAAGTTAGTCATTCTCCCAGAGTGGAGGAAAAAAAAAAAAAAAAGCCCACAGCAGGCACCACGAGATGCAAGCTGAGAGGCCTGCACTGCTGGGTGGAACCAAAGCATTGGCTGTGGCAGCTTCTGCGGGTCAGAGGCCAGGGCTCCTCCTCCTCTGGGCCCTTGGGTATCCTTCCTCCACACCCGCTTTTGTTCTTGCTTTCCCCAACATCTGGGCCTTCTGATCCCTGAAGGACATCCATGCCATGTCAGGGTCTGCCCTTTCATCTCACCCTGCCCGGTGCTGCCACCTGCTGGCCTGGCGCTCTCCGTGCTGGAGGAAGCATATAAAAGCTCCCAGGATGAGGCCCAGCTTGGCACCCTGGTCGTAGGGTGATACTCCCTCCATCCACAACCTGGCTATTTAGTAGTGGTGCTTATCCTGGTTCCATCTGCCTGCTGGCTTCTGACCTGACTGTGCCTCGACAGAACCATAGGTTGTTGGAGGTCAAATGGCAAACTGTAGTGGCAAAAGCATACGGATCAAAGCTAGGGTACTCAGGTCAGAAACCCCATTTCAGTGCTTCATGAAGCTATACTACAGCTTCATGGCTATACTTCAGCTCCATCATCTGTGAAATGGTAATAATGGTAGTATCCACCTCACAGGGTTGTGGCAAGGATTAAATGTGAACTGCAGAGAATAGTGCCTGTCATGTCATGAGTGCTCAATTATTATTGACTTATAATAAAAATAATAACAATAAAGTGGAATATAAACCATCTCATTGCCCTTTCTTGTCCAAGGCAGACATGACTAATCAATCACAGAACTTCCCCACTGATGGCAGATTCCCCAGAATCCTCAACACTGCATTCCAGGCAGACAATCAGAGCAGGCACATGGGATGATATCCATTCTCCATCCTAGATCTAACCTGGACCTCTCCCATTGCAGTTAAGGAAAATGAGGTCCATAGGAGGGACAAGACTCCCTCAAGCCACTTGGAGGCAGAGCCACAGGTCAGACAGGCGTTCCTGGTTCTGCCTGCTTCTTGCTGGTCTGGCTTCTGATGTGTCACTTCACCCTGACCTTTGAGCAGTCCATGTGGGCTTCCTGCCACTGGAAATCTCACCTGATTTCTTCCATCTTCTCCCACCCTTGCTCCTCCTATGTCCTTGCCCCTCAAAGGCCCTGGGAAAGCTATTGTTCTGAGACATCCTACTGAGCAGGTGCAGAGCAGGGAGAAGTGGGGCAGTGAGGCCACATAGAAACCTGAGGCCTGTGTCTGAATATCTGCAGGAGCCTCCCTGAGGAATCAAGACCTTTAGGGCTCCAAGAGAGCTGAGCCCACCAATTTGGCCCTGTCACATTCAGTTTTCATCCTTAGCCCGCTGCTCTAATGAAGCCCCTGACAGCCCAGGTCCAGGTTCTGGGAATGCTCACTCTTTACTAATGAGAGTTGGTATGGTAAAAGACTCAGGGGCCAGCCCTAGACTTCTGTGTGGGAAAAGCTGGGAGAGGACAGGACATGACAATCCCAGAGATGAGGGTCATGGGGAAGTACCTGCTTACCAACTTCGGAGTAAAAAACTCCAAGGAAAAGTTGGGGGCTGATGGCGGAGCAGGTTCTGCTGCTGCTTTTCCTCTCATAAACAGCTTTGCCCAGAAGTAGACCTCTGCCACCTGAACACTCTTTTAACTTCAGGCTCAGACTTCTGGGGAAGAATCAGTATTTACAAGGCATGAAACCAGGAGCATCCACCTCTACCCAAAGCGCCTCCACTCTCAGCTTCTACTTAGAAACCCAATTTTCTCTTTTCCATTCCTTCCCTGCAGGGGCAGGATCAATCTGTATCATGCTGTCCCTTTGGTTATAAATAAGAAAGACATAGCTCCTGACCCTGTAGGCTGAGTTTTTCACAACAGTGGGAAGTGTTTGTGTGTCTCCATGTTCAGCTCCCCAGGGATCAATGCCTCATGGCACAGCAGGCTCAGGACAGCAGGATGCCTGACTGTCCCTCCTCAGCCCAGTGCCCCTCTAGCTGAGTGAATGAGCCACAGGTAAGGAGACCAAGCAGGCACATTCCAGACAGACTCCTGGGAGGACACCATTCTTTTTAGTAACCTCAAAGATCCTGCTGGTGGCATTAAAGATTTGAGGTGACTTGTCAACTGCACAGCCCCAGAAAAATTCATATTTAGCTTTATCCAAGATATCGCCAGTTCCTCAGACCTGCCCACTTCTCTGGGCTTGCCCCTCTGTTCACCTGTCTTTCCCATTCTCCTATTTCCCCAGGGTCTCTAGAGTCAACAAGACAGCTGACTTGGAACCTTGCAATGTTGGAGACTTTGGGGATGTGATCTACCCACTCCATCTTATAGATGAGGGGACCAAGGCCACAAAGGGGATGTGACTTATCTGAGGTCAGTTACAGTGTCAAAGGTGGAACTAGAAATAGAGTCCCAGACTCCTCCAGACTTGTAGTTCAAAACTTATCCATTCTAGACCTCTAAGATGTGTCCACTGTCCTCCAGCCCTGAAACAGACTTCTCCTAGGATATGGCAGTTACCTAGGCTAAAATTTGGAAATAATTATCCCTGTGGGGCATAACTGAGGGAGGCAGAACATGGGGAAGGGAGGAAGCAGGTGGGAGAACTATTCACAGGTGCTAAATGCCAGGAGTCTCCTAAACCCCCAACAGCCCTTCCATCCATCACACTCTCTGCAAAGCAGCAAGGACTCTCTCTCTTCCTTCACCCACACTCTCTGCCCAGGCTACCCTTTGGTGACTTCTCCTCGTCCTCCTTACTCTTCAAGGCTGCTCTTGTTCTCATTTTGGCCTGTTTCCTGAGGAACAACATGGTAATGAAGCTGATCTGCATGATGTGCTTGGGGACCCAACCTCCATTGGAAACTTTGAGTCAAACCATGGACTCTCAAGAATGGAAACAGAAAACACAAATGAGAGACTGCATCCTGTGGCCCACCCTCCTACCCCTCCTGCTCAAGCCCTCTACTCCACCCTAGGAGGTCAGAACAAATCATACACTACTTCTGCTCTAGGTCATTGGTCATATCTTTCACACTAGGTCATTGATTAACAACTCCCTAAGCAGTCCCTGAAGCACTCCTGGTCCATTTTAGGAAGGAGAATTCCTAGAGAGAAGGTCACTGGGGGCCCAGTAGCATCTGCACAGGCCTCACTGCCTTCTTGTCTCTCTTCTAAGGCAGGGAGGTACTAAGGGATGAGGAAACCAAGTCAGCCCAGAATCCCAGGCAACTTGTGAGCCACAAGGCCCTGAATTCTGACTTTAGGAGACCCAAGGCAAGTCAGCTGCTTGTTGGACCTGTCTGTGTCTTAGCCATGGTAAGTTCCCTCTGCCTGGAGCCTCCTCACCCCTCATCTCAGATTCACCTGGCTAGCCCTGATTCTGCCTTCAGGGCTTGGCTTACACACTGGATCCTCCTGGAAGTCTTCCCTAAAACTCCATGTGCTGCCTCAGGGTCCCTTTCCAGGCTGCCACCACACCTCATTCTATCCCATCATATAGCATGACTGTAATTGCCTGCTCGTCTCTCCCTCCAGGAAAGTAGCTCTGGGAAGGAACAAGGGCAGGGCAGATATTTCCTTGAGATGGTTATATCCTAAGATTGGCTCAGTACCTGACACTAATATTAGTACAACTAATATTAGTTAAATGAAGGAATAGAAAGAATGGGGCAATTTACATCACTTGAGTCCTGTAGAGGAGACCAAAGGGAAGTGCTGAATGGCAGGGAGCAACCCATACTCTGCATCTTCTCGTGTTGAATAAATCTACAGAACATTCCAACCTGAAAAGGACCTAGGTATTGATATTCAGAGCCCTGTGCCATCTTGGAGGGGAAACGTCCATTTGTTTGTAACAGGTAATGCATGTGTGGTGTACAAACTGTAAAAGATAGGAAACAGCATTCAGAAAATGTAAGTTTTCCACCTTCTCCATCTTCAATGGCTTCTTCTCCCATAGACAATTGCTGCCACTGTATCTGGATTAGAAACCACTTGACAGAACAGGCTGGCTAAGGGCCCCGCGTGGACCTGTGAAGAGTCAGTGTTGAAGGCAGAAAACGGCCCCAGAGGTCCCCTTCATCCCCCGTTGCAGCCTGAGTCTCTAAGTG
Organism: Macaca thibetana thibetana; assembly: GCF_024542745.1. Taxonomy (NCBI): domain Eukaryota; kingdom Metazoa; phylum Chordata; class Mammalia; order Primates; family Cercopithecidae; genus Macaca; species Macaca thibetana. Next base: position 120,955,247 of record NC_065585.1, read on the forward strand.
CTAGGCCAGAGCCAGAGGGTCGCCGGCAAGCGAAACAGCACAGCCAGCATGCTGCAGCAGAAGGGTTAACGCGCCGGGCTCCGCCTCCCAACCGCCTCTTCCGGGCAGAGGGGCGGGATCTACGTCACTTCCTGGAGACTGGCTGAATCCGGAAGTGATCCCAGAGGAACGAGTTGTGGCTGAGGACCCCGGCGGCAGGCCCAGGTTCGGGACCATGAGCTGGTGAGTGAGGCCCGGGCGGCGGGAGCTGCTGGACCCGCGGACCCGCGAGGCCCCTGGCCCTGTGTCAGTGCCGCGTCCCGGCTCTCCCCGGTCCCGCGCGACCCCTCCGCCCCAGAGCAAGGCCCGATAGCCCCTGCCCTAGGGTCGTTCCCTGGGTGCTTTCCCGGAGTCGCCATCTCTCAGCAGGACTCCCTGGGAGAGTGGCGGAGGATCCTCTTAGCCTGGGACTCTGCGTCTGACCCCTGTTTTGCCGGACTCATGTCCTCTTAGCTCCTTGAAGTGAGGGACTTCCTTGTTCCCTCCTTTTTTAAACACCCATTGAGGTGGAGTCAGTGTCGTCTTTCTCCCCTGTGGGCATCTCTGCCCCGCGCCAGTCCCTCCAGAGCTGTGGCCCTTTCTGTGGCAGCCTGGACCCAGTTCACTAATCAAAACCCACTCCCTTTTGGGTAACTATCCTTTGCACCACTTAACAGTCTTCAAAAGACAAGGAAAACTTGCTTCTCTTCTTAAAGGGGCCAGAATTACACCCCGCACACACCCTCCCACTGTGGGATTGGACTGGTTTTAATCATTCCAGGGCTATTACTCACTGCCTGGCCTCTAAATAGGCATAGTTAAGTTTAAACTTATGGGAACTATCATGCCATAAGAAAAGAAGCCAGGGAGTCTTAGAGTAATAGAGTCATAATTGCAGTTGCTGCAGAATGATGTGATACTTGGGTCATAGTAAACACTTCATAATGGTGTATTTATTTTGTAAGACTCGGTTTGCCCAAAAGGCAATCCCCATTTGTTGCTCTCGATTATTTATGTTCACAAGAGAGAGTTGTGACTTGCCTGCCTTCCTGGGGCTTTCTTAGAGGATACTCATATGCAGGACCTTACCTTACCGTCAGGCCCAAGGACCTGTATAGCCACAACCCTGGAACTCAGGCGATTCAACTATAATGTGTGAATAAATTGACCCCCAGAGATGTACAAGATTAATCAGCACATGGGCATAGGGAACATATTTGCCACTCTGTCCTCAGAGTCTAGTGTGCTTGTTTATGCAAAGTGCATGATAACCAGTTATGAATGAATGAAGATGGTAGAATATCCTTCAGGAAGACTTTTGCAGTTTAACTTTTGGCCATCGGTGGAGACCGCAAGCAGCTGATGTCAGTCAGTGTCAGGGATAGCGCTCTAAAGTAAAATGCAAACCATCTTTCCCCTCCCCCACCTGTTTCTTAGACCAAGATTGATGGACAAATGTGAGACAATCACCGCTAGCACGTGAGGGAAGCCCGAAGCAATGCCCTAATAAGCCCCTACAGGAGCTGCTGCTTCTACCTCCACCATTTGCTCCAGGAGGCCAATAGGGGACTGGAGCCTTAAAAAGCTACCTTTCCTGTCTTGTGATAACCTAGATAGTGGTGGGCAAAGCGGCAGTTCTTCAGTTCCCTTTCCTGGAGGAATTACGTCCTTTCAGTGTCATTCTGGGCCCCCAGTCTTGGGATATAGATGTCCTCTTGGCTGCTGTGTCTTGAATCTTTAGAGTGTTCTTGCCTAATTTTTCAAAGTGAAAAGCAGGCAGTACAGGTGCTTTATATTGCCTAGATTGACATTTACTGTCTTTGCTTCACAAGTTGGGAGAAGAGCAGAGCAGAAACTAATAAAGGTAAATGATTCTCTGGGTGATCTGCAACAGGTTGTTTTCACCTGTCTCACAGAAAGTTTCCCGTCTGAAAAAAATAGTAGCCCATTCCTTAAAGGTTAGCCTGTCAGGTTGGAGAGAATTGAAATTGACAACTGTCTAACAAGAGCTGAGGTTTTCATCTAGTAGCTTTAATTTACCAGTACATGCACATCTTGGTACCTCCTCAGACTGAGAGTCACAACCAGAAGGGTGGCTTTGTCCCTCAAAGCTGAGATTCTTTTCTCTTCCCCCTTAAAGGGCTTCTACGTCATCTCTTGCGTGGACTCTGACCCTCTCAAAGAGAGGAACAGCACCGGCGCCTGGGCACACAATCACACTCAGTTCCTAGCTCAATGGCTGGCAAGGAGACCGGGGCTGGGTCCTTCTGATTCACTCCCTGAGCAGTTTTCCTGCCCCCAGAATGAATCCATCCATTCATGTGAGACTGGAATTCTCATTAGGGGAAGAGACCAGAGTGACGTAGAGCCATCATGGGAGGCTGATGCCCAAGGTCAAGTTCACCAAGTACATGGGCTGTGCCAAGCCATCATTAAATAAGGCCCAGGGGCACATGGCCCATGGTCCCCAGAGGGTAACCATTGTTCTGGGCTAGGCTGAGCTTTCAAAATGTCACAGTGAGAAATGTCCAATATTGATGCCCTTTGCACACTGTGGACTTTGCATGAAGAGTGAGAGGCCTTTGTTCCCTGCTTGCTCTGTGCAGGCAACCCGCCCACCCCCTGTTTGTTTAGTGGGTACCTGCTGTCTTCCTGCACCATCTACCCATCCACTCAGCCACCACCCATACACCCATCTGCCTTTCAGCAGAGTGACCCAGTGGTCTGTCCTACTAGGAAGAAGGCCTTTGATAGTCACATCTCATGTCACAGATTCACTTCTTGGCCTCAAGCCAAATGCTTCTCTCTCCCTCGCTCTCTTTTTCTCTCCCTCCCTCTGCCCCACCTCCTTCCCACATTTGCCCCCCTCCTCACTTTCTCTCTCTCTCTCTCCTCTCCTCCCCACTCACCCCCTCCCTCCTCTCCTCCCCACTCACCCCCTCCCTCCCTATTTCTGTCTCCCTCTTGTCTCCCTTTCTCCCTTCCTGTCTCTCTCTCCCCTGTTTTCCAGCGTATACTCAGGTGGCTTTATTATGGTATGCAGGGAGAATTAAGTAGAATTAAGAATAGCGATCCTAATCTAAGCTGGCTCCAGGAATTGTAGCCTCCCGTTGAACCATACACCTTTGATGATTTTAGGCTTAAACGATGAGGAAAAGGGAGTACTGGAAGAAATCTCCCTATACCTAGGGGTCCAGTAGTTTGACGAGAAAGAAGGAAATTAGAGGCAGAGCAGATAAGTGTGAGTAGGAGTTAGAGTGCTGCGTTCAGGTTCTGGCTCAGCCACTCACAGTGCAGCTTGGTCAAGCATTGAACCGTTCTCTGTCTCGGTTTCTCCATCTGTGGCATGGAGCGTCCATTCCCCCTAACAGTTTGCCACCTGAGCCTGCTGTGAAATGAGTGGAGTGATGATATTTTTCTGACTCTTCTAGGATCTTCTGCCACTGTCTGCCCTTTGCACTTTGGTGTTCCTCACGCTTGATCCTTTTTGTTTCTTTCCTGTTCTCACCCTGTATTCCCTTGCCATCATCTTCAGGATAGAGGCCCAACTCTGGGCCAGGGCTTCTGAGGCTCTCTGGGCCTGGCTGTCCGTCTTCACTCTGTGTGTGCCATGCTCCAAGCTTCTCCTGCTCTCTCATGCCCTTGTGCCTCTGGATAACTGTGCCTTCTGCCTGAAATGCTTCTCCTTCACTCGCACCCTGTCCACCAGGCCAGCATCCACTCATCCTTCAAGCATCAGGCCACGCTTCACCTCCTCTGAGGGTCTTCCCTGAACGGCCCCCCACACCCTGCCATGCTGCACTGGGTGCTGCCTCTCTGACCTTCTCTTCTGACTTTCATCAGCATCTGTACTCCACTGGCTGGTTTACTTATCTGTGAGTTCTTGAGCATGGGGGCTGTCTTGTGGTCACTGCTATTCCCTAGCACTGTTCCTGGCAGTCAGGAAGTGTTTATTAAATGTATGAATGGGGCCTTTTTTCCCTTTTCCTGACTTGCCTCAGCTCAGGAAAAATGTTAAGATAAAAACGTGCCGAACCTACAAACCACTTCCTAAAATGAAGAGCCTCTGAAAGTACTATTGTTAAATTGACTGACACAAGTGGCTTCCAGGTCAGGCTGCCTGTGATTTCTCCTCCCCACTCCTCTCTGATCCTCCACTCCAAACTGCTTTACTGGGTTTCTTCTGTACTTCCATAGTGCTTCTACTGTAGCGCTTCTGCGTCCTTCTAGGTGTCACCGACACGCACCTCCCTTCCACACCAACCCCATGAGAACAGGAGCGACATACAGCTTCTTCATCTTTATGTACACATAGTGGGTATCATGCACATAGTGGATATCTAACAGGTAATTGTTAAATTAATGGAATGTAAAGAAAGAAGGGTAAACTTCTGGGTCAAACAGAACCATTATTCAAGTCCTTTCCCCTATGATTACCATTGCTATCTCACATGTGTAAAGTGCTTCTAACTTTTCAGATGGCTTTCCCATCCTTTGTCTGACTTCATGCTTACGTCTGGGCAAGCAGTGCAGTCTTATTATCCCCCTTGGCAACTTACTAGAATTCACTCAGCCAGCACCTGGCAGAACTGGAACTAAAACCTGTATCTCCTAAGTATTCTGTCCCCATGATCAGGAATATTAGAAGAGTGGCAGACTATTCCCAAGCTGACTGGATCACGGAATTTCGCTTTGCTGGGGTGTATTGACACTAGCAGGTTGGTAATGAATCACAGGGAGTTGTCAGTCTTCACACACAAGTGATAGAGGAAGTCCTTGTGCCTTGCACACCTCTAGGTGTTCTGTAACTGGCTTAGCTTCTTCTACCTATGGGGCTCCTGCCTGGGGCAGCCTCACCAGTCGTGTCCTCTGTGACTTTGGACACACCAAGCTTTTCTTCCTCTCTGGAGAGCATAGTAATGCCTTGAAGAGAGGGGCCCTATAAAATGTCTGTGAGATTCTGTATGTGAGCTTGCTCTTATTTCAGATGTTTAATGAGAGGAGAAGGATGTCTCCCAGATCTTGGAGCAGTCAGAAAGAGTCAAGTGTCTTGAGTCCCATAGCTACTTAGTCAGAGGTGTTATATGTATTATACTCTTTAAGGAAATCTGCTGGGGTAGTCTTTAGAGTCCGTTGTTAACCTATTAGAGTTGTTTTCCCAAACTCATTATTTTGGTGGCTAATCCATCAAATAGGGCCCAGTATAGTGCGATGCACATACATGGTACTCAACAAATATTTGTTGATTTAATGCTTGTTCAACATTTATAATGTGCAAAAGTCTGTGCTAAATGTTGAGGAACATTTAAAAGACTTGCATGAGTCAGTCTCTGTCTTCAACCAGAGTATGGAAAGTGCTAGGGATTCAAAAGGACAACCGATCACTAAATGTCAGCGTGGCATCATCAAGAAAGACTTGAAGCAGGAGATGTAATTTTAACTGAACCTTGACTTAGCAAATACGTGCTGTTTCAGTGGGAGTGAGAGAAGGATCCAGGTTAGAAGCATGGTATGAAAAAGGTGTGTGGAGTCAGAATGTGTCAAGAGTGTGTGGACTGTCAGGAGGCCAGCTTGGAGGTGGTAAATAGTGGTTTGGGTAGAGGCTGCGTTGGGGAGAATTGGCACTCCACCTCAGAGCCACGTTATACAGTGCTTTCAGTGCCATGCTGAGGACTTGAAATTGAGCCTAGGCTTTTGAAAATTGAAGGCTTTTGAGCAGGGAAGTGGCATGGCCAAAGCAATGATTTAGTCAGATTATTTTGGCAGTGGCCTGCAGGATAACTCAGAAGAGAAAGAATGGAGCCAAGGACACTAACTTGGACAATAGTTTCCTTTTTTTTTTTTTTTTTTTTTTTTGAATCGGGGGGTCTCACTGTTGCCCAGGCTGGAGTGCAGTGGTGCAATTACAGCTCACCACAGTCTCAAACTCCTGGGCCCAAGCCATCCTCCTGCCTTAGCCTCTTGAGTGCCTGGGACTATACGTGTTAGCCACCACACCTGGACTAGTTTCCACAATTTTTTGAACACAACTCACAGTTAGAAATACCTTTGATGTCACAACTCACACACACACTCTTATACTTGAAATAAAAGTTTCACACAGTATGTGTGCAATGCACTCTGATATTTTCTATTATGTTCTTGTTCGTGGTTTTTTGTTTGTTTTTTGAGACAGGCTCTCGCCCTATTGTCCAGGCTGGAGTGCAGTGGCGCCATCTCAGCTCACTGCAACCTCTACTTCCCGGATTGAAGCGATTCTCATGCCTCAGCCTCCCAGGTAGCTGGGATTACAGGCATGCATCACCATTTCTTAGTAGAGACTGGGTTTCGCTAGGTTGACCAGGCTAGTTTCAAACTTCTGGATTCGAGTAATCTACCCGCCTCGGCCTCCCAAAGTGCTAGGATTACAAGCATGAGCCACTGCAGCCAGCCTTGTTTGTTTTTTTAAAGAATGACCCACCTCAGTTGACTTTTTTTTTTTTTCTTCCTGAGGTGAGTGCATATGATTTTTTAATTTCATGACTGATTTTGATCTATGTGTACAACGGAAGACTGTGTAGCAGTTTAAATGATCTTTGAGTGATAGATATTCTACAAAGACCTCAAGTTTGAAAACCACGTATCTAAGAATATCGTTACAAATACTCAGACTATAAGCTAACATCTTTGACTCCAGCAACTGAAGATAGGGTTGCTTGTATATCTGGTTGTTTCACTGGGTTAATAAGAAATACAGAAGGGGCAGCTGTAAAGAACACTGGCTGAGTTATTTCTAAGAACTTATTCCATAGATTTGAAAACTGTCAATTGCTTTCCAGAAAAGAAAACTCAAGTGAACAAAAGCTCATACGAAGATGTTTGGTCCTTTTAGTAATCAGGAAAAACAGATTAAACCAACAATGAGATACCGTTTCACAGCCATCAGACTGGCAGAAATTTTAAAGCCTGACAATGCCAAGTATCTGAGGGTGAGGAACAGTAGGAACTCACATACACTGCAGGAGGGGGTGTAAACTGGAGATTTTGCGATTGGAACAGTAGCTGTCCCCTACCCCAGAGAAACTCCCGGGCCTCCATGCAGCAGGGAACACATGCAGGAGTGTGAGGGGCATCGTCATGTCCAGATGCCCAGCCTCTGGAGAATGGGGAAATAAATTGTGATGTCTTTATGTGATGAAATATTATGGGCAACAAAAAAAATGTAGTAGTTAAAATGGGTAAAATAGAGCTTTGTGTACCAATGCGGGCAAATCTCAAGAATCTAATGCTGAATGTTAAAAGCTAGCTTCAGAATGATACATTCAAATAAATAAGAATGATACACTCAACATTGCAGGCCGGTCACGGTGGCTGACGCCTGTAATCCCAACACTTTGGGAGGCCAAAGCAGGCAGATCACTTGAGGTCAGGAGTTCAAGACCAGCCTGACCAACATGGTGAAACCCCATCTCTACTAAAAATACAAAGATTAGCCAGGCATGGTGGTGCACGCCTGTAATTCCAGCTACTAGGGAGGCTGAGGCAGGAGAATCACTTGAGCCCAGTAGGCGGAGGTTTCAGTGAGCCAAGATCATGCCGCTGCACTCCAGCCTGGGTGATAGAGCGAGACTCCATCTCAAAAAAAAAAAAAAAAAAGAATGATACATTCAACATTGCACTATTTATATAAATATTAGACCTATAAGGCAATACTGTGTTTTGCATATGGACTTAAGCTTACACAGTAAAAGTATGGGAATAGTACTAAATTCAGAATAGTGGTTACTCTAGGATAACAAGGAAGGAGAGAAGGAAATGGAATCTCAGGGGCCAGTCGAGGTGGCTCACACCTATAATCCCAGCACTTTGGGAGGCCAAGGCAGGAGGATTGCTTGAGTCCAGCAGTTGGAGACTAACCTGGGCAGTGTAGTGAGCCTCTCTACAAAAAAAATTAAAAATTAGCCAGGGGTGGTGGTGCAAGCCTGTAATCCCAACCCCTTGGCAGGCTGAGGCAGGTAGACTGCTAGAGCCCGGGAATTCAAGGTTGCAGCAAGCTATGATCACGCCACTGCACCTCAGCCTGGGTACAGAGACCCTGTCTCAAAAAAACTAAGTAAAAAAAAGAAAGAAATACAATCTCAGGGCCTGATACTCAGGGAGCTTCAACAGTGTCTGTACTGTTTTGTTGCTTAAATAATAATATCTAAAGCAAGAGGGCTTCGTTAGCATTTGACAAAGCCAGGTGGTGGACACATAAGTATTCTATATTCTCTGTATTTTTTGTGTGTATTTACAATGTTTCATATTTATTTAATTTTTAAATCATTGCTGGGGCAGACCTCACTTTCTATAGCAAGAGAATGTTTGCCTGCGCTCCCCCAACCCCCAATCCCAGGGTGGGGACGATCTAGGGAGGGAGCCTAGAAGTCAGTCTCCATCCAGCCGTCTTCCTTCTACCTCTTGCTTTTTAGGGGCCAAACTTTCAGCAGAGAAGAGGAAAAAGGTAGTGTGAGAGCTCTTTGTAATTGCTGATTGGTAGGAGACAGGAGCGAAATGAGATTAAAGATGGTACCTCAGAAGCTAAACAGACGGTGTAGTGCTGTCAGAGTCTAAGCCACTGTCAGCCCATCGGAATGGAGATTAGACCAGTGGAGGTCCTCTCAGTTTGTGGAGTCCGCAGGACAAGCCTTTCACCTCCAAATGCAAACCCATGTTCTACCCCTTCTTATGTTACAGATTAGAATGAGAATAGGTGATTACTTGTCTGTCAGATATTAGGATCTTCTTAAGGGGCTGCAAAGAAAATCCAAACTGCCTCCTTGAGTTGCCTGCCTTCCTCTCTTAGGTGCTCCATCAGCCTCCACACTTTTGTCAAAATCCTTTCACTATTTAGGGGGAAGTCGCCACTCAAATTTAGGCAAACTTATCACTTGGGCCTGGTGGTGGTGCATCATGGTATGGGTCAGCTGCTTGCCCCCAAAACAAACAAATAATTTCAGGTTTCCTAACCATTCTTGGCGGAGGTGAATATACTTATCTCTGTAACTTCTTACAAGTCACCCCTTCTGGACCTGGTTGGTCATCGTCTTCAAAATATCACAACCACTTTCTCTACAATAAAACAGACTGCTTACTGTGTGTCAAGATCTGTTTTAAGCATTAAACTCGTTTCACCTTCATAGCGACCCTAGAGGATGAGTAAATTATTATCCATCCTATTTTATAGATAAAGAGACGGAGACACAGGGAGGTGAGGTCACTTGCCCAAAGTCTCACAGCTGGTAATAGACAGAGTGAGGATTTGAACCCCAGCTGTCTGGCTTCAGGGTCCATCCCCTGATCTCATGCGCTCATCCCCTGATCTCATGCGCTCTCTCCCCCATGAAGTGCAGGAGTGGACACTTCAAATAAACTGATGTATCAGCAGTGCCTCTGCAGAGTCCGGCAATAGTAGATGCTCAATAAATGGTTGCTTTGTTGAGATGATCTCCCAGCTCTCGTGCGACTTAACGTTGGGTGCTTCATCCTGTCTTTACTTTTCAGAGGTCAGCCTGTGGAGCAGTGGGGAAGAAGGGATCACAGCTAAGCTGGAAGACTGTTCTGGTCCAAGTCACAAACCGCCAAGTCACAGTCATCCCTTTTATTTTTAAACACACACATACCTCCTCAGACTGATGGCGGGTCGGGGTCAAGTTCTGTGTGTGCTGGTTTTGGATCAAGCTAATTTAGAGAAAGGACTGAGGTGGGGCTGGAGGCTGTGGTCATAGGCACTGGGGAAAGGACGGATTTCCAGCTCAGTTCATGTCCCTCTCTGCTGGGGTCTCCGCCTTGCTCAGGCTGAACTTTCCTTGGCCTTTGGCATTGTGGCCAGCTGGCCCATCAGACAGAGAGGATGGCATCCAACCAGCAGCTGTTCTGCCGGACCTAGATGGCTCTCGATAAGCCCTGCCCCGGCTCTGGCCCTCTGTTGTTTCTCTCCCACCATTAAGGTGGTGGTGGCCTTGTGGGGCCTCAGGCCAGAGCAGGCAGCAACCCAAGGATAGAGTAACAGAAGGCCCGGGGGGAGGGGCTTGTCCTTCCAGCCTGCTGGAGCTGCTGCCTCTCGCCCACCTTCCTGCTCTTGCCGAGACAGTGACTCAGGCCCAGACCACTCCCCGGGGAGCCAGGATTTCAGCCACTATCAACCACCACCGCCTACTCTTTGCTCAGCCCTCCCTCCATTCTCACCTCCCTTACCTCCCTCGCCCCCAAAACTGTGGGTCTCTTGCCCAGCTAGAGATAGCAGAAAGATACGGGGTGGGGCAGACTGAATCACTCCAGGGTTCTTTCCACCCCCAAGCCAGACCTAGGCTTATTCACATTTAGTAGGATTCTGGAGGCCAAGCAAAGACCCAGGAAGCAGGTTTAGGGTTCAGCCTCTTTCCACTCTTTGTCATGAAAGTGGGACACTCCAAAGAAAGCAGGGACAAGAGCTCTGCTGGGGTGACCAGGGGATCCCCACCCAACTGCCATCTGGGCCTGCGTTTTATCTCTGCCTCTGCAGAGCCGGTGAGGAAACAAAAGATGGAGAAACCTAGCAAATTGAAAATGCAAAAGAGCTGTTTTTGTAAATAGACATTACACAAGAGCAGGGGCTTTTTTGGAAAGGTTTTACTGAGACAGACAGAATTAGCCAACTGGCATCATGCTGCTAATAGAGATATTTACTGTTTGAAAAAGTATATTTGTAGCTTTGGAGAACATCCTGTTGACTTTTTCTTTATTATGAAAGAAAATAGAATCTTCCCCCCCTTTGCCCTCCGTACACACAGAACTTTTTTTCTTTTTTGAGGTGGGGCAGTTGGGGGTTGGAGAAGAGGAGGGTTGAAAGAAATGTTTTCTCCATTTTGTTGCTGAGACTGAAATATCTCTTCTCCTGCCCTCTGGTGCTCATATTTATGGAATGGGAAGCAGAATCAAGCTAGGACTCCTACTCCAGAGGCAGAGAGCTCAGAACCCTCTTAATTTCTTCCAGAACTCAGAGACGCCCTGGGGAGCAAGCCCTGTCTTCACTCTGGCTCTCTGCTCACATCCCTGATTCCAAGGGGAGCACTGAGGCAAGTGTGAGGAGGAGGGAGGAGAGTCCCGAAGCCCAGTTGGGCCTCCTGCCCTGGGGCACTGCCAACCCCGGGCTGCTGTGACCTGGCAGTACCAAGGCCACTGCTCTCAGGCTGTGGCACTATCGCTCTTGCCCCATGCCCTCCAAAGCAGCTGCTTCTCCTATGGAAGTCCCCCGTGCCTGCAGTGGGAGAGCCACGGGGATGAAATGGGAACTCAAGGGGAGAAGAGGCATAAGAGTCTGCTGAAGTGCAGTTGTGTTGCCTTTCCTTTCTCCCTTCCTTGCCACCTTTCACCGCTTTCTGCAGGAATGCTCCGTTTCAGTGCAGGGAGAATCTGATCCTTCCATCAGGGCACCTGCCCAGTTTTTTGCCCACTTATCTGGCAGAGTGGGCTCACATCTGCCATTTGGCAGCCTCGGAATAAACCCAGGAGGCTCTTCTCCTTTCATATATCCTCTTAGGCTCTGTAAAGTATTTTCCCTTGACACGTCGTACTCCAATAACTTCGTCAGGCTTTGCTCTCAAGGCCAAGGGCCCACTCCATTTTCTTGGTCTCCACTGAATGTACTGTTGCTGGACTCCAGCACTGGTGGGTATTCTTTTTAGTTTTTGGTTTTGGGGGTTTTTTGTTTGTGTTTTGTTTTGTTTTTTGGTTACGTAAGGATTGGGCGCCCAAAGACAATGATACTACCTTTCTTTGTTCTTTATGTAGCATTACCTAAGCGTAGCTTTCTTCAGGAACCTTAAATCAGAGCATGTTATTTTCCAGGCCCCTTGGGCAATGCGCTTATTTTAGTCATTTAATTATTCATCCAGTGCTTACTATGTGCTCAGAACTAGACTATAAGCTGCATGAGATCATAGAAGGAATCTGCCTCGTTCGTCCTGATATCCCTAGAACCTAGCATAGTATTTGGAACAAAGGTGGCCCTTAACAAATGTTTCCTCATTCAATGAAAAGTTGAAAATAGCACTGTGCCTAGTACAGTACTTAACAGGGGTTGCCAAGAAGCATGACATACAGTCCTTGCCCTTGAGGTGCTATGTGTCATAATCCGAAAGCAGGACATTCACACATCAGGGTTAATTAGCCTGTACCCTTTACCATGCAGAGTTTACTTAAGTAATGAAAGGATGGCTCAATATTAGGAAATATGTTTACACAGTTCAACACAATAATAGGTCATAGGAGAACAAACTGGTCATCTAAATGCGTGGTGGTGAAAGGCGTTGGTGGAATTCAAAAACCTAATCTTTGTAACTTTTAGTAAACTAGGAACAGAAAGATATTTTCTTACTATTAGGAACCTTCCTGGCTGAAATCAAGAAGAGCTGCCTTCATATTTGATAGTGAGGAATCAGATGTAAAGCATTTTTACCAAAGTCAGAAACATTTTTCTATAACTTCAAGCTAATACAATAACATAAGGCAAGAAACGGGTATAAATATTGGGGAAAAAGATGAATTTTATCATATTTTCATACTCTAAGACTGTCTACCTAGAAAGCCTAATTAGTTATTTTTCTTCTTTTTCAATTGAATTTCTTAGGCTATATAAATTAAGTATGTAGGTATGGTGACTGGTTACAGAGTAAATGTGCCAGGAAGATAAATTGAAAAAGAGAATCCCATTTACAGTATAACCAAAAATATAAAATTCCATGGAATGAACCTAAGACATGTATAGAGCTAAAACTTCACATGTGTTACTTTGGGATCTTAATATTTAACAAAATATATGTAGAGGATGGATATGAAAAAAAACCCTTAAGACCAAGAGAGATAAAAAGGCTTGGATGAATGAAAAGAAATATGGCCCTGAATGAGCAAACCAAAAATAGGATCTTCAAAAGTTAATCTATAAATATATTGCACTTCTGGTAATATCCTTATCAGAGGTTTTTAGGTGTGGGGGTGAGAGCATACAGCTAGTGAAATTTATCTTGAATAATTAAAACAGCCAAGAAATTACCTGAAAAAAGAAAATTTAATGATAAGGGATTTGCTTTGCTAAGTATCAGGAACTTTGATACATCTTAATAAATCTGTTATTGGCAAAAGGGTAGATTACTCTGTGATATGGAATAGTAGATGCATTTAATGTTGATAAAATAATTTTTCAAAGATGGAATTTTTTAAAACTATCTTAAAACACCTAACTAGTCATATACTCAAACTCTAAATACAGCAAAGATTTAAATATAAAAAATAAACCATTAAAATTCACGTGGAAATGCAAGGGACACAGAATAGTCAAAATGATATTGACACAGAACAAAGCTGGAGAACTCACACTCCCCAGTCTTAATACTACAAAGCTACAGTAATGAAGGTTGTGTGGTGCTGTCATCGAGATAGACATGACGATGAATGGAATAGAATTGAGAGTCTAGAAATAAACCCTTATGTATATGGACAATTGATTTGTAACAAGGATGCCAGAACAGTTCAGTGGAAAAAGAATAATCTTCAACAAACCGTGCTGGGACAAATGGATAGCCTCTTGCCAAGGAATGAAGTTGGACCCCTGCCTCACACCATATTTAAAAATTAACTCAAAATGGATCAAAGACCTAAATGTAAGAGCTAAACTATAAAAGTCTTAGAAGAAAAGACAGGAGTAAATCTTCATGACCTTGGATTTGTCAAAGGATTCTTACATATGACACCAAAAGCATGAGCGACAAAAGAAAAAACAGGTAAATTGGACTTCATCAAAATGTAAAACTTTGTGCTTCAAAGGACACCATTAAGAAAGTGGAAACCCAGCCCATGGATGAGAGAAAATATTTCTGATTACGGCCTAATACCCAGAATATACAAAGAACTCTTAGAACAATAATAATAAAACAGTTTTAGAATGAGCAAAGGATTTAAATAGATATTTCTCCAAAGATATACAAATGAACACATGAAAATATGCTCAACGTCATTAGTCATTAGAGAAATGCACATCAGAAACACTACCTGATACCCACTGGGATGGCTGAAATGAAAAAGACAGTAAGTGTTGGCCAGGATGTGGAGAAATTGGAACCCTTATATACCATTGGTGGGAATGTAAAATGATACAATTACTTTGGAAAACAGTCTGGCACATCCTTAAAAGGTTAAACATAGCGTGACCATATGACCCAGCAGTTTTGCTCCTAGATATATGCCCAAGAGAAAAACATATCCACACAAAATCTTGAACATAAATGTTTGTCACAGCATTCATTAATACCCAAAAAGGGAAACAACCCAACTGTCCATCAAATAAGTGGATAAACAAAATGTAAATCCATACCCTGAACTAGTATTCAGTGATTAAAAAAATAAAAGGATGGAGTACTGATATATGCTACAACATGGATGACCTTCAAAAACATTTTGCTAAGTGAAGGAGGCCGACACAAAAGGCCACATAGAAATATAATTCTATTTCTGTGCATTGTCCAGAAAAGGCAAATCCATAGAGACAAAGCAGAGTAATGGTTGCCAGAGCTGGGAGAGGGGAGTTGCTTGCTAATAGGTGTGGGGTTTCTTTTTGGTGTGATGAAAATGTTCTGAAATTAGATAGCAGTGATTTTTGCACGATTCTGGGAATATACTAAAAACCCCAAATTGTACACTTTAAAAGGGTGAATGTTATGGTATGTTATTTAAAAATAAACCAGATTCTGAGTAAAGACGACAGATTGAATACATACATCTAATTTATCTCCCTCACAAATCCTACAAAAAGCACAGTAAAGCAATTTTTTTAAGGCATAAATCCATAGTTCAGGGAGAATAGAAGAGACATCAACAACGAAATTCGGGAATTAGAGTGCAGTTACATGAGGTAACTGACTTAGTTCCAAGAAAGTCAAATCCCAAACTGGCATTTGAGAAAACCAAGAGTTATCCCACCTTACAGAATTCTCAAAGGTTTGGGAGTTGGTACTGAGTACCTCTAGAAATTGGGTGAAGCCAAGGACTGATCAGGGTGATTGGTTGAAAACTATGAATAGTTTATAGCCCTAACATCTCCCTAACTCCTTATCACTGGGAGACTGTTCCCACCCCACCCTAGCAGAAGAATGAAGAGTCTTCCACCCCAACCCCCACCTCCAAAGAATTCTGTACCAGGGGACACAAAGGTGGATTTAAGGTGTAAAAGTTGTAAAGGTTAAGCCTCAGGGCCCCAACTTAAATGGACTTTTTCCAAGACCCTAGAAGGAACCCTAGGCATACCTATGTTGTGGTAAACTGAAATATAAAGTATATTGCAATGAGTTTGGCAAACCTCTGTCTTCATTCCTGCTTTTACTTCTTCATACTACCCCTCATGTCAGGCAGTCCTGGAGTAGCCTAGGCTTTTTTGGGGGATAGAACTAGGGAAGGGTGAATTGGGAGTATACTGTTTTAACTGTACTTTGTAAAGACATCTTTGGAAATTGTTAATAAAACAAGAAATCACAGACTCCTGAGTTGGAAATGTGTAAAGGTTACCTTTTGTGGTCAATTTTAAATTTAATTAACTAAAGAGAAAATTGGATTTAAAAATAATGGAAAACAAAAATGATAAGGTGAGTGCTTAAATATATAGAAATCATTCTGAAATCAAAGCATAACAAAACATTTTCCAATTGTACCAAAAATGAGTAATCCATTAAGAGAACGAGATCCATTTTAAATAGGAGTGATGATTGTTAGATAACTCAGTTAATGAAAAGGAGGAGCAAATCAGAGGAACACATTGATAAAACATTTAAACTTCTAGCAGATTTAACATGAAAGACATAATGAAGATAAAATTCAAAATATGCTGTCCTACAAAGACATTAATGACAAACTGGTCACTGTTATTAATTCAAAGAACATTTAAGATTAGTCACGGCCATCTTCCAGTAATTTGCCAAAACGACGAACACAAAGGGAAAGAGGAGAGGCACCCAATATATGTTCTCTAGGCCTTTTAGAAAACATGGAGTTGTTCCTTTGGCCACGTATATGCGAATCTATAAGAAAGGTGAT
This sequence comes from Macaca thibetana thibetana, assembly GCF_024542745.1. Taxonomy (NCBI): domain Eukaryota; kingdom Metazoa; phylum Chordata; class Mammalia; order Primates; family Cercopithecidae; genus Macaca; species Macaca thibetana. The sequence continues at coordinate 120,971,345 of NC_065585.1, forward strand.
ATCGTAGACATCAAGGGAATGGGTACTGTTCAAAAAGGAATGCCCCACAAGTGTTACCATGGCAAAACTGGGAGAGTCTACAACATTACCCAGCATGCTGTTGGCATTGTTGTAAACAAACAAGTTAAGGGCAAGATTCTTGCCAAGAGAATTAATGTACGTATTGAGCACATTAAGCATTCTAAGAGCCGAGATAGCTTCCTGAAACGCGTGAAGGAAAATGATCAGAAAAAGAAAGAAGCCAAAGAGAAAGGTACCTGGGTTCAACTGAAGCGCCAGCCTGCTCCACCCAGAGAAGCACACTTTGTGAGAACCAATGGGAAGGAGCCTGAGCTGCTGGAACCTATTCCCTATGAATTCATGGCATAATAGGTGTTAAAAAAAAAAATAAAAGACCTCTGGGCTGGAAAAAAAAAAAAAAAGATTAGTCACTATACAAGAAACCTTGAAATGTGCCCTGACATCTTAGTTTATTTGCAGAGGAAACATGAGATTTTTCTAAATTTTACAATAATCCTAAAATTTAAATATTACCAGTAAGCTGAAAAAGGCTTTTCTAAACCATCAGTAGTAGAAAACAAATTTCAAACAACCATACCAGAGGAAAGAGGGAATTATCTTTTTTACTCTAAGAAAGTGATGCTACCAACTCTGTGTCACGTGAAGAGGCAACCAAACACTAAGCAGCCCAGAAATGTAGGGAGACAAAGACAGAGGTGTGTTAGGCAGATGATTCATAAAAATACTACATTCTTTTCTGATGTTTGTGTCATTTATTAGCTAAAACTTGGCATTTGTTATGCTCTTTTCTCTGCCTAAATATTCACTTTCATGCCTATTTGTATATTTGTAATTTTCTTTAAATGGGGCATACAAAATTGTATAAACTTCAAACCCACCTCTGAGAGGGCAGCCAGCACAGCTGAGGGTGGGACTGCCCTAGTGAAGTCAGGAGGATGAAATGAATGCCCGCCCTCAGAGTGCCAAGGCACACCCCTTCCCCTCCCCACCACACAGGCACACATGTGCACACATACATGCACACACAAGCTTTTCCATTGCCAAGTTCCCAGAATGGCAGGAGATTGGAAGAATCTTCTCTAAGGAATTTTACCCGCCCAAGAGAAAAGACTAGAAAGATAGTGACATCAGGGAGTTCCCCACAAAACTCTGCAGCCAGATTGCAGATTGCCCTACCCAGTAGTTAAACATGGTTCTTGTACTCAGAGCTTCTTGTCAACTCTTTTCGTCTCCCAGTCATATATGAGAGTAGGCAACCAAGAATTACCACACATCCAAGGAAAGCACTTAGTATGAAACATAAAGACTCAACAAAAAGAAAAAAAGCAACTTGGAGGAAAACTGAAACTATAAAGGGAAGAAGAAACTTTTTAATTAAAGCTGTTAAGATCCTCAGAGAGATAAGGCATCCATGAAATAAAAACAAGATACCATTTTAAAAGGACATCCGGAAAATTTAAAAGCGCTTTTAGAAATTAAAAATCTGATAGCAGAAATGAAAAAAAACTAAAAACAAAAACCTTCCTAGAAGCATTAGAAGATAAAATTGAGAAACAGAAATTAGAGGACCAGCCAAGGAGGGTCAGCATCGAAATTGTAAGTTTCAGAAGTAGGAAACAGAAAACAGAAGAAATCAACAACAAAATTTTTAAATCCCAGAACTGAAGATTATAAATTGCCAAATTGAAACAGTCCTGTGAGTACCTAGCACAGTGGATGAAAATAGACCCACATCATTGTAAAATTATACAACACCGTGGCCAACATAGATTCCTATAAGATTGTATAAGAAAATAAAAAGTGAGTTATCTACAGAGAATGGGACTCAGAATGGCTTCAGACTTTCCCACAGCAGCAGTAGTGGGAAGTTAGAAGATGGGAGCAATGCCTTTGAAATTCTGTCAGAAATTATGTCCAGCCTTCAATTCTATGCCCAGTCAAACTAGCCTGCAGGTAGAAGGAAAAGGTTTTCGGATGTGCAAAGTCTCAAAAATGACCTCCCACACATACTTTGTTCCCACCAAAATAAGGGGTAAACCAAGAAAGAGGAGGACCAGGGAAAAATCATGAGAGAGAAGTCAAAGGAATCCCAGAAAGGTTGGTGAAGGGAGAACTGGGGCTGAGAGCCTCACGGCTGGGGAGCAGGCAGCCAGTCCAGGCTGGAGCGAGGCAGCAGTTGCAGAGCAGACTCTCCAGAAGATACAGGGTAGAGAACGCCTGATATGATGAATGTGTTGAAACCAGAGTTAGACCACAGATTGAATTGGGGATAAGTACGTAGACAATTAAGCAAATGAAAGAAAAGTGACAATTATCAATTTTAGGGAAAGTAAAAAAAAAAGTATGCATGTTATTATGTATTACTGCTGCATGACACATTATCCCACAACTTAGTGGCTGGAAACAACAATAAATAGTTTCTGTTGGTCAGGAATTTGGGAGTGGTGTAGCTCGAGCTTTGACTTGGAAACGCTCATGAGTTTGTGACTCAGTACATCAGCTGCAACTGCAGTGCCCTAAAGCTTTGACTGAGGCTGAACAATCTGCTGGCTCCCAAGGGCAGGATGGAAGAAAAATCACAATATCCTCCTAATAGTTGACTTAATATTGAGCTAACCAAGTTATACTGTAACTATATTGAGAAGAAGAGCTGCAAGTGTGGCTTCATGAAGTAGGGATGGGTACCCAAAAATATTTTAATTAAATCCTCATCTTCCAAAGTAAAAAGTCAATAGCTAAAGTAGCTTTTTAGCGCCTAAAATCCTAACAATCTAGAGGCAGCAATATAAGCATTTATCTTTAGATGTGCAAAGGTAAGTACTAGAAACTCAGCTGAGTTGAAAGTGGTTGTTTCTGGCAAATGAGATTAGGGAGTCCTGGGAGCTAAGGTTTTCCTTAAGAAATCTTGTTGCCTTATTAGACTATTCACCCTATAACTTTGATACTAATAAATAGTTTAGATTAACAAAAGGAAGCCATAAAAGTCAGTAAATACAGATGAATAGTTGCAAGTTGATGGAGTGGAGGAAGCAGGTCATCCTCATTTTGATACCAGAAGAAGAAATCACAAAAGAAAAGGCAGATTTAATAGATTTGATTTCATACTCATCAAAAACTTATGTACCTTAAACACAAACATGTACAGAAGTGAAAGGCAAACACTGATCCGGGGAAAAAAGTCCTGATATACAAACCAAAGGGTGGTTAGTAAAATGTAAACTGTTTCAATCTTTTCAAAAACGTTAAATGTTTCAATCTGTCTCTAGGGCAGTTTGTTATATACCGAATTGATCCTGTATGACTCTTGGTGCATGACTCTTGGTGCACACCAAGATTTAGCTATTAGAGTTTTTGTTCATAACAGAAGAAAAATTTGAAACAGTTGAAATGACCAGCAGTAAATGATGAGGTTACAGAAATAAAACGAGCGGTACACTTCCATTGTGTAACTGAACCACGCATTTTACTTCTGTAGCTCTTAAAAATCAGGAGACTGAAAATAATATATTCTCGTAAAACCATTCGTGATATATATTTCTTTCACTTTTTAATTTAGAACTTACATAAATATTTACATATACACATGCACACATATGTACACACTGTGATTCAGGGTATTACTGTTAATGTTTTCCTTTGGGGTTGTGTGTGCGTGAGTGTGTGCGTGCATTTTTTCCTTTGCGTTTTTCTGTGTCTTCCAAGTTTTTAACACTGATCAGGTGCTATTTTTGTAGTCAAGAAAAAAAAAACAGGGTTTTTTTGGTTTATTTGAAAAAAAATGTGGAAAGTGCAAAGAAGAAAACAGTAATCATATTCTCACCACCCAGAATTAGCCACTACCAACATTTGGCATATTTGCTTCGGTTTTTCTTTCTGTAAATTTAAAAAATATAAATAACAACACTAAAACATTAACCTTGGCCATATTTTAGATCTGAAATCATGGCTGGGTTTTTCTCCCTCTTCTTTTCCTCCCTTATCCCCCCCACCCACCCCATCCCCTTTTATTTCTCAAGTTTTCTGCAATGAGCATGTTTTTCTATAATAATTGTTTTAAAGTTACTGTTTCTCATGTGAATACTTTTTGAGGAGATGAACTGTAATTAACTGTGAAGGGTAGAATTTTTTAAATGCCAAATAAGTCTTAGACATTTAGAAGAAGGCAAGAAGTTTTCCTGGGAGCAGAGAAAGCATTCCATATAGGTGGGGTAGCCATTTGTCCTGCTTGCCCTGGGCAGTCCAAGTTGTTCTGATGATGTGTACTCCAAAATGTCCCAGTTTGAGACAGGAAATTATAAGGAGTCTAGATTTGGGGGATTAATGAACAACCACTTGGCTGAATCATGGCAGTTGTACTGAGTGAATAGGAAAGAAATTAAAAGTAAAGTTGAGACCATATTACAGAAGCCCGTTGAATACTAATGTAAGTTCCTCCACTGATTCTAGGGCTGAGGCAGGAAATGTACAAGATGCACTTGGTACATGTTGTAGTGCCAGAAAGTAAGGAAATACTAAACACACACACGTACATACATACATACATACATACATACATATGTTGATGTGGATATGTCAAAGGGACACAGGCCAACTGAAAGAGCTGCCAGTGGTGAAAGCTGGAACAGTTTGAGCATCAAAATAATGTATTGGATTATAACCCAAAATGTAAGATAAAGATCTATGAGTCCATACTGATATTGAATGGTTGAATAAGTAAGAAATAGGACTCTGCATGATGCCTTCCTCCCAAGGAGTGCAGTAGGGAAAGGGAAAAGGGGGAGTAACTTCACAGTAGGAGGCTGGGAAAGATGACCCTGATCAGCCTGGTGATCGAGGTTCGCATCAGCAGGGTAAGGCATGTTGACATCGTGGACCCTGGGCATGTTGTAGTGAGGATGACTCTTCCGCTCTGTCATCTTCTACCCCGAAAGCCGTAACTCCAGTCTAGTCAGGAGAAAAGCATCAGACAAATCCAAGTTGGCATTCTATAAATACCTGACCAGCACTTCTTAAAACTGACATGGTCCTCAAAAGCAGGGAGAGATTTAGAAACTGTCACAGCCAAGCGGAGCCTCGGGGCACATAGCGACTGAACGTGACGTGGTGACCTGGGTGCGATGCTGGAACTGAGAAACGACGTGGAGAAAACTGAGGACGTCTAAAGAAAGGATAGTCTTGACCCTGTTTCTGTTGGTTCACTGATTGTGATCAATGTACCACACCAATATCGGATGTTAATAAAAAGGGAAACTGAGGGTGGGCGACATAGGAATTACGTACTTCCTTCACAATTTTTCTTTAAATCTAAAACTTTTTCAATGTGAAGGATTTTTTTAAGGTGTTCTCATAGGGCTTTTGAGCAGGTGAGTTGAAAAATAATTAGAACAGTATGATAGGTCTCTGTGATCGTCAGTAACTGTGGTGAAAATACAAGGATAGACCTGTTCCGTCTGCTTGGTGTACATAACCCCTTATTGTGCCAGAGCACCCAGTTCAGCACAAACTTCCTCCCGTTCATTTCCAGACCCTTAAGAACAATGAGCCCCTTGGAATTCCACAGGACTTTAAGACTAGGTATTTTCATTACATACTTATAACAAATTCATATGAAAAGAGTATTGAACTGTGGGTAGCAGAGAGAAAACTGGGCTGGACAGCAGGGGTCCTGGTTGCTTCTTCCTGATTCTCTTGTGAGCCAGCAGAGTGACCCTGGGCTTGTCACTGAACCTCTCTGGATCTGCTTCCTCATCTACAAAAGGAGAGGGTTGAACTGGGGAAAAAATTTCTATGGTAACTTACAGTTCTAAAAATACCATCATACTAAATTAAGGTTTAGAGGGAGGCTGTAGCACCACAAATAATGGAATCTACGTTTCTGATTTCTTGGTCCCTTGTCTACAGTACTAAACTCCAAGAATCGTTTTGAAGACCACTCTGAGACTTCTTTAGAATTCCCATCCTACTCCCCATATTCTTGGAGTGGAGATTCAGTTTAGAATTCCAGTTTTAGATGAGCTGAAGGGATTCCAACTCCTTTGTTTCATAGTTTAAGAAACTGGGCTCCAGAGAGATTGAGATTTGTTCAAATCACAAAATGAGTCGGAGGCAGAGGGCAGGTTTTCTGATATCAGGTCTAGAGCGCTTTCACCTGCAGCATGCTTCCCACAGAATACGGGCTGTCTTTTTACAATGCCACCAGGACCTCATTTGCAATGTCTCCAGAGTGGTCCTTGCCACCAGGACCTCATTTGCACTGTCTCCAGAATGGTCCTTGAGGGCAATTGCTCGCTGTCCAAAAACCATCATGTCTGTCAGCTCTAATCCCTGAGAATGGGAAAAGTAACCAGGGTGCAGGGAAGGGACCCATCTCCCTGTGAACCTTTCCTCTTTAGGTCTGAGAAGGGAAACAATTTCATTTTTTCTTTCCCTTTCATTTCTAGACCTTACCTTTCCTCCCTGGTTATTATGTAGCCAGAAATTATTTGTTTACAGAAGCTGCGAATCAGCCAGCCCCTAAAGGGTTAACACTCCCAAATTATGGGGCTGGGTTAACAATAAACAGGATGTCCTCCAGAAATTAAATTTAAACCGCTGTGACTCAGGCTGGCCCATCCCCTCCACTGGATCGCTGCTTGGGGTTATTATCGGTAGTTAATTACACTCTTGGGTTTAGCAACAGTGTGTTGGTCAGTTTGGGCCAAAGGAAAGCAGGCTCAGGGAGAAGGGGTTGTGGAGGGAAGGGTGGGTCCTGGGCCTTGTGGAGTGGGTCTGGTGCATTGTGGAAGCGGGAGGTTTGAATGGAAGAGCCAAAAGGAGAGGGATGAGCATGGCTGGCTGAGAGCCCTCTGCCGGAGCTGATCCCAGGGGTTCTTGACTCACTTCCTACCTGGGGTTGAGAGCCTACCCTTTCCATAGCCACTGGGATGCACTTTCTAGCCTGGCTGCTTTTCTTCCTGGAATCAGAGAATCATAGAATGCTCAGTGCCTCAAGGAAGCTCCTAAATTACCTACTTTAATCTATTCATTTTATGGAGCAGGAAATGGAGTCCCAGTGCCCAGTGCAGCTGTCACCTGCCGAAGGGCAGCCTGCTCAGTGGAAGCAGAGGCCAGGCTAATGCTCAGGTTGAGACTCCTAGACCCATGATGCTCCTTCTGCTGTGCCATGCTGTAAAGTAGGGAATCTGAGGTGCAGCTCTTCATAGCAAGTCCAAGGCAGACTTGGGCTGGATTTCAGATTCTTTTCCAAGCTAGCAGCTTTTTGATTTTATGAGTTTTCCCAGGGAAATAATCCAGCCTGGCCAATCATTAATGCCTCTGTTATTTATTACCTCTCCCCAGCCTCCCAAGAAGATTTGCAGATCCACAGTTTGCCTCTCTATAGAGAAGCAGTGAAGGATCTAATATAGACCATAGTGGTTCGTGATTTCAAGGATAGCTATTATAGTGAGTCTGCAGTGAGTCTGTAATTTCTGAGTTTGCAACTCCTCAAGACACAAGGTCTTATTGTTATTCACAGGGTGTCTCCCCATTCCTGCCCTTCTCACCTTTCCTTTCCTTTCCTTTCCTTTCCTCCCCCTCCCCTCCTCCTCTTTCTTCCCTTCTGTTCCCTTCCTTTATCTCTTTAAGAGACAGGGTCTCCTTCTGTTGCCCAGGCTAGGGTGCAGTGGTATGATCATAATTCATTCCAGCCTCGAACTCCTGGGCTTAAGTGATCCTACTGTTTCAGCCTCTCAAGTGACTGGGACTACAGGCGTGTGCCACCACACCCGGCTGATTTTTGGTGGTGGTGGTGGTGGTGGTTGTTTTGAGATAGGATCTTGCTATATTGCCCAGTCTAGTCTTGAACTCCTGGTTCAAGCAGTCCTCCACCTGGGCCTCCCAAAGTGCTGGGATTACAGGTATGAGCTGCCATACCAAACTGATTTTTTTTTTTTTTTTTTTTTTTTTTTTTTTTTTTTTTTGAGATAGGGTCTTGCTCTGTCGCTTAGGCTAGAGTATAGTGGTGCAATTATAGCTCACTACAGCCTCAAACTCCTTGCCCTCACCTTTTCATTGTCTTTAAATGACAGACTATCAGTAGCAAAGATGTTCTGGGGCAGAACAACCTGCATCTGACACTGTAGATGGGAGGACCTCTCTCTAACCAAGCCCAGATGCCATGGTTGTATGCCCACCAGGGCACGTGGTCCAAGTAGCAAGTAGCAAGCCATGGCCAGGCTTCCTCACCCTCCTGGAGGAAAGTGGCCTGTACTGTACTGATACTTTCAGCTGCATCCTTCCCCACTTCTCACAATATCCCTCTTTGTCTCTTTCTTTTATAGGATTCCTTTTAAGATTGGGCAGCCCAAGAAACAGATTGTGCCCAAAACAGTGAGTAACTCGATTGTTGTGCTGTGAGATTCCGTTCTGTATCACATGGCCTTTGCATAGAACCAAAGCTTTGAATCAACACATCTTGGGGCTGGGAAGACGGCAACCTGGGCCTTATTCCCGCTTATGCGGATCTAGAACCTCACACAGACTGGGGCTTAGAGGGGCCTCCTGTCCTGGGACATTTCCCCTAGGAAAGGTTAGCCTGGGCTCTTTATCGTCCTTGGGCAGGTGGAAGAGGTGGATTACAAAAATGTAGAGAAAGATACTGCTTTAGAACAGTCCACCTCTAGGGACTGGCTTGCGGTCTACACTTTTCCTAAGAGTGTTCCTGAAACAGAGGCCCCCACCAAAGATATTGCCCAGGCGTTTATTTCTGTTACCTCAGCTGCTGAAAAGTCCAGGAAGCTTTTCCCAGTGGCCTCAGCCTGTTTGTCCCAACTTCCAAATGCATTCTTGGCCATGACCCAGTCACTCAGCAGGAAGGGAAGGTTGAATCCTACCCCTCTGTAAGCCCACAGTTTTTTGTTTTTTTTTTTGAGACGGAGTCTCGCTCTGTCGCCCAGGCTGGAGTGCAGTGGCGGGATCTCAGCTCACTGCAAGCTCCGCCTCCTGGGTTCACGCCATTCTCCTGCCTCAGCCTACCAAGTAGTTGGGACTACAGACGCCTGCCACCTCGTCTGGCTGGTTTTTTGTATTTTTTTAGTAGAGACGGGGTTTCACTGTGTTAGCCAGGATGGTCTCGATCTCCTGACCTCGTGATCCGCCCGTCTCAGCCTCCCAAAGTGCTGGGATTACAGGCTTGAGCCACCGCGCCCGGCCAAGCCCACAGTTTTTATCCCTAGAATGTTCTTATCTCCAGAATGGGAAAGGAAGAGAATCATAGATTCTTAGGAAGTTAGAGCTGGAAGCTCGTAGAGATCATCTAGTCCAACCTCCTGATTTTTCTTGATGAAGAAAATGAGGCCCATGGAAAGTTGCAGCGACTTTCTCAAGTTATGAAAACCCCACACTGGCAAAGCTGGAGTTAGAATTCAGGCGTCAGCCCCTGGCCGATACTCTTTCCATTGCCTGATGCTTGCCTAGGCTGTGAGGCCCTCCCATTGTTTTGGAATCCCAGTGCAAAATAGCCTTTTCAACCTCCTGACCCACAAATCTGAGTGGGTCTCTTGGTTTTAATATGGGAGACCACAACTGCAGAGCCTCTCTGATGTGACAGCTACAGAAAGTCCAGTGCTGTGCTGGTGGCAGAGGCCCTCGTCTGTCATCCCAGCCCCTGATAGTTCTTGTCTTACTAGCTTCTCCCCTCCTTGGCAGAGCTCTCAAAAGCATAGGAAAGAGATTGCTTCAGTCTGGTGAGAAGTTTGGCACACATCTGACCAATGGCTCCATCTCTAGCAAATCCATAGTAAGATCACTTGAGAGGAGCAGGCCCAAGTTAAAAGCACCCTCACAGGGTACAGTGGCTTATGCCTGTAATCCCAACACTTTGGAAGGCCCAGGTGGGGGGATCATTTCAAGAATTTTGAGACCAGCCTGGGCAACAAAGAGAGACCCCAACTCCAAAAAAAATGCACGCCTGTAGTCCCAGCTACTTGGGAGGCTAAAGCAGGAGGATTGCTTGAGCACAGGAGTTCAAGGCCACAGTGAGCTCTGATTGCACCACTGCACTCCACTCTAGGTAATAGACTGAGACCCTGTCTGTTAAAAAAAAAAAAAAAAAAAAAAAAAAAGCTGGGAGGGGGCCCTCTCTGCTTCATGCAGAGGCAGATTGCTGACCAACTCAGCGATGACCTCTCATGCAGAGGCTGACCATCTGTGGAGGCTCTCAGCTGAAGTCCAAAGAATCTGGGTGTGCATATGTTGGGCTCTAGCCGGCTGCAGGAAGTGGGAAGGTGTGGCTTTGAGTCTCCAGAGTTTCATCCATGACAGATCTGAAAGAGAAGTGGTTTCAAGAGGGGTCTTTTATTCTGAATGCTCACTACAAACAAAAACCTTCCCAGCACCCCAATCTTTATCAAAATGAACTTTGTTCTCCACAGAAAGTGTAGGCAAACCAGCTGCTTTGCCAGTGTGTTGGTGGCAAGATCTCTGGCTCCGTTCATCTAAGGAGTGGCAAGGAGTCGCAGTGAGGGCAGATGCACACAGGGCGTCCCTCTTCCCTTTCTCAACATCTGTCTTGCTGGAGATGGAATTGTGGTCTCTGATTATGGCACCTGCTCTCTGATAGACTGGGGGTCAGGTAAGGGTTAAAGAAGCCAGGTTTGGGAGGCTGGCGCCCTGGGTCCACATCCTGGCTCTGCCACATGCTGTCTGTGACCTTGGGCAAGTTCCTTAACCTCTGGAGCCTTTGTTTTCTCATTTGTAAAATGAGGATGATGACAGTACCTGTGTCACGGATGTTACTTTGAGGCTCACACAAGGTAATACATTGAAGGCACCTAACACAGTGTCTGGCACAAAATAAGTCCCCAGTTAATATTAACTACATCACAGGAAGCTGGTTGATTTGATCCTCTTTATGAACCATCAGGGACTCAGCCTGTCCCAGGCAGCTAGATTTCCCAATGCAACAAAGTCGGCTAGGCCTTTGATCTCTCACAAGGAATCACAGCTGAGCTACAACTTGGAGTAGTTATTTGCTTCCCTGGCCTATACCCCTCCACTCCCCAGAGGCACTAAAGTAGAAGTAGCAAGACCCTGCCTCTTCAGTCTCGTTCCCCACCCACCACCCCCTCCTGGCCCCCGAAACAGGCCTGGGCTGTGTGGCTGTCTCAGCATCTCTGGCAGCTGCCCTCGGACAGCAGTGACGCACTCTGTTGTTCTTGCCCAGGCACTTTCAGGGAGGGGAGCAGCTGTGGCTGCCTGGGTTATTGGAAGTCATGGAGCCCCTGTCATGGGAAGAAATGCTCATGTTATCTTCAGGGAGTTTCAGGAGGTTTTTGGCTCAGGGCACCCAACTGTCAGGCACAAAGACAGCATTGTGTCCCTACCCTCACTGTTCTCCTGTGCCCAGGTTATTAACACAAATTCCATTATTGTCAAGGCTTTGGCTAGAATGACTTGTTGCTGCTGGGGCTGACCATTAGAACTGAGATGGAGGAACAAAAGCTCCCCCAGTCCCGATCCTCACCTTCCACCCAGTCCCCTCCCACTCCCCAGGTCCCATAAAGTGACTGGAGCATCTTAGCATAGAAAGAAGCCGCCGCACCTTCCTGCATAACCTGGGAAGATGGAAGAGCTCTTCAAAGCTTTGCTCTTCATGTCCCCCTGAAACAAGGGTTACTGTGAGTCTTGCACACAGGGAACATGCACTCCAAGGTTCCTAGCCAGGTGGGTGCTCTGCAAAGTTAGGGCGAAGAGAGTCTGGCCACATGCAGCCTCGCCACTGGAGAAGGATTTTCACCTGCCAGGCGACAGGGCCCTTAGCCTCATTAATCCTGCTAGAACACACCTACGGGCAGCCCACTTTCCACCCAGAGCATCCCTTGAAGGAGGGGGCTTCCCAGAGTGCTGAGGATTCTGGGCTTCTCAGACTCCGATCAGATGCACCTCAGCCCTGGGATCAGAGCCCCAGTCCTGCCTGCCAGTTTCCTTTTTCACTTCACCATGAGCATAAGTTTGGGTGGGAACTCAGCCTGTTCATTCACTTAATACTGAGTTTCTACTCTGTGCCAGGGCATGACCTGTGCACTGCCAATAGAGCAGGGAACAGCAAAACCCCTTCCTCCCACCGTGAGCCTTGGAGAATGAATGCAGGGAGTGGCCAAAGGTAGTGTCTGGGGCTTGGTTCTCCCTGCACTAACCTCGCCAGCCTGGCCCAGCTTGCCCTGATCCCCTGACGGTCCATGCACATGTGTTTATACTTGCATTGTTGACTGGGGTCCAATTGCCTTTGGCAAAGGCATCAAGCATTCAAAGATGTTCAGATCTTTTCTGTCTGGCTCTTTTCCTCAGAATGAGGCTCCAGTGTGTCCCTTTGGTCCCTTAGCCATTATCTGAGAGGCTAGAATTCTGGCAGTGTCCCCGTGCATCTTTCCCCAGTGAAGGAGAGAGCTCTCGGACCAGTGAGGTAGAGAAGCAACCCACCCCGGCCGCTGGAAGCAGGGAGGTGAAATGTGTCCGAACTCCTCTCAGGCTGTCAGATGGCCTTGAGCGGCACCAAGTAGAAAACGCACTCCTGCCCCCAACCTGCTCCTCGGCTTCATTGTGAGACCTCGAGTTCCTCAGCTTCCAGAATGATCCAACCTAGCTGAAAACCTGAAGTCCCTCCCGATACAAGTCCAGACAGTCCCCAGCCAGGGAGACCAGGTGTTCTCTGACATCCCACACACATCGGCACACTTGGGGGATTGCAAAAGAGAGGAAGGGAGCCAAAGGCTGGGGGCCCAGGGTACAGCTGACACTCAGCACCCCTCCCAAAGAGCACCCCCTGTGTGTTCTGGATCTCTAGAAGAGTTTGGTTTGGGCCAAGTAGTGCTTAGTTTTAATTTTCTCTTTCTGGAAATAAATACTTTTAGTAAGTAAAGATGCTGCTCAGCTATCATATCCTACAAAGTTAGAAGAAAGATGTGGGCCAGGTGCGGTGGCTCATGCCTGTAATTCCAGCACTTTGGGAGGCCAAGGCAGGCAGATCACTCGAGGCCAGGAGTTCAAGAGCAGCCCAGGTAACATGGTGACCCCATCTCTACCAAAAAAAAAAAATTCAAAAATTAGCTGGGTGTGGTGGCTCACTCCTATAGTCCCAGCTACTCAGGAGGCTGAGGCATGAGAATTGCTTAGGCCTGGGAGGCAGAGGTTGCAGTGAGCAGAGGTTGTGTCACCGTACTCCAGTCTGAATGACAGAGTGAGACTCTGTCTCAAAAAAAAAAAAAAAAGGATGTGTCTAGCAGGCTGGGCACAGTGGCTCACACCTGTAATCCCAGCACTTTGAGACACTGAGGCACGGAGGATGATCACCTGAAGTCAGGAGTTCGAGGCCAGCCTGACCAACATAGTGAAACCCCGTCTCTACTAAAAACACAAAGATTAGCCGGGCATGGTGGCGCATGCCTGTAATCCCAGCTACTTGGGAGGCTGAGGCAGGAGAATCGCTTGAACCCGGGCGGCAGAGGTTGCGGTGAGCTGAGATCGCACTATTGCACTCCAACCTGGGTGACAAGAGCGGAACTCCGTCTCAAAAAAATAAAAAAATTTTAAAAATGTGTATCTAGTAAAGGGAGCCAGGGCACTGTCACAGCACCCAAGCATGGGGCTCCACCCTTAGCCAACATCAGAGTTTCCCTGGCTGCCGGTTTCCTGTGTACTTGGAGCAGCTTCTCCTCTCTGCGAACAGGTTTATAGCCCAGCCTTCAGCCCCAGATTGCTCTGGTCTTCCCAACACCCCAGTGAGCAGGAGAAAAACACAGAAACTAACATTTAGTGAGCACTGCCGTGGGCCAGGCGCCTTGCAGTCTGTTCTGCACGCGCTGCCTCTTAATCCTCAAAAGGAACCACTCAGGTAGATATTATTTTCAGCTATTTCCTTGTAAACCACCTAAAGTTGGCTGGGTGAGGTGGCTTACACCTGTAATCCCAGCACTTTGGGAGGCCAGTGCAAGAGAATCACTTGAGGCCAGAAGTTCAAGACCAGCCTAGGCAACATAGCAAAATCCCGTCTCCACAAAAATTTTTAAAAAATTAGCCAGGCATAATGGCATATGCCTATAGCCCCAGCTATGCAGGAGGCTGAGACAGGAGTACTGCTTGAGCCTAGAAGGTCAAGGCTGCAGTGAGCCATGATGCCACCACTGCATTCCAGCCTGGGCAACAGAGCAAAACTCTGTCTCAAAAAAAAAAAAAAAAAAAAAATTGTTCAGTACTGTCAAGGCTCCACAGCTAGTATCAGAGTTCATATCTTAACCTGTCTCTGCTCATGCCTCTAAACTGCATTCTTCTAGCCCTGCTCCAGAAAACTAGGCTGACACCAGAGTACAGACTTTCAAGGGCCCCGGCAAGGCTCCTTCACACCAAAGCAAATTTCCCACCTGCAGTCACACCATGAGCCTTTCCGTTCCTTTAGCTAACTAAGACTTTGGTTCCTGCAAACTTGCAAATCCCCTGGGACAGGCAGCACTTTAAACGCTCATCAAGCATTTGTGCACTAGTGGGAGTGAATTTTGAATTTTTTTCTTATGAGTAGCTTTTGCTAGATCCTAAGGAAAGTAATGATAAAAATATTGGGTTCCTGGATGGAGAAAGAGTCTGTTGAAAAGAGGAAGAAAGATTGTAGGATGGGAGGCGGGGGCACCAATGGTGGATTTTACATCACAGTTTTGTGGAAGATTCTAGATGCTAGGATCATAAAGTAAGGAAAAGAGCATTTTTTCCTGCTTCTGGATTTTACAGTTGAAATGAGGAAGGTAAGCTATCTCTATGCAAGGAGTCTGTCTTCGTGCCTGGAGAGCCAGAGCTAAGCAGACTCTCTAACTCTCTCTGGCCTCATCCCTGCTGTCCAAAAGGCCCATCATAGTCAGCATGTAGATTTGTATCTGGCTGTTGTTTATCTCCACCACCAGAGCCCATGTCTGTTTGAATCACCAGGGTATCCCCAGAACCTGGCAGAATGCATTTCACTTAATAGGTGCTCAATACATGTCCGTAGGAATGAATGTTGTTGAAATTTGAAACAAAAAGACCTGAACCAGGACTCTGGATTCTAGCCTTGCATTGCCACCGGAATGTCCTGCGTCCTTAGGGAAGTTACTCCTGCCTCTGGGCTTCGGGCTCCTCATTTGTAACGTGAATGCTGTTTTGTCATTCCAGGGCTATGTTGAATTAATCTAAATCCAAACGTGGAAGGCTAAGGTTGATGGGCTTAGAATACTCTCATCAGGTCAGCGTTGCTGGAAGGCAGTGGTGGGAATAGCGCGGCTTTGACAGTTTCTGCAGATACGTACTCCCTCCAGGCTCTTGGGGACAGGATTCCCGGGGAGCAGCCAGGAAGACTTCTTTCCTAGGTCAGGGCTTTCATTTATCAGCAAATGCCTTCCAGGAGAATGATGGTTACGAATACAGGCTGTGGAGCCAGGCTGCCTGGGTTCCATTCCCACTGTGCTCAGCCCTACCCCTCATCAATGGGGTGACCTTGGCCAGGGTACATAACCTGGTTCCCAGTGACCTCCTCAGTACTATCGTCTGATAGTCACACCTGCCTTGGAGATGAGTTCAGAGAACTCCATTCTTGTAAAGCACACAGTGAGGGCTCTATGAAAGTGAGTTAGCGGTTTTGACTTCTCAGAGCATGAAGCCTGAAGCTGGCCCCTGACAGCTGCAGCTCTGGCCAGGGAGAGCAGGAAGGACTGGCCTCTAGCTTAGTCTCCTTTGCCTCTCAATGTCGTTTACTTCCCATTCTACGCCCATAAGAGACCAATCATGAGGCTCCGTTTTACAAATAGTGAAGTCTAGGCACCAGAAGAAAGTACTAGACTTTATCTTCCGCAACAAGTGCAACCCCGGGTTCAGAACTCACCCATTTGGTTTCAGTGTTGCTGGCTCTCGAGAGAGTTGATATCCAGTCAGGAGTGGAGAGAGCCTGCCCTGAGTCAGTAGTCATAGTGTCTGTGTTTGATGCATCCCAATCACAAAGCACAAGTGCATGATTGTTCCTGACCCACCCTGAGCCCAGCAGGGGCAGGGGGTCCTGAGTGGAGGGCAGGGTAGGAGGGGAGGTGCCCTGCATGGACCTGGAAACTAGGAAAAGGCAGAGACAGCCCCCAACTCCAGACCCCCCCAATCCTCTGCACCCTGCTGCCTCCCTAAATGGAGTCAAGTCATGTTCTGAGCACTGTGACCACCTCCAGCCTGGGGTGAGGAGGGCACGCAGCGAGTGCCTTGCTCCAGGCTGGGAAGAGCAGATCCACGGTCCGCTGGCACCTGCCTGGCTGGCCCCTCTGGGAGGGGAGCCTTCCTCCGTAAATCAAACACTTAATTAACTTGGGAACACGGGAATATCGTGTCAGGAGCGATCTGTCAGTGCTTGTGTGAACCGGACCGTGTTGTTTTCTGCGGACTGGGGCTGGGTGTGGAGAGAGTTTCAGGAGGCTGGAAGGTTTTTTCCACCGTGTTGTCATTTCTCCAATAATTGAGTTATCTCTCTTGTTGCAGGTGGAGAGAGACTTTGAAAGGGAGTATGGAAAACTTCAGCAGTGAGTGTCAACCCCAGAAAGATGAGGTGGGAGGTAGGGAGGGACAAGGGCCCCCTGCCAGGTCTCACTTGTCTGCCCAGTGCCCTTCCCTGGGCTGCCCCTCTGCCCCGTGAGTACCCTGGAAGCTGAGGGCAATTCAGGTCACCAGGCTACCAGAACTGTTCCCCAGCAATGGCCACGCAAGAGTCGTTCACTCGTAGCTTTTGGGTGTGGTGGCACTTCTGTCAGTGGGAAAAGTCCCCACGGAGAAGATCCCCTTCTCCTCCTCCATGGCAGGCCCTCCAGAGCACCTGGACTTCGCTCAGGTAGGGGGAAGGAAGGAGACCCCAGGCAGCCTGTCCCCTGCCTTGCAGGCTGGAAGAGCAGACCCGGAAGCTGCAGAAAGACCTGAAGAAGAGCACCGACGCTGACCTGGGTAGGTGACTTTCCACCCGTACCACTGGCTTGGTAAGGTGGGGCAGAGGTGGGCACCCTCCTCCCTCAGGCCTCTAAGGGCTCTGATGTCACTGCACTCAGAGGACATGTGCCCAGTGTCCTGAGAAGCAGCCTGAGGGCAGCCACCCCTCACCAGTCAGATCCCACTTCGCACAGAGCTCACACCGCCCCACTGTGGATGTGGGTGTTGGGGCAAGACTCTCCTGGGACTCCAGTCAGGGCAGTACTGCAGCTGGTGGAAGCTTCTGCCATCAGATGCCTCCACTGCTTCATAATCCTGGCCGGCAGCTCAGGCTGTCCAGAGGGAAAGGGAAGCACGTTCCCTCCTGCAGAAACAAAACTCCCTGTCCTGCTGGGACGGGCGCTCCAGTGGCAACAAGAATGGAAGCTGTTGTGTGTTTAAACAGCTTGGGTTAAAGTGTAAGGCCAAAAATACCCCAGATAATTCTGTCATGACAAAGGGCACTGGGAGGCCCGTGGGAAGTGGGGGCCAGCAGGTGCTGGGAAACAGCCAGGGCCCTTGGGGAGCTTTCTTGGCTGGGGAGTTCTTGTTTGAAACAAGGAGGAACTAGGCCCAGGAGCCTAGAGACAAAGGCAGGTCTGGAATAAAGGAGTGTCCAGAGCCCCTGCCACAGGCCATGTCCCAGGAAGGAGGCGACGAGCAACCGGGAGAGATGGAGACCATTCCTTGAGGTTCTTTCTCCAAGGCCTTGACTTTCCCGCCCCAGAGCAGCAAGCACTTGACCAAAGGTTGATCAATAGCTTCAGCACTCCCTGCACAACTCTGGACAGCCGACTTAGCTCTACCTCAATTCCCTCACCTGAGAAGCACAGGTAGTGCCAGTCCGAGTGGCATAGGTTCATGTTGAAGATAAAGTCGGATGAGCAACGTAAAGCGCTGAGAACAGAGCCTGGCGAGGGTCAGCTCTTGGGGCGTCCGCTCCTGTCATCACTGTCATCGTTGTGGGCAGCAAGGCTCCCTGACTGGGTGGACCTCTGCAGCTCCTTCCCTGGGTCCGTTGGGAGGGCTGTGTCCATATACCACACTGGGACGGGGACCTGAAAGAGACTTGGGTATGGCCAGGACTGCCCATTTCCTCTCACTCAGCAGATACTGACTGAGAACCCACATGTACCAGGCACTCTCAGCACTAGAGACTCAACAGCAAGACAAGTTGGGCGCTTATGTTCTAGGAGGAAGCCCTGCAAGAGGTCCACAAGCGGACCGGTGTTATAATGACATGTCATGGCGTGTTGGGTCAAGAAAAATAAGGAGGTAAAGAGTGACAGGGTCAAGGGAGGCCTTCCTGGGGAAGTGTTCTCTGGGCAGAGTCCTGAAGAAATGAGTAACCCGCACAAGTAGAGCCAAGGGAAGAGGGCCTGAAACACAGACAGCAAGCGCGGAGGCCCAAAGGCCGTGCACACTGACCAGAGATGCAGGAGAGGCAGCAGGAGAGTGGAGAAGCCATCTTCAGTCCCCTCGGCCACTCCAGCTGCTGAATAATGTCCTGTTACGGCTGTGAAGAAATTTCACCTACCTGAGCTCTTCTGACCTTGAGATTGGCGGGGCACATGACACACCCATTTTATAAACGGGCATGTCCATTTGATAAAGGAGGAAGAGTTCAGCTCCTCTTCTCCAAGTCCAGGGCCCTGTCTCCCCAGCGAAGGCTGTCCATGTCCCACTCTTTCCTTTGCCCACCCCCACCGCCAAACTAGAAGGTGACTGAAACAGCCCCTGCTCTGGAACCCTGGCCCATCCACTCTTGGCTTGGCTGTCTGTGAGCCTAGTGCAAATGGCAGCATCACTGTCTCCTGACACCATTCAAAGGGCCACAGGGCAGTGGGCACCTAAGGGTGGGATTTGAGGACCAGCCTGCTCCTACTTGGCACGGCAGTTACGAGGAAAACGCTTGAAATGTCCCTAATAGAGGCAGTGATTTGAATTTGTTCCCATTTTATGCCAGCTCCTGAGCCTCAGCCAGTTACTGATGTGTAAACCCACCTTTCCTACAAAGCACTGTCACAAAAGGAAAGCATTCCTTCCCTGGCAGCCGCCGTCACCACCGCCGCCACCACCACCACCACCATGCCCTGGTGAGCCCTGACTACCGGTGCAGGGACTGGGGCCGTCTTGGTCTGTGCCGTGAATTCTCATGCCAGTGCTAATTCCTGGGCCGTGGGCTGGTCTGAACATGCACCTTGCTCCTGGCCTCTAGCATTGCCAAACTATGTGTGTCACAAGCCAAGGACCGGATTTGGAAGTTTGTCTGCAGTTGTTTGTTTTGTAGTTATTTCAGGTCTGAGTTACGTGGGTCACATTTTTCTTGATCGGTCCCCACTGCCTTTCCAGTTCAGGAGCCGCTGTGACCCGTTGCTTCCTCTCCTTCCTGCTTCTGCAGACAGCTGCACTGTCAGAACATAAATGAAGCCAGGGTGTGCTGTGTTCACAGTGGCTTGCTCCGGAACCAAGGAGGGCATCAGGGGTCTGTGACGCACTGTCTGTGGCTGTGGAAAGCTTAGTTTTCCAGCAGAGAAACCAGAGTTTGATGGGTGACTGCAGAAGCCTAGCATTGCTATCCTCAGGAATGGATGTGGGCAGAGACAGTGCCTCTGAAGAGCCACGGTGCTGGTCATGGGGCTGAGGCGAGCCTGACGGCCATGTCAGTCTCACATACGGGGCATCAGCGTTGTGGGCGGGCTTGCTGTGCTGCAGGCCGCCGGGCCCCACCTCCAGCCTCCAACTAACTCATGGGCTGGGCGAGACCTGAAGATGTGTGTCCCTGGAGTTCCCAGGTGACGCTGAGGCCCACACTGAGCACCACTGATCTGGACAGTTGAGGGGAATGGAAGGATGCCTTTCCTGAGCGTGGTATTTCCTAAGCTCCCCAGCAAGGTGGAAAATCCCGAGTTATTCTAAAAAAGATGACCTTTCTTTCAGAAACTCATATTACTTTCAGAGTGCTCTGGTGAACCTTTGACTTTTACATTCCAGAGGCTGCATCAGGACTCTAGAGACCCAGGTGGGGTCCAAGACCCTCACTTTCTCTAAGGTTCAAAGACCACCAGCCTCCTGGTGTGGGCCAAGCTGACTGTGCCCCTCTCCCAGACCCTATAGGAAACAATGAGAGGTATGGGCTGGAGCAGGGACTACAGGTCCAGAGGGGCATGGAGACCTGCTGTTCTTTATTTTTGTTGAGGGGGAACGGAGTCTTGCTATGTCATCCAGGCTGGTCTCGAACTCCTGGGCTCAAGGGATCCTCCTGCTTCAGCTTCCCAAAGCACAGGGATTACAGGCATGAGCCGCCACGCCCAGCCAAGGTCATGGTGTTCTTAGTGTCATCTACCCCAGCTCTGCTCTGCACACATGAAGCGAGGGCATCACTGGGTGGAGATTCCAGACCCAGTTCTGCCCAGGGCTGGCCACTGAGCCCACTCAGTTCCTTGACTTCCTGACAATGCAAGAGCTTTAGGAAAGAAAGGAGAAAATGGGGCTGGGCTGGGCGCAGTGGCTCACGCCTGTAATCCCAGCACTTTGGGAGGCCAAGGCAGGTAGATCACCTGAGGTCGGGAGTTTGAGACCAACCTGGCCAAAATGGTGAAATCCCGTCTCTACTAAAAATATAAAAATTAGGTGGGCGTAGTGGCAGGCACCTGTAATCCCAGCTACTTGGGAGGCTGAGGCAGGAGAATCACTTGAAGCCAGGAGGTGGAGGATGCAGTGAGCCGAGATCATGCCATTGCGCTCCAGCCTGGGCCACAAGAGCGAAACTCCGTCTCAAAAAAAAAAAGGGAAAGTGGGAAGAACGTCTCCTTGCTCCTCTGGCTTTTTGGGTTGTTTTCCTCATTTTTTTTTTTTAAGAAATAGCAGAAGATATTTTTTGGAAACATTTCCAGCTTTATCCAGAATTTTTTTATCTTTTTATTATGCTGTATGTGATCATTTCATAATCAAATCAAGTTACACATAACGTTTGTTCCTAAACCTACAGGGTCACTCCACAGAATTTCAGAGGTGTTTTTCCCTCCGTTGCTTCAACATTTCTGGAAAGTTTACATTTCCAGCCTTCTCCCACAGTTTGCCCTTTTGCTGGGTGACTGTAGCACTCTCCCAGATTCCAGAAAACCCCCAGGAGGATGCTCCTGGCCGGCCAGTCCGCTCAGCACTGCTTTGCTGGCTGGTGAAGGGGCCTGGAGGAGGCAGACCCTTCCCTGGGGAGCGCAAGGTCAGGGGTCGGATTCATACCATGGAGTGCTAGGCGAGGCCACATCTGTAATTAACTGGGAGGCGGACCTTATGTCATGGGTCCTAAGACACTTTTTCCACAGTTAACGTCTCTGAAATGAAAGGACTGAAAGTGTAGCCTGGTTTGATTGACAACAGTTTTTTCTCTTAGTAGTTTATACAAGAAATGACTTACGATGAAGAGCATCTTAAATTCAGTAACATGCATATGGTAAGAAATGCATTTGCAATGTGTCTTCTCCCCTGAGACCTGCCCCAGACGCACTCTGACACTGGTACAGACAGCATCAGGCCAGCATGGCCCTTCTCCAGGCCCGCCTCCTGCCCCTCTAGAATTTTGTTTCTAGAATCTAGAAATAATGGAGGCCTGAAAACATGTTCAGGACCAGGAGCTCCAAAGCTGCCAGCAGGTCTCCAGCCCGCCTCTGAGCCGCCTGTGACTCCCAGGCTTCCCATCTGCCCAGCAGGGAATGTCAGCAGAGGAGGGAGGAGCACAGAGGGCTGGGTGGCACATTCGTGGGGATCGGGTACCACGGTGCCTTGAAAAACGTCAGTGGACGCCTGATGGACAGAGCTTTGATGGACCTGTCCACTGGCTTCCTCCAGGCCAGATCACCATAAGGAGAGCAGTGAACAGGGAAGCAGCTGCCCAGGGTCAAGGGTCAGGGCCCAGCTGGCATGTTCAGCCATTTGACCTTGGAGGCATTACAAACCCTTTTGCGCCTGATCTGCCTCCTCTCTAAAATGGAACCAAAATACATTTCCGCTAGACATCCCCTGGGTTGTTTGAGCCCTAAATGAGAGTGCTTGGGACTCTTATTTAGTAGTGGTAGAACCCCAAGATGGGGACCTGCTGGCAGCTTTGGAGCTCTTTGTCCCGTACGAGTTCCCAGGTTTCCATTATTTACAAACAAAATTCTGGAGGAGCAGGAAGAGACCCTGAAGGAGGGCCCTGCTGTCCCAGTGCCACCTGTACCAGCTGCAGAGTGTGTCTGGGTGAGTCTCGGGGGGAAAACACAGTTTCCAGTGTATCTCTTCCTACTGGATGTCGAGGAAAGCAGGGGTTGACAAGCTACAGCTGCTGGCCTAATTGGACCCAGTTTTGTCAATAAAGTTTTATTGAAACAGCCACATCCATTTTTTATGTGCCGTCGCTGGCAGTTTTTACAGCACACGGCAGAGTCGAGAAGTTGCAACAGAAATTGTGCGGCCCTCTGGCCGGGCGCGGTGGCTCAAGCCTGTAATCCCAGCACTTTGGGAGGCCGAGACGGGCGGATCACGAGGTCAGGAGATCGAGACCATCCTGGCTAACACGGTGAAACCCCGTCTCTACTAAAAAAATACAAAAAACTAGCCGGGCAAGGTGGCGGGCGCCTGTAGTCCCAGCTACTCGGGAGGCTGAGGCAGGAGAATGGTCTAAACCCGGGAGGCGGAGCTTGCAGTGAGCTGAGATCCGGCCACTGCACCCCAGCCTGGGCGACAGAGCAAGACTCTGTCTCAAAAAAAAAAAAAAAAGAAATTGTGCGGCCCTCAAAGCCTGAAATATTTACTGTTGGGCCCTTTGTAGTAAAAGCATGTGTAAACTGGAATACTGTTATTCTTGTCCCTCTGGGAGTCCCAAACCAAGTGTCACATCCAAACCACCTGGAGAGGTGGTTTTAAATGCATATTCTTGGGTATCAGGTTTACTGAATTAGAATCTTCGGAGCCAGAAACATATTTTGTAGCCTCCCACCCAGATGGTCCTTTTCTAACCCAGGGTTTGGAGAACAGGTAAAGCTGCTCAAAAGAATTGTCCAGAGCAGTGTTAGGGTCGGGAATGAGCATTAAAGCATGGGGATCAGCAGCTTGTGGCTGTGTGGTACTTCGCCATTCTGACGGCCGTGGCTGTGGGAAGAGGTCTTCAGGGTGCAGGCCCCTGGCATAGGAGGACGGGGCCTAGAGAGAAGGCCGTGAAACCTGCCCCTTCATAGAAGGCTCACTGAGCTTTGGCTTCTCACAGCCATGTCCAAATCTGCCGTGAAGATATCCTTGGACTTACTCTCCAACCCCCTCTGCGAGCAAGACCAGGACCTTCTGAGCATGGTGACGGCCCTGGACACGGCCATGAAGCGGATGGACGCCTTCAACCAGGAAAAGGTGACTAGGTCTTGGTCTGGGGTGGGCAAACATGACTTCCACCCCCGGTGTGGGCCTCTGGGTGGACTGTGCGGGGAGGCCTGAGTGCGTTCCGTCTGCCCTCGGGGTTCTAAGCCCTCTGGCCTCGTGTGCTGCAATGTGCTGCAAGCCCACAGGGCTCTTTCCAGACTGTTCTGCCTCGGCTCTGCCTGATTCCTGAGGCTCCACAAGCTCGGGTCACTGACGGCAGCCCTGTTCGCCCCAGCCCCTGAGCCTTCTGTGGCCACCCACCCGGCCATCCACCCTGAGCAAGGCCAGGCCCAGGACAAGGACAGCACCCTGTGGCCCTTCAGACTTCCTAGCCCAGCAGTAGTTAGGGGCCCTGCCTTGCCTGTCGTCCTCCCCTCCCTACCAGTTTTAATGTCTTTGGGTTTTTCTTTGACAGGTGAACCAGATCCAGAAGACTGTGATCGAGCCCTTAAAAAAGTGAGTAAATGTCACCTGGGAGCCTCGGGGCACTTATGGGAGAGGTAGGTCAACAACCACTTGGGAACTGAACAGGATTTCTAGCTGCCTGTCCCCAGATTCCCATGGGGCCTGATGGGAAACTGAGTGGGGACATCAGCTCTGTGACCTGTGGCCTAAGCATCCATGCTCCTGGGGGCTCCAGAGCACCCGCATGGCCCAGGTGAGCTCAGGGGACCCCTGCCACCGCCCCCCCCCACCCCACCCAGCAACCGCCGCTGCTCTGGTGGTCATTTGACCGCTTCCTCCTGATTGAGAGCCACTGGGCCGGGGCTTGCTGAATGGAGCTAGCAGAGATCTTGGCCAGCCCTCAGTGGACATGAGCAAGGCCTTTCATCTTGCCCCGCTGGATTGGGAGAGCAGCTGCCTGCAGCACTCAGCTTTGGAAATGTGGGGGTGGCCGCACATGGGGAGGGGCGCGGCAGCGGGGTCTGGCCCGGGAAGGTCCCCTAGCTTGTGACCTGTTGGGGTCAGGAATGCTTCTGTGAGACTCATCTTCTGTTGGGCAGGCCCTGGTCAGCGATCAGACAGGCCTATTCCCTCGGTCCCCAGGGCGGGGAACAGGCAGAGCCGTGCCTTGAAGCCCGGAATCACTTCATCTTCCCTGGCCTCTCACGAGCAGGCTGTGACCTAGAAAGCTCGTGCTCGCCCAGCTGCGCTTTGTTGCCTCTTCTGCGGTGGTCCCGGGCAGTGACTTGCCAGGGCCGGGTAATGAGGCTCTGCCTAATGATCACTGGCCTGGCCCAGGGCCCAGAGGGCAATGAGGGGAGCAGTTTTTGATCCTGCAGCCCCTGGTGTTTGGGATTGCTGAGCTGTTCGTTGACTGTGCAGACCTGAAGTTTGGGGTTAAGAAAAGGCCCCCAGACCCTAGCAAGCTCTTGTTTCTACGCCAGGACCATGGAGGCTCAGAGAAGGCAGGGAGGGAAGGGACTGTGCCTCCCACTCCGGCCCTGGCCCCCCAGCCTCCCCAGAGTGGGCATCCACCACCCCCTGCCTACTGGTAACGGTGCAGCCCCAAGCCACAGGGTTGCATAGGGAGCTGGGGTGCAGAGAGAGCTCCGTGGCTATGGATTTTGGTCCTGGGCTTCAGGATAGACTGTTCAGGGCTGGTTGGGAAGGACGCAGGCTGAGCAGACCCTGCCCACAGAGGGCTCTTCTGTGCCAGGGCCACACAGGTCCCAGAGACGGACACAGAGGCTGCTACAGGCACCCATGGCTGGCAGAGTGAGGCAGGGACTCAGAGAACTGGGGAACTGACTCCCACTTCAATTTCAGTATCAACAAGGCGCCCTTGAAATCTGATTCCTGGCTTCTGAAGCCCAAATGGAGAGAAACCCCGGCCACTTCCCACCACCCTGGTGGCCCACCACCTGCCAGGAAGGTGGGGGCGTGGCAGAGGGGGCGCACATCTCCGCGGCAGATCCGCTGACCTCTGCATGAGCCCTCAGGCCTGCCTGGCTGGCTTCTCCCTGCGTCCCCACAGCTGACATATGATCTCCCCCAACCACATAAAACTGCGCAGCCTACAGCCTCCTCCCATTGGCTTCCTCTTGCCAGAAGAGAAGCTCCCAGGGACCCCAGCACCGGAAACAGGAAACTCCAGCTTTCCTGTCCTCTGATGAAGATCATGGCCACATGGCCACCCCACCGCCCCCGGCCTCCCTGCAGGGGCTCGGCCTCTAATCCCCAGTCTCTGGGCCGCATTCACATGTCGGATGGGGATGCTTTCAATTTCCCTTTCCTGGTGGGTGGAAGCTCCCGGCTGCGTGGGCACAGACCAAGGCATGGCAGGCATTCCCCACCAGTGCTGGCTGCGCCCAGCCCACCTCCCAGCCGGCCTCGCTCCCTTTCCCTCTCCTGCTCCTCTTCGCCCCTCCCATCCCCAGGGGAGTGAGTTTGATGTTGAGCCTTAGGACAGACAGGAATTGGGCAGTGATCATGGGTAATTCTTTGATCACTGGCCTGGGCCTAGCCTGGCCCCCTTCTTTGAGGATAAATGTAAAACAGACTTCAGTGGCTTACAGTCTAGTGGAAAGCCACGGCGTGTTCTCGGGTCAGCGGCCAGGCGTGGCGCAGGACCATGGAGCGGGGCGTGCTGAGTGGGCTGTCGCACCTGCCCCCAGCAGGCCTCAGAGGCTGTTTCCTCCCATGTGGAAGGAGAGAGCCAAACTGACTTCTCAGAATGGGACAGTCAGCGCCTAGGAGCGGGAGAGGTTTTGGTGGGCAGGGAGAGAGGAGGGGTGAAGTGCGCTGGGACAGCAGAGTGGAGCCTGGGTCCTGGCTTCACGCCTGGGGAGAGGCCCCCCGCCCCCGATGTGGTTGGGTAGAGTCAGCAGGGCCTCTGTGGGGTCCCAGGGGCATATCTGGGAGGGGCTGCCACAGGGGCCCAGCCTGTGCATGTCTCCACTTCCCCTGCCAGCACCCTGAGCCCTGACCTGAGATCCCACACAGCACCATCGCACGTCCACTGTCCACCCCGAGGCTTTGGCAAAGTCTGTTCTGTTGCTAAGTAGAAAACAGGGAGATGGGGCCTCAATGGGTCAGTGACCAGGGCAGATGTGACAGAGTCCTGGTCCCCCACTCTTCAATCACCTCGGCACAAGCTGCGCCCCGCCCTGACTGATGTGAGGCCCCCTGAATGTAGAAGGGTGTGACACTTGTCCCTACCCCTAGGGAATCCCAATCCCAGGACCCAACCTCCCCCCCACCGCAGTGGTAATTTATCAGCAGTCACCTCCAGTGGCCTGAGCAGGCAGAGCCTCTTGGTGACTGAGGGGTGCTGTCATGGGAAACAGGTTTTCATGGTGAAGACGTGCTCTTCCCACAGGGGTAGGAACAAGACAGATGAGGCCCTGTCCCCTGGAGCTTGTGCGAAAGCGGACAATGCAGGTGGCCTGCAGCCACGTCTCCTGCAGAGGCAGGTGGTCTTGGTTCCAGGGGGCTGGCAGGAGCCCATGCAGCCAGGTGGCTACCTGGAGATACCACCACCCCATCCCCTGAGGAGCTCTGTAACCCCGCCTCCCTCACCCCTGCTCGGCACTCCCCTGTAGTCAGTGCTCCTGGTGGCTCTGACTCTGGCCCAGGAAATAATAAGCCCCAGCCGACAGCTGTGGGAAGGAGGCTATGAGAGTGCCGCAGGGGATGTGGGGGGTCAGGCTGCTGGAGCAACGAGCATGCGGCTCCTCCCATCCCGCGCTGTGGAAGGCGCCTTGCGCACACATGGCTTGACACTGTGATGCCCTCCTTCCTGAGGATGTGAGCTCAGGGTGGTGGGATTGAGGCCAGGGCCAGAGAGCTCTCCACCTGCTGCCTCCTGCCTGCCTCTCATCCATGCCCTGTCCCAGTGCCTGCACCCACCCGGCAGCTCCCAGGCACCCACAAGGCCCAGGCACTGGGACCATCCAAGCAGCAGGTGGCTTCTAACACAAGGATAGGGCGAGGACCGGGGTGGCTGCCGGTGGTCCCTTGGCCATTTGGGGTGGTGGGAGAGGCGGCCTGGTATCCTCTCAGGCCCAGCTGCACCTGCTGCCAGAGCACGTGCCTCTCAGCTGCCCAGGAAGGGGGCGGGGCTCCCCAGCAGCTGCAGCTCCACCACGCAGCTGCCCTGGGCAAAAGCATCAAGCCTAGCTCCTCCCAGCGGTCTCACTCCAGCCCACGCCATGGGTGACCATGCGTCCTGGTGGTGTCTGCTTCCCACCCTCAGTTCCGTAGTGCTGAGGGGCCTGCGTTCTCTGCACAGTGCTGGGAGGCCCATGGCTTCTGCCCAGCAAGTCGGTCAGATGCTGGTTTGATTACTGTCTAAGGGCACGGGTGAGGATTCAGGGTGCTTTGGTGGCTTCACCCACTTAGCACCTTGTTAGACAGGGAATTGGTTACGGACACTGTTGAGGTAGAGGATTCACGTTAGTAGCCTGTCTTGGGGATAAGCCCTTTGTTTCATCAAAATGTGCCCCTGGGTCTGTGACTTAGTTTGGGGCATTTAATGCTTTGGTAAAGTTTATATCCACTTATTCTCTGGCAAAACTGTTACCTCAAATGGACACGTGATTTGTGAGGCTTTTTAAAACCAGGCCGGCCGCGATGGCTTATGCCTGTAATCCCAGCACTTTGGGAGGCCGAGGCGGGTGGATCACCCAAGGTCAGGAGTTGAAGACCAGCCTGGCCAACATGGTGAAACCCCGTCTCTCCTAAAAATACAAAAATTAGCTGGGCATAGTGGCGCACGCCTGTAATCCCAGCTCCTTGGGAGGCTGAGACATGAGAATCACTGGAACCCGGGAGGCAGAGGCTGCAGTGAGCAGAGATCACACCACTGCACTCCAGCCTGGGTGAGAGAGCAAGACTCTCTCTAAACCAGATTCTTGGTCATGCCCTTTGAGAGGCAGATCTGGGAAGTCCTGCTCCGTGTGGTGCCTGAGCTCCTGGAACCTGACAGTGAGTCTCTGAGCGCCTGTGAGAGGCTGACCCAAGCTTCAGTGACTGCCTCCTGCCCTCGTCTTTCCTCCTCTCTGGGTTCCCATAAAAACCTCCAGGAGGAACCACCTCTTCTGGTCCTGGGTCACCTCCGAATGGCCACAGAGTCACGAGCTCCCTGGGCTGCACAGCCAGATCCCGGGCGCTCAGGGTCTCTGGCTTGCCTGGTAGACGCCCCCTGCCATCGTGCCGAGGGCCAGCCCTCTAGCAGCAGCAGCAGCGAGAGCCTTAGGAGAGCACTGCTCTGGTCACTAGAGGCCACGTGGGTCCCAAAGATGAGGCCCGTGTGGACCTGCAGCACCACGACATCCACCGCTGCTCTCTCTGGGGCCCCTCTTCTGAGTCTCCCATGCGGTCCCTTCTAGTCACGGTGGGGTAGTAGGAGGTCCTCGGGCCATTTTACTGAAGCGGCTGGTTGGCACTTTGGCTGTTCCAGTGGCAGAACCATAGGATTTCTGCTGCTTTCGTGTTGCCAAGGAGCCCTTGAAGGAGAAGATGCCCTGGGCCAGGACGGAGTTCAGATTTCAGTTCTGCCACCTGCCAGTGGCACTGTGAGGGCTGGAAAGGGTGCCAGACAGAGAACATGGACACCTGTGTTGTCTTCTAGACCTTTTCTGCCCAATGGTGACCTTGGATGAGTCATAGGTCATCTCTCTGTCCTCAGTTTCCCTCCTTTTTAAAAGTGAGGTCTTGGCCAGATGACTTCAAGGCACCTTCCCCACAATCCTCTAGTCCATCGTGTGATAAAGCTCACAGGAGGTGGGGATCAGGGCACCTTTCATTCCTGGGCCACCCTGTGCTGCCGGACTCCTGGGACCTGGCCCACAGCCCCGCCCCCTCTCATTTGCCCTCACCCCACGACATTGTCCGCTTTCGCACAAGCTCCGGGGGACAGGGCCTCATCTGTCTTGTTCACGGTGAACTCCCCAAGACCTAGAGCAGGGTCTGGCACTTAGTTAGGTGCTCAGGGCACATTTATGGAAAAGTGAGTGCTGACCAGGCTGCCCCTCCAAGAGCGGGCCCATCTCCAGCCAGCTTGTCCCACAGGTTCGGCAGCGTCTTCCCGAGCCTCAACATGGCGGTGAAGCGGCGGGAACAGGCCTTGCAGGACTACAGGAGGCTGCAGGCCAAGGTGGAGAAGTATGAGGAAAAGGAGAAGACGGGGCCAGTGCTGGCCAAGCTCCACCAGGTACCAGGGGAGACAGGCGGGCAGGGGCTGGACAGATGGGCAACTGTGGCCACCTGTGGTAAGTCCCTCCCTTCACCTGGGGACACCAGGACCAAGACACCAGCCGTCCCCACCCCACCCATCCCATATCCCACACCCAGCAGTGAGACAGAGCTTTGCCAGCCAGGGTCTTGTTCCCTAGGCGCGAGAGGAGCTACGGCCTGTGCGGGAGGACTTCGAGGCCAAGAACAGGCAGCTGCTGGAGGAGATGCCGCGCTTCTACGGCAGCCGCCTCGACTACTTCCAGCCCAGCTTTGAGTCCCTCATCCGAGCACAGGTGAGGCCCAGACGCTCTTCCTCTGGGTGGACATAGCTCATGCCACTCCCTGTTACCCACGCTGGAAGGGTGGCTTAGCCATTCTCCACAAAGACAGGGCACCCACCCCAGGCACGGCCCCGAAGGAATTCATTCCAGTACCAGAGTCCCCGGCTCGGCGACTTGGGAACCCTGTCTGCTGCTAGAGTCCTCACGTTGCTCTGGTGAATCCCAGAGCAGGCATGGCCGAGGTTCCCTTTTGTCCGGCAGTTCCTCCCTGGATCTCTCTGCATTTCACTCTGAGTAGCCCCTCTGCCCCGCACCCTCAGGTGTGCAGGTTCTTGACCTGGGGTGGTGCTGAGGAGAAAGGGATCTGGAGAGTGGAGGCCTATTCTGAGGACTCAGCTCCCCTCCCCTACACCCTGAGCCAGTCTTCTTTTTAGCAGGAAACGGCAGGAGTCCTGCCTTGGAGCCACTAGGGAAGGGGTGCCAGAGCCCTGGGGAGAGCCACACTCAGGGCTGCTGCTAGGGCCCTGGGGTGGAAAGGCAGGCCTGGAGGCATGGGGGCGCCACTGGGGGTCAGACACAGGCCAGGCCCCAGTGTCCCCTTCCACTCGGGGATGGGAGGACACGGAGTGGCAACACCTATGGCTCCCACGCTCCTCACCCTCCTCCATCTTCAAGCCTTTAGCAAGGATTGTTCCCCCAACTGGCAAAATAGAAAAGGGTGGGCACCCATGCCAGAAGCGGGTCCCTTCCACACAGGACCCTGTTGATGGCTCGTACTCAGCGACAGCCTCAGTACCCCAACACCCTTAGCAGCCATCTGCGCCAGGTCCCTGAGCCGCAGACTACGCCACCTGAGTGGGCATTTGGCGCCCTCCAGTGGCCGTTCCCTACCGGCCCCGCAGTCACAGCCATGAAGCCCTGGCCCGCACACCCACCCTGCCGGGCCGAAGTCAGGGTGGCCACCCACCCCAATCAGGACGCCTGAGCAGGGTTCATGCTAGGGCTGGGCCTTGTCAGTGACTCACGTACTTGGGCCTGTGCCATCTGTAGGCAGCATGAGACCTAGAGCCTTCTGCAGGAGGGGTGGGGACTTCTCCCGACACTTGCTCCTGCAGTGAGGGCTCCTTTCAGCCACCCCATTGGGTTCACGGGAGACCTGGCCCTGCCCCTTCCTTACTATCACCTAGGTGCTGCCCTACACCCTCCCTCCTGTTGCTCACAGGAGGAAGCCACAGGGTGCCAGGCTCTCGCATGCCCAGGTTGGAGCAGATGGGAGGCCAGGGATGCCCTGTAACCAGGCAGCATTGCTGGGGGCTGTTGACTGCCTCCTGGGCCCCAGCCTCCTCCTCACCCGCCCGGCTGCCATTAGTCATGGAGAAGTGAGCATCCCCGGTGACTCAGAGCGCAGTGGCTTGGGCAGGGAGGGGCGGGTAGGGCAGCCCACCCCCAGCCCAGAGGTGACAGCAGTGTTGAGACCAGCTCACTTTAGCTCCCCGTCGGCCGGCAGAAATCTCACCTCAGGAGTGTCAGCCGTGGGTCCCTGCCCCACCTGGCATTTCCCACAAGGTCCCCTTAGTGTCTAGAGCTCCTCCTTGTGTCTAGAGTGTAAAGTGTGGAAGCTTTCAGGAAACTGCATGTGTTCATTGGGTCATGAGATAGAAACTGAGGCAGAAGTGGCCCCTGTTGTCTGTGGAAAAGCCCCTGGTCCTCAGCCATCTGTGAGAACTGACAGGCCTCCCCATTCCTCCACCTGCCCCACCCTCATCCCTGTGTCCCTTCCCACCCCGGTTCTGGTGCCTCCCTAGAGGGACCCTGGCAGTGAACCTGGCCTCTGAGCTGTCCCCTTGGCCACACAACTTGGGCCATGAGCAAGGGTGGGATGCAAGTTGGGAGGGAATGGAAGGCTAGACGGGCATCCCCTTTCTCGCCTGTGCTTCTAAAGCTGGCTTAGGGCTTTGGGAGCCACCAGTCTACCGTACCCTCTTTCTGCCATGGACAAAAGCCGTGGGTTCTCCCCTAGCTTACAAAAAGCAGTAAAACTCGTCGTGGTGCCCAACATCCCACAGTTGCCCTAGGAGGCCCATGCCTTCCTGCACCTGCTGCTGGGGAAACCAGGCGCCCAAAGCAGGGGCACCTCCACCTGCAGCCACTGAGGCCCTGTTGCTCCCCGGCTCGTTTTGGTTCAGTCTTAGCTAGAGCCTTTCCATGCCCTGCACATTCCCAAAGGCACACTGCTACACAGCTCCAGAGGGGTGAGGGCAGGGGGTAGCAGAGGAGTGTGAGCCTCTCGCCCTCTGAAGCACATGGTTTTCTGGAGCCAGCATGTGCCAACCCGCCACCTCCCCCAGGTTGTGTACTACTCGGAAATGCACAAGATCTTTGGAGACCTGACCCAGCAGCTTGACCAGCCAGGCCACTCCGATGAGCAGCGGGAGCGGGAGAACGAGGCCAAACTCAGTGAGCTCCGGGCCCTCTCCATTGTGGCCGATGACTGAATCCCCGTCACTCTTGGACGACTCCTGTGACACGGTCAGCCTCGCTCGTCCTTGCCCTTCTCAGGGCTAACTGCTCCTCTCACAGGCTGGGGACAGAGGTGGCCCTGGTTCACTTGCCGGCCCTTTGCAATGAATGACTCTTTCTGAGCCTGGCACCAGGATCCCTAGACAGGCCACCATCTCCCCACTCACAGCCCCAGCAGGTAAGCAGCGTAGACAAACCCTTGGGGCTTTTTTATTTGGAGAACCGTCCAGCATGCATCCTGGCCCATGGCCTGAGCAAGCTGCAGCCCTTCTGAAGCTGTGGGCTTTGTCGGCTCAGTTGGGAGTCTTAGCCCTGCATGCATTGTGGGCATCAAATCTACCTCCAAAAGACCCATCCTGGGGAGCCCTCTGGCCCCTCATTGCCTGTTCACTTAAAAGCCTCTTTTTTCTGGGAGAGGCCCTGAACCCTGCCCAGGAGAGCTGTTCCTCCACCCTGGCAGGCCCTCAGCCAGCTTCCTAGCAAGACAAAAGCTACCCTCGTGACTTTGGGACCCAAGTCGTTGGGGTTCCCGAGGTCACTGAGAACTGTTACCTCGGGACCTCAAACTGTCAGTGGAACTGTCCCACCACACAGAATGTCCCACAAGAATTCGCATGTCTCAAAGCAAAAACAGTGGGTTTGTGTCTCACCTGAGTATTTGGAATTTTATTTTTTCAAGTAAAGTTTTCAAAGAAATGTCCACATGGTATTGTTATAACTTAGGGCGAGCAGGGGAAATTCCTCTTCCAGGGCCTGCTGCCCTCCGCTGAGCAGCAGCACCCTCCAGCAGGCAGCCCAGCACGCAGGGGTCTGTGTGCGCCTCCCCGGCCCTGCCCCACCTTTTGGAGTGAACTGCACCGTGGTCCAGCAGAGATGCTGGGCGGAAGGGCACGCAGGCAAGCCTAGGAGAGGAGTAGGAAAGAGCTGTGGAGGACACGCTCGGTTTGTTTTTGACTTTGGTTTATTTAAAAAACAAGCCAAAAAAAAAAAAAAAAAACCCAACTTTATATACAAAGTCAAACTGAAACCACGGATTATGGAAAGAGGCAAGAATTATGGGTAACAGGGGAGAAGGCTGGGCCAGAGCCAATACCACATTCTGAACACAGGAGCCACGGGAAAGAGGTGCTGGTTTCTTCTGGCAAATCTGGGGTGACTGAACACAGTGTTCTATTGGCAAACCCAGCCCAACACTGAGCACTGTCTAGCATGGACTCCATTCCCGTGATGGCCAAGGGAGACCCTTCCCCCAGGAGCCTGCATCTGGAACCTAGCAGAGCCTGTGCCATCCGGAGGAGGGGTTGCTTAGCCCCAGCCAGGCTCCACGTCTGTCTCTTCAGTTCAGTTCACTGACATCAGACCTTGTCACACACTTGAAAAGCCTTTTTCTCCCCTGTCTTATTCTAAACTGGAAAAGGACAGGAGAAAGTCAGCACAAGACTAAAAGGGCCCCAGGAGAAATACCAAGGTTGAGGGCAATATGACATTCTAGGGGTGCAAAAGATGTTGTATTTAGTTGTTAACTGGAACCGGGGTTCCTCACACATCCATCCCACATAGCACAGCCCCCAGCCTGATGGCCTGCCGTCCCCTAGAGGCTGAGCATGGGGTCAGCCACCCCTGCCCTGGCTCCCAGGTCTCGCTCCCGCTGCTTTCTGGTACCGCAAGGGCTCCAACTTTGCCGAGCGCCACCGCTGCCCTCACAGGATGGCAGTTCCGTGTGAGGCCGTCAGTTGCTAGGTGCCGGCTCCTCTTTCTCCACCCAGCTGTCAGCCTGTTTGAAACAGATGTACCCAGAATCAGGCCTGGCAAGGCGATCTGAGGACTGCGGACTGTCTCCTGCTGGGAAGCTCCCGCTCACTGCACGCTGCTGACTGCTCAATTCCCAGAGAACCTGCAACCAGGGGCACACAGCCTGGCAAGCGACGGAAGGAAGAAGCTGGTGCCTGCTGGCCCTCTGGTCACTCCGGACATAGGGGCAAGCACCCTTCCAGGGGTTTCTGGAGCTCAGGGAAAGGAGCTGTGCTGCCTCCTGGTCCACCCCCACCTTACCTTTTCCACCACCCGCTGGATCTCCAGCTGCAGGGGGGTCAGGCGCCTGCGGAGCTCCTGCAGCAGCCGCTGGAGCTGGCTCTTCTGTCGCTCCGCCATCCGAGCGGTCTCCTCAGCCTCCGCCAGCCGGGCTCGCAGCTCCTGCATCTCTGCCGCCAGCGTCTTATTCGTTACTTCAGTGGCTGAGAAACGGTTATGGCTCTCCTCTGCAAGGTGGAGGAGGAAACAGAGGGATGGCTGCTCCATCAAGGCCCAGAGCACAGGGCAGGGCCTGAGCCTAAGCAACGGGTTCCCTACTGGTCTGCACGTGCCCCCGTGGTGGATGCAGCCCTAGGCCCTCACCCAGCTTCAGCTCCAGTGTGTGGATCTTGTTCTCTAGGTAGAGCCGGCCGCTGTCCTGCTGCTCCGCGCGCTGCAGCAGGCTCCCCACGTTGATCAGGCTGCCATTGTGGGACACCAAGGCTTTGTGTTCCGTAGGGGCGGCACCTGGCTTCGTGCTCTT
Organism: Macaca thibetana thibetana; assembly: GCF_024542745.1. NCBI lineage: Eukaryota > Metazoa > Chordata > Mammalia > Primates > Cercopithecidae > Macaca > Macaca thibetana. Next base: position 121,006,286 of record NC_065585.1, read on the forward strand.
CCCAGAAGGGGGCAGCAGGTCCAGGTTTCCTAGAGGGAACCATGAAAAAGATTGCAGGATGGGGTCTCCGGAGAGGGCAGCCTGCCCTACCCGTGCCCAGGAAGGCTGCAGGGCTCAGGACATACCAAAGAGCACCTCCTCGGGAAGGCCACCGTCCAGGCCCTCCTGGCGGCTGTACTGAAGGCTCCGGTACTGGCAGATGTTCTGGGTCACCACCCTGCTGACCAGCTGCTTGGCCTGCAGAAAACACACCCCCAGACACCTGCTGACCAGAAGGCCCAGTCCCCGACCCTGGCCGTGGGCAGGAACCTGGAGCAGGAGCAAGTGCAGGCCTGTGCCCATGTGCTGAGGCAGAAGAAAGAAGGTACCTGCTCTGCACTGAGCCGGATCCCAAGGGTAAGGAGGATCCTCTCCAAGTCTCGCCGGTGCAAGTAGCCACACCAGTTGGCATCAAAGAACACAAAAGCAAGCAGACAGTCCAAGGGGAGCACAGCAGAGGGATCCAGCTCCTTGGGCTGCAAAGAAAACAAAGATGAGCAGGATTTTCAAATAGTTCCCTCAGTGGCTCTATCGCCCAGGATTCAGCCTGTTCAGAATCCAGTAGGCTCGGGCCACATGCAGCTCAGGCCACATGCAGTAATGCATGCCTAAAGTCTCTGCTACTGGGAAGGCTAAGGCAGGAGCATCACTTGAACCCAGGAGTTCGAAGCTGCAGTGCACTATGCTCATGCCTGTCAACCACTGTGCTCCAGCCTGGGCAACATAGCGAGACCCCATCTCTAAAACACAAAACATCAAGCAGCCTGGCTGATGTTCATCACACCCAAGCCAGCCTTCCTCTCTGGGGCACTTTCACAAAAGCTCCTGTGCTCCTCTCTCCCATTCACCCCGACAGACACTGAAATGTTCTCCTGGAGCCTATGAACGTGCCCTTCCATGAGCCAAGGACCACACTGTGTGTTGGGTCCATCAAGAAAGGAAATCACTGGTAAGCATCCTTCTCCCAGGAGTGTGCCGAAGGCCTTGCCAAGCCTCACCACCACTAAGGCCCAGAGAGGTGGAGAAGAGGCCTCACCATGTCCTGAAGTGAAGAGAACTCCATCTCTGACTGGTTTGAGGCAACGGACCGGACCTCCGAATCCTCCAGCTTTGCTCCTGCTACAGAAAGCCCAAGATAAATGGAGAGCAGGGCCCACCCAGCTCCACAGTCCAAAAATTAAAACCAGCTTGGCCACAGGTGGAAAGCCACATCCCGAGCCTGCGAGCTCCCCTCTCACCACTCAACATACCAAACTCCTCCTCTCCATCATCCCTCAGAAGCAACAGTTCTGGGTCCAGGGCCATCTCACACAGGTCCTCGGAAGCCTCGCCCCGGGGTTTTTCTTCTTCCTCTCCCCCAGAAGAGGGTGGTTTGGGCAAAAGCCCATCCTCCTTCTAGGGAGGCAGACGAAGGTGATTAGAAGGAAGGCAGTTACCGTAATTACCAATAGTAATCATGGCTGACACCTGAGTAATAAGTATGCCCCGGGCACTGTATGGAGGGCTCTAGACACCATCTCATTTCATGTATTTATTTCATTAAGTGGAACTCAGAGCATGCCAGGGCATCACCAGACACCTGGGCTTTTTTCCTCAGGAGTTGATCTTAGTCCCAGAAGAAATTACATTTATTTGATAGTATTTAAACAAAAAACAGCTGGGCACGGTGGCTCACGCCTGTAATCCCAGCACTCCTGAGGTCAGGAGTTCAAGACCAGCCAGGCCAACATGGTGAAACCCCATCTCTACAAAAGTACAAAACCTAGCCAGGCATGGTGGTGGGTGCCTATGATCTCAGCTACTCGAGAGGCTGAGGCAGGAGAACCGCTTGAACCTGGGAGGCAGAGGTTGCAGTGAGCCGAGGTTGCGCCACTGCACTCCAGCCTGGGCGACAGAGCGAGACTCCATCTCAAAGAAAAAAAAAGACTAGTGTTTTAGAAAAGGTTTACAAATTTTATTGTTTACTTTTTTTCAAGAGAGTCTTGCTCTCTCACCCAGGGCGGAGTGCAGTGGCACGACCTCGGCTCACTGCAACCTCCACCTCCCTTGGTTCAAGGATTCTCCTGCCTCAGCCTCCTGAGTAGCTAAGAATACAGATATACACCACCACGCCCAGCTAATTTCTGTATTTTTAGTAGAGACAGGGTTTTACCATATTGGCCAGGCTGGTCTCAAACTCCTGACCTCATGATCTGCCCGCCTTGGCCTCCCAAAGTGCTGGGATTACACCCCACCTACAATATTTTCTAGTTAACCATCAGACAATCAAAGCACCCCACTCTGCTAAGCATTTTCAGTGACTCGGGTTTCTATGCTGTCAGGCTCCTCAGCCATGCTCCCTGCACTCCTCTGCGCCACCTTCCCTTCCACTAGGTGTGCCACTTACTAGCTGTGTGGCCTCAGTGCGTGCTGAGCAAGGGAGTGGGGAATGAGCTAGGGCGCAGGAAGCACTCAGAGCCCAGGGTGAAGATGCGTGGTCACGGTAAGCACTACGACAGCCTGAGGTGGCAGGATACTCACCAGTGGGGGCTCTGACTCGGCAGCCGGGCCCTCATTCTGTGCCTCATCCTTGGGCTCCTTGACCACCTCCTCTTTGATGGCTTCTTCCTCCTTGGTGGCTTCCTCCTTGGCCGCCTCCTCCTTCTCAGGTTCAGGTGGGGACACGACCTTTTCAGGAAGGCTCAGCAGCATCTTATAAACCCTATAGCCAAAATCCCTCTGGAGCATCTCCAGAAACAGCTCAGCCAGCACCATCACCTGACGGGGATGTGGCAGGGTCCATGAGCATCAGGAAGAAAGACTGCTCAAGGCCCACAGATCCCAGCCCATAGCCTCCCCAAGACTCTGACACCTGCCTCAAAAGAGATCCTTTCTTTTGGCCTCCGATCCTCCACAATCCCATGGAGGGACAGGTTCACACAGCCAGGGCGTGCGATGACAGCAGGTTCTAGCGGGGGTGGAGGGGCCTCTGGGAGATCAGTGTCCGTTTCCTGCTGTGTGCTGGCCTCTGAAGGTTCTGCGTTCCGTCTAGAAGTGTCTGCTGCTTGCTCCAAGGCGTCCGGTGCCTGTTCAGTAGGCTCCATTTCCTGTGACAATAGCCAAGATGAGACCCTCTGGGTCCCAGGATCAGGCCACCTATATCTCCCGCTGCTGGCTAAGGCACAGCCTTACCCCTGGTACCTCCTGGGTCGAAGGAGCTGCCTCTGCAGCTTTCTGCTGGCACAGGGCCTCCCACTCCTCCAAAGTAGGCATGATGGTCCAGACGTCCGGCAGGTATACCACCACTGTCTGGAGCCGCCGGGGGGGTCCCGGCTGCAGGTACTGAAACTCGGCAAAGCGCCACCTACACATAGCAAAAGGAAGTACTAACTTCGTTACTGACAACTCCACGCAGACACCACATTCACAGGCAAGGGCTTCAGTTTCCAGTCAGCACTCAATAAGCACATACTGCAAGCCAAGCTTTGAAAACACAACAGCAAAGCTACAGACCAAGTCCTCAAGAAATGGTCACGGGGAGGCCGCAACCATACAAGCACCCTACAAGGTGTGAGGACAACTCGAGGGAGTCTCAAGTGCAGCCTGGGGCTCAGCCGGCTTTTGGCATACACCCCACCCTAGCCTGAGGCAGTAGAGGGGGCAGGAGCGGGACTAGGGGGCAGAAGAGAGCTAACCAGCAGAAAGGGGCAGGGACTGGGCCTCCCCAACAAAACCTCCCCAACCTGCTGGGTTGGTACAGCCGAGGCTCAGGAAGCCCACTCACCACTTGGTGCAGCCACTCAAGTCAATGCCGGTCTGGGCCTGCGCACAGCGGATGGCGGTGCGCACCAGCACCTGTGGGTCAGCCTGGGGGTCGAGGCCATCCAGGGAAGGAGACCATTCACCCCCAACCAGCACTGCCTCTTCTTCTTTTCTGCCCAGCAAAAACTGCAAAAAGACATCAGGGATATGAAACAAAAAACTCCGTTACCTGGGTCTCCCACTGCAGGGCAAGGCTGCCGAATATCAGGATGAAGGGAGCAGGAAGTGGGGAAGTCCATCACACAGTGAGGTCTCTATCTGCTAACATGAGCCAGCCACCTAGCTCTCCCTGACTAGTCAGAACAGCTCTGAGCTGTACCTTCCTCCTGGGTAAAATGAGGGGCATTCAGCTCCGAGATGCTTCGTTTCTGTGCATTCAGGAACAGGAGCCGAGCACTCGAAACATGACAGGTTCTGGACATTACCAGTGAATGCATCTCCTCCTGCCCTCCAGCTCTTACCTTAATCTGCTTCAGAGGATGCTCTGGCGTCTCCCTTGGCTCAGCCATGTCATCCACAAAGAGCATGCAACAACGATACAATTCCTCCAACCCCGGGGAAGAGAGCAGTAGTACCTGTGCAGGAGGAGACACTCAGAGCTGCCTTCAGCCTCCAGAGATCAGGTTAAGTGACAGACACCTGTCAGCTTACCTTGGAACTATAAGCGGGGTCACTGTCTGCAGGGATGGGCTCAGCACCAGCATCTGGAGCTGCCTCCTTTTCAGAAGAGACCTGGATCCGGCTCGGGTGATGGAGGGAAAAGGGTTGGCTCAGAGGGAAGGCTGACAGCCAACTCAGATGCACGGACAGAAAATCTGAGGGGACCAGGAGGCTGCGGTAACGACGCTGGAGTTCTAGGAAGTCACAGACGGGGCTATAGGAAGACAACAAGGGAATCCAGACTGAGCAAACACTAAAAATTACAAATGAACATCAAAGAGTTTAAAAAATGGGCAAACTTTTTTTAGTCTGAGAAAGAACTTTTGAAGTAAGGCACCTCTCAAGGAAGCTAGATCAGATCTGACCACTTAACTTACAACCTCTAGATGGCAAAAGTCAAACTAGGAAAGGGAAAAAAGAAAACACTTATAATACAGGACAAAGAAATGGATCATTGCCTTAATATAAAAGAACTTACAAATCAGTAACAAAGTTCAAAAGCCTAAAACAGAAAATTGACATCAATAGGTTCTTAAGAGAAATACATAAGAATTAAAAGCCCATGAAAATATGCTCAATCTCACTTATAATTAAAGAAATGCAAATCACATTATCATGTGTCACCAACTAGACAAAGATGAAAAAGTCAGCTAACAGTGTTGGGAAAGGCATGGGGAAATAAGGATTCCAAACCCCACTGGTGGCAGCAGAATGGGCACAGCCTCTTCGGGAGAACTAGCAATAGTTATGGAAGCTTAAAGCAAAGCCTTTGAGCCAGCTGCTCCATTTCTAGAAATTGATCGCAACAAATACAAAGGTGTAGGTAGAAGGATGTTCATTCCAAGAAAATTTAGGATAGAGTGCTAATGGAGAACTGGTTAAATAAATCATGTTCATCCATTCAATGAATACTGTGTAGTTGCCAAAAAAAAAAAAAACTGGATCTAATAAATGTTCATATGAAATAAAATCTAAAGTACATTCAGTGAAAAGGCAAACCACCAAACAGTATGTACAACAGGTTTCCATGTGCTTTTTGTTTTGTAAGAAAAGGCTGTGAGAACACACATGTGCACTTGCATAGACCCCATCTCATTTACATGAGAAACTATTACCAGCAGCAAGTCTCAGCCCACCTCAGCCCCGCCGCTCACCTGTCCACAGTGTAGGGAGTGAGGTGGACCCGGTAAGGAGGCAGGTCATGCCTTGGCTTCTTAGCACCCCAGGGCTCTCCAGCAGCCCGCTGTTTGCGTTTCTTGGAGTCATAGTCATCGCTAGAGGTTGACCCATCACCAACAGTAAGAAATCACATTGTTATATGTATTCAATACACACTGAACCAAAAGAATTGGAAACAAGCGCAATCCCTTACATTCAATACATGGAAAAATAAGCCATGCTAACAGCCATATGACAGAATGTTACAAAAATATTAAAATGGATATTTACACTCTTTTAACAACACAGAAAAACATTCCTGTTAAGCAAAAAGCACACTCTGCAACATTGTATACACAGTAGGCCTGAGCTACTGCAAAAACAACTTTAGAAGACTGAAAGGAAATAAAATATTAATGTTGGAAGCCTCCAGTAAGCTTACAAATAATTTTCCATTTTTCTGCACTTCATAAATTATAGTTAAAATGTTTTTTTGAAATGAGAAAAAAAACTCATTTCTCTTTTAAAAACAAGGGACGCATATATGAATCCATGCTATGCGTTCTATAAAGTTTATTAGAAGAGACAGTTACAAGGTGCCTGTAATCCCAGCACTTAGGGAGGCTGAGGTGGGCGGATCACTTGAGGTCAGGAGTTCGAGACCAGCCTGACCAACATGGTGAAACCCTGTCTCTACTAAAAATACAAAAAAGTAGCCAAGTGTGGTTGCACATGTCTGTAATCCTAGCTACTCAGAAGGCTGAGAGAGGAGAATCACTTGAACCCGGGAGGTGGAGGTGGCAGTGAGCCGAGATCATGCCATTGCACTCCAGCCTGGGCGACAGAGCGAGACTCTGTCTCAAAAAAAAAAAAAAAAAAAAAAAGTGACAGCTACAAATCCTTAATAATACACATTAAAGTCATAAAAACAAACCATTTGCTCCAATAGTTCCACTCTTGAAAATTTGTCCCAAGAAAGTTAATTCAAAAGAAGAAAGGCTACACATAGTGAAAAAATAGGAAGCAGCATAAACAGAATAAAAAGCCAAATACCCAGATTTTTATAGTAAATAAAAACAATCACGCAGCCATTAAAACACTCAGGATTATGCTGCAATATGGAAAACTGTTTATAAATACACAAAAATAATTTGAACTCTAAGATTAAAATTGCAAAAAGCATGCACATGTATAGATTTAAACTAGAACACAGGAGAAAAGAGTGGCAAGAGATTTTCCTTTTTTTTTTTTTTGAGACAGTCTCACTCCGTTGCCCAGGCAGGAGTGCAGTGGCGTGATGTCAGCTCACTACAACTTCCACCTCCCGGGTTCAAGCAATTCTCCTGCCTCAGCCTCCCGAGTAGCTGGGAATACAGGTACCCACCACCATGCCCGGCTAATTTTTTTTTAGTAGAAATGGGGTTTCACTATCTTGGCCAGGCTGGTTTTGAACTCCTGACCTCAAGTGATCTGCCTGCCTCAGCCTCCCAAAGTGCTAGGATTACAGCTGTGAGCCACCGCACCTGGCCTACATATTTCTATTATTTTAATTTTATATAATAGCATGTACTGCTTTACACATTTTTATAAGTCACTACAGTATTACACTGTAACTACATTGTAAGTACAATAGATATGGGTACAATAAATAAAAATAATTGAGAAGAAAAAACCTTTAGACCATTCATTATAAAGTACCAGACTGATAAGGGGAAAAGCCCCCATGTCACATGAGAGAAATAAAATCAACTGTCATTTATCTGTGCCTCGGTAACTGAGTTGATTGTATTTACCGGAAGGTTTCTGTTCTGCCTTTTAGACCTGCCTGGGTCATTTCCCTATTCATCACACCCCAGTGACTAAGCTGAACAGATTTATCATGAGGCCTGTTCTTTTCTGTTGGCCTGGGTCACTTCCATGTGCATGAGCATCTGCATCCTAAAGTGGCCTTATTCTCAAGCCTCGATGGGATGTCAGTAGCCCGTGTGTCTAATAGAAGACCCATGCCAAAGCCGCTGTGACAACCTTCCAGCTCACAGTAATGCCACTGGCCTCTAGCTAAACTGTTATGATCCACTCAACGGTGTACACTGTGTGGCCACTTTCCTCCCCTTCCTGTACACTGTCAGGAGGTCATAAGGCAGCACCAGGGGCTGAGCTCTCAGGAACCACAGCAGCAGAGCCCACCTGGGTACACCTGTCTAAAAACCGCAGCTCAGTAGTAGCTGCTCAATAAAGACATTGTTCTCTGCATCCCAAAGCCAGGAATTCAAAATAAAGCTTGGCTTCCATGCAAAACATTAATGTGGTTGAGTCCTTCATAAAAGTTGCAAAACTAAATAAATAAAAGTTACTGCCCCAGAATGACCTACTTTGTACCACCCTTGGCCCCACTCTGCACATTCTCTCTACTGACCGATGTTAATATCATATTTCCTTCCCAATGGTGGTATAGGTTGAGTATCCCTTACCTGAAATGCTTAGGACCAGAAGCGTCCTGGGTTTGGAATGTTTTTCAGATTTTGCAATATTTGCATTATACCTACTGGCTGAGCATCCCAAATCCAAAACTCCAAATCTGAAATGCTCAATAAACATTTCCCTTGAGCGCCATGTCAGCACTCAAAAGTTCTGGATTTGAGAGTATTTTGGGTTTTAGGATTTAGGATGCTCAACCTGTACATCCTTTCTGTAGAAGCTGTGACACTGAAGCCAATGGCCAAAGTAATACAACAGACCTTGCATGGGTCTCAGCACATCCAGGACAATCAAATGCAACTGACTAGAGAAAGCCTGAAATTAACCCTAAAGCAGAAAGTCCACAGCAGTCACAGAGCTTCACCCAGGCTACGCTGTCTCAGAAGGCACCTGCTGTGATTTTGTAATGAAGCCTTTAATAAACTCACACAATATGAGAGGTAGAAGGTCCTTGGAAACTGAGGACCAGGAAGATGCACAGGACAAGAGAAGTGGGTAAATGCAAAACATATACCAGCCACTGGATATACTTATATACTTATGAATATGGTGTCTACAATGGAGAATGGGACACAGGGTTTCAAGTAGTGGAAACCCCATGGCAAACAATCCCAAAGCTTCCCCCTAGTTAGAATTCACAATGGTGAATTCCCACACCTGTAATCCCAGCGCTTTGGGAGGCTGAGGTGGGAGGATCACTTGAGCCCAGGAGTTCAAAACCAGCCTGGGCAACATGGCAAAACCCTTTCTCTGCCCCCCACAAAAATAAATAAATATTTACTTATTTTTTGTAGAGATAGGTTCCCAAAGCACTGGGATTTATAGGCATGAGCCACTGCACCCAGCCTTACAAAAAACGTTTTAAAAAATTAGTCAAGCATGGTGGTGCACACCTGCAGTCCCAGCTACTCCAGAGGCCGAGGCAGGAAGATGGCTTGTGCCAGAGAGATCAAGGCTGCAATGAGCCATGATCACGCCACCATACTCCACTCTGCGTGACAGAGCAAGACCTTGTCTCAAAAAAAAAAAAAAAAAAAAAAAGGGTTAAGGGTTACATGAGATTTCCCATTTGTCAAAATTGTCAAGATTTGTGCATTTCAATCTACGTAAGTTCCACCTTAAATTTTTTTACCTTAACAAAATCAAGTAGGAGCAGTGAGTAGATGGAGGTAGAGATGAAAAAGAATGGTAGCTGATACTTGAAGCAGCTAGGTAATGGGTATAAGGTTCCTCATACCTTTCTGTTTACCTTGCATATACTAAAATTCTCCACTATGACAAATTTAAAATGAAGACAGAACTAGAACAAGTCTTAAATCAGGCTAGAGCTTAACTTTTAAAGGTACAAGCAAAACACTCAGGGAGAGTGAGACTGAGGAAGGAACACGTGAACTGGAGAGAGGACAGGACAGCATGCTCCTGGTGGTCCCCAATGCTACAAATGAGACAGGATCACCAGGATACCCTAAAGGCCCAAATCAGCCATGCTTGCTCCACACATGGCTGAGAAAGCTACCTGCATGTCCAAGGCAGAGTGCAATATACATCTTCTAACAGCATACTTATGAGAATAGTGTCTATAAAGGAACGTTTTAAACAACTAAAAGAGATACTGCAGTGTTACTTTTGACGTGTTACTATTGAGTTTCCATTCCTGTCATCTCAACTTAGGAACTAGAAATAAAAGAGTATTTAAGAAATATCTCAACATGACATTTTCAAAGATGAACTGTATCAACTCCCTACTTGCTAAACCACTGTATAAAATTCCAATATTTTTATATGCATTTCAGTGTGTCCACATACTTCAGAGAAAAGGGACTAGGATCTAGCTGCAGGCAGAGAATGTCAGTGGTAAGCATAGCCACCTTCCAAGCAGTAGACCTGGCTTCACTTCCTGGCCAACACAAAAAAATAATAATAATAAAATAAAGAGAATGTTAGTGTCAACAAGTGGCCAAAAAAGGAACATCATCCTCTTACCTTCGGCCCTGATCCAACCGTCCATGAGGGCCCCGGGCAGGAAATCTGTTCAGGTGGCTCAGGTGAAGTGTGTGGGATGTCTGGAAGAGACTCAGAGCTGCAGAAAGGAAATGACTGGTGACTCAAAAACCCTAAAAACCAGCTGGGCGCAGTAGCTCACGTCTGTAATCCCAGCACTTTGGGGGGATAATGCGGATGGATCACTTGAAGTCAGGAGTTCAAGACTAGCCTGGCAAACATGGTGAAACCCCGTCTCTACTAGAAATACAAAAAATTAGCCAGGCGAAGTGGTGAATGTCTATAGTCCCAGCTACTCAGGAGGCTGAGGCAGGAGAATGGCTTGAACCCAGGAGGTGGAGGTTGCAACGAGCCAAGATCGGGTCATTGCACTCCAGCCTGGGCAACAGAGCAAGACTCCATCAAAAAAAAAAAAAAAAATCCTAAACACCTATCCAAATCACCCACCTTTCTTCCAGTACACAGAAATACCCACCTCTACGCTAATGGACTTTCAGCAACAACCTGAAAGTCCATTGATCCAGACTACCCCATAAAGCCACACTCCACAATAGTACCACTCGTACTCACGCTTCTGAGGAAAGAGTGGGGGAATCCGGTGAGGCTGGAAGATCAACTGAGGCTGAGCTCCCAGGATCCCCTGCTTCTGGCCCAGGGCTGCTACATGCAGAAGGGGAGGTGCTGGGGACTTCAGTAGGGGCTGCAGAACAAGAGCCAGGAAATTCAGGGGACCCCATGGTTGAGGCACTCACTACCTTGGAAAGATACAGTCCCACCCCCTTGAGAAAAGTCAGGGTTTTGCCCAGCTATCAGGGCACAGGGGCTTCCATCCCTCCCCTTTCCAATGCACATGCTAAAGAGAGATGAATACCTGGTTGGAGAGCGTTTGCACCTTGACAGCATTCCAGGGCACTGCCTGGCCTGGGTTGTATGCAGCCTTCACCAGCACCTTCTCACCCAGCTGGGGCAGCCGGCCCTTCACCACACTGCCAGCACACAAGCCAGGAGGCCCCGTTAGGAGAGGGACCCTGGCCAAGCCACCCTGACTGCCCCATGAGGCCTTTCCCATCAAGATTTCCCACACCTTGCACAAAAACAGCAAAGCAATGGCTTTGGGGAGGGGGGTGGGCAATACCAGCACGGTGACAGAACTGAATCCAATAAGCATTTCCAGTAGGGGACCAACCTCAAGCCTACCTTAGCTGAAAAAAGACCTCTTCATCCACAACCCCAAAGTAGTCATGCAAGCTGGTAACAATACCAGTGAAGACCCGCTGTTTCTCCCCACCCTGTAAGAAAAGGGAGCAGTTGAAAAATAAAAGAGAGGAAGCTGGACAAAATCACACTCTGCCATGAAAGTCTCATCTCAACCCACACCCCTGCTCAGCGTACTGCATCAAGAGTTCACACAGAGTGAAATACAAGTGTGTGGTGGGCATACTCCATCATTAAGGGTCGGGGCATGTTTGAGCTGGTTCTTGACCCACAACCTTCTTCTAGGACTTCCAGTTCATTAATTCCAAGACGTATGCTAAAAATTTCCCTGGAGCGAGAAATGAAGATGCCCCAGTCTGAAGGCTATCTGGGAAACTCCGTATTAGCCTACTACCAGGAAAGGGGTCAGAAATGATAAACACTATTATGTAAGAGATGAAGAGCACCAGGCCTCCATGCATCCAGTCCCAAGGGCAGAAACTACAAGGGATGCCCAACCTACCTGAAGGTGCCTGGCATTCTGGGACAGTTCTGTGGCCACAGGAGGAGTGAGCAAACCAGGAGGAGGGCCCAGAAGAGATGTTGAAGCTGTGCCTATGGGGAAAGAGAAGCAATCTACAGGAACCACCCCTACCACCTTAAGCACTAGAGTCAACCAAAGGATGTGGTAAATGCAAAGGCTACAGCTCCAGCCAGCTCCTCCACAGGGCTTCACTGGCAACCACGGTGGGAATCTCCTGTTTTCCAGAGGAACATCAGCAGCAAATTGCTCTCCACCAGGGAAACCCCAAACTAACTCCACAGCACATACTTCCCAGGATGAGGCCAGGTAGGGAAAAAAGTGATCACCTGAGAAGTTGCGTCCCCCTGGAAGTGGGTTGATCCGCTGGCGCTTAAACTGGGACATTGGGAACGCTGTCCTCTTTCAGAGTCGTGGGGAAAAGCCTTCAATCCAAAAAGAAAGAAGTTAACAGCTCACACGGGAAATTTCCATCTATACCCGGAAAAGTGGAGAATCTTAAATAAGGATATTAATGAAAACAGGGAGGTGGGTAATGAGAATGAATGAAGGCAATGGATGGAGAAAATATAGAGAAGTAAGAAATGGAACAATAAATTACATTGTTTCAGTTTGCCCTCACAATAACCTAGTGATGGGTCATATTGTCATGCTGTTTTACAGACAAGGAAACTGGTGCTCAGAGAGAATCAAGAGACTTGCCCGGGGCCACATAATCAGGTAGTGACAAAACTGGTACTCACACCCAGGCCACCCAACAACTTAGCGCTCCTCTCACTATGCCACGCCACCCCCAGAGTAGTTGGCGGGGTGAGGGGCTGGAGAGAGCCCCGATGACATTCCTTCATTCAAAAACATCCGCCAAAACCCTCCACGCAGGGCCCGGAAAAATGGAGGAGACCGGTGCCGGCGAGGAGATGGTGTGAGCCCTCTCCCCGGAAGCCCGACCCGTTGTTTCCTCGACCGGCTGGTGGGAAGGCAGCTCCCTGGCCGACCGAACGCGAAACCGGCTGCGCGCCACCCTCCTGCTCCCACGCTCCCGGGCCCTCCGCTCCGGCCTCAGCAGCCGCCAGCGCCAGGTCTCCCGGCAGGGCCGCGGCGAGGCCACCGAGGGAGGACTGAGGCGCGCGGTTTCTCCTCCTCCCGCCCGCCCCCAAGGCCGAGGCCGTTGCCAGGGAGACGGGACTTGCAGTCCAAAGAGGGGCTCGGCCCCTTCCGCGCCCCACGCATCTTCGCCGCCCGGCCCTCGCAGTCCCTCGGTCAGCGGAGGGACGGAGGGGCGAAGGGGCAGAGGGGCGGCGAGGGGCCCCCTAACCCACCTGCGGGCCAGGGCAGCGACACCGGGGGGACAAAGACACCCGGAACCACCACAGCCGCTGCTGCCGCCGCCACCGGAAGTGCCTCTCCGGAAGCGCGACCACTGGTCGGAAGCTGCCACTCTCCCGGATATGGTCCCTCCCTCGTCTCCGCCGACCTCTCCCTTCCCCCACGCCGGCCTGCCATCCCGCGGCAACTGGGGAGCGGAAGTGCGCCTTCCCGGATCGAATGCGCGTCAGGAAGTCGCGCCTCGATAGTGTCCTCGCTAAAGAATCCCATCAGAAAAGAAGGCTTCGGATCATTGGTTCCGGAATCAAAGGCAGCGGGAGCCGGACTACCCCAAACACAAGGAACCCCCGACTGCTTACCACGCCCGCCTCCCTCTGGCAGTCGAGACTGCAACAGATGAGGAAACCAGCCCCTCCTGACTGGAGGAGGAGGATGCCTATCAGTGGCCATTTCTAAGAGACATTCCTGTGTCTGACTCAAGCCAGTGACCCCCATGCCTATAGCCAGTGAGGAATCAGTGCCCTAATTCTCAAATATGAAATCTAAGAGGCCTCAATGAAGTGGCCTGCTCAAAATCTTGCCAGAGATCGGCCATTAGCAATCCCATGCCCCCCGTATCCCTCCAGCCTTACTTTCCCCTTTCCTATTCACTTAACGTTTACAAAGCACTTTGAGGCAGTTTAATCTCACTTTATCCTCATAACAAGTCTGTGAGGTAGGTAGGGCAGGCATCATTATTCCCAGCTGGAAACTGTGGCTCAGAAAGGTTGATTTAGGGTCTAAAAACTAGTACAGGCATCTGGTTTGAGTTAGGGCCTGTAAACGCTAGCACGGGGGAGAGAAGCTGAGCACTGGCTTTGAAAGTTATTCTTCTGTTCCCAGGTTGTCCCTGATCTTCCTCATTTCTGGTGCAGTCTTCAGGAGTCTGGGGCAAGACTCCATGCAGAGGCAGTCAAAGCCACACCGTTCTCTGTCCCAGGGCTGCCAGCACGGCTCTGAGGCAGAAAGCTCAGTAATTGCCCACTGGGGAATAAAGGTCAGTTCCATCCTTCTGCAGTGACCTCCCCCAGAATATCAACCCTTTGGATGCATTATTTCAGAAGAGATGGTTGGATCCAGCCAGCTTGCAACACTGACAGTCACACAGAGATATGCATACCATTGTGCATAAATACACATCTGCAACATGCTGGGCCCAGACAGGTCACCGGGTCAAAAACACTCCATGGACACCTGATAATGAGTGAGTTCACATTGTGGAAGCCCAGGGATTTCTGGTGAGGAACAGCCCTGGAGCTGCCGCATCTTGGGGGCCTCTCAAGAAACCAGGGCTCCTGACCAGACTGCTTAGAGGAGAAAGATTCACCCTCCACTCAAGAGAGGAGGGCAGGCATCAGCAGCTTTTCCTGGCAATGTGGAGAAGCAGCAACAGGCCAAAGGGCGAGGAAGACTTCACAGCAAGTCCCCTCCACCCAGGGTCACCAGGTGCACCGAGAGGTCTCAGCCTACAGAAAGGTTTTGTGCTCGTTGTTTCTTAACCACTAATGACGGCATAAAGGTTTTCCGGTGGGGGCGGCACTGAGGCCTTTCAGGGAGGTCCGTGGACTCGATCCTGTGGAATAAAAAGAAGACATTAGGCTAGGAAGAGAAAATAAAACTAACAATGGTCCTAGAGTTGAGAGAACATGATTCATCTACTGGCAGGTAGCAGGGTGGGGGTGTGACCTGGGGCTGTTAAATGACTTGGTACTTCTTACCCCTGGAGAACTATTCGGTACAAGCCCCGAGGCATGATGGCCTTCACCCACTGTGAAATCCTTTGTGCTCCACCTTGCTCTCCCCACAAACCTGGGAGGTGGCCTAAATGTCAGCATTGAGGGTGAGGGGTTGCTGAGCTGGGGTAGGCAGATTTCCCACATTCTGGTCCTGGCTGTCGCTGACGTGTGGCTTTGGAAAAGCAACTACCCCCAACCGCACCCAGAACCCAGCCTCCTTATCTGCAAATAGGGTGTTTTAACTACTGTTTCTTCTAGCAGCCCCTCCCAGACTGCCTCTCAAGTTTCGCGGGGACAATACTGACAACTGGCATGACAATCTCTGCATCCTGGCTCATCAGTCTCCTCTCCGTGCCCTAACCTGGGCTGGGCACGGGGCTCACCTGGGGTCAGAGCCATCAGGAGGGGCAGGGGGCTCAGGGTGGTGGTGGCTTCTCCGGCAGATCCGGTTGAGCAGGACCTTGACCTTGTCCCAGTGGGAGAAATCCCGCTGAGCAGAGGAGGAGGGGTCACCAAGAGCCCTCCCCACACTCAGACCCCCAACCAAGCTCCCAGAGACAGCTGTCACCACAGCCAGGATGAATCGCCTGCTCCAAACAGGAATCAATCCTGTCATTTTCCCAGAGTTGCTGGCCCCCAGAATGCCCATGCATCCCCACCTCCCCTCCCCCCACTCCAGCCCACCACCTGCCCCACATACACCTGTCCCCTACCTTGTGTCCCTGGGAGGATGGCAAGTGGTACGCTGGCTCCCCTGGGGTTTCTGGCAGCCTGGGAGGGTTGGCGCTGGGCACCTCCACCTTTGGGGGTGAAGCAGCCTTTGCCCCTTCAGAAAAAGAATCAGGTTGGCCAGGGCCAGAAGACACCCCATCAAGCTTCGGCTCAGAGGACCTGCTGGTGGGACCCCAGGCATGCAGGACAAAGGGCGACACGATGGCCCCTCACCTGTCTGCTCTGTCTGGCTTAGCAGCTCCCATGGCCGCTGCCCCCCATTACCTGGGGTGTGTAAGGGGGACGGTAAAGGGGCTCGGGCTGACTCCTCCTCACCGGGATCCTGTGCACAGGAAAGACAGGTGATCAGGGCCTGGTTAGAGGGGTGAGGCTGTTCTGAGGGCAGCCACAGTTTCCGGGGTCCCATCTGTCCTCTCCCTCCCCCACTCGCTGGCCCGACTACCCCCACTCGAATCTCACTCACCCCTGGGGGCCTCTGGATCCGCAGCTGCAGGTAGAGCTGCTGGAGCCTTGCCATCTGCTCCAGCACTAGGCACAGGTGTTCCAGATAGCGAAGACCCTGCCCAGGGAGGCAGGCCCAGGCTCCAGGCCCCAGGCCCCCCACCTGCGGGACATTGTGAGATAGGGGAGATTTCAATCAGGCTCCTTCCCTACCCCAAGCAGCCAGGCTGGGCTCAGCCAGCAGATAGGAGCGGAGTGGGCCCCGAGGAGGAACACACGCAGCCAGCTTCCCCACTGCCCAGCGGGGCATGGTGCCAGGCAGGGCCCGTAGCTGCCCAGCTCCTCTGTGGAGGTGGCCATGCACAAATGGAAGTGGGGTGCAGCAAGAATCTAGGACACAACCCAGCAATTAGGGGCAGGGAGTGCCGCACCCCGAGAGAGCTCCAGGGAGAACCAGAGGAGCTAGGCTGTCCGTCCCGCTCTTAAACCCAGCCTGAGAGTGGGCACTCACCGCCTCTTCCTCCAGGCCTGCCTCTAGGTCTGTGTCTGCCTCCATGGACTCCGGTTCCCCTGCTCCAAAAAGGGGCACTTCACGCTCGCACTTGCTGGGCGGCCGCAGGCAGCGGTGTTGTCCTGACAAGCTAGCGGGAGCTGTTGGGAGCGGGTGGGAACGCTCCAGCACTTGCCCCAGCTTCTGGCTGGCCAGGGGCTGGTCTACATGGGCTGGGGGCTCGGGACTCCCTGAGGATTCAAAGTCCAGGGAGTCCTGAGAAAGGCCTGGTAAGGCAGCCAGGGGGCTGTCCCCAACTGCCATCTCCACTCCTGAGTCCCGGGAAGCCAGTTTGAGAAACAGCGCTTCCCTGTTGACACCTCTGAGCTTGTCACCTCTCTCCCAGGATGAGCACCCGTGGGCAGCGTCCGGGATCCGTCTGTAGGTGCTGGTGACTCCAGGCACTATGCAGCCCCGTGCCAGGCCCTCGCCAGTCCCATCTGCATGGAGAGTCAGTGTCAGGCTGGGCAGGCCACCCCCAACACCCCCAGCATTCCTGATGGCTGGCAGCACTGCCCCAGGGAGGAGTGTCCTGAACCAGTGAGGAAGGGTGGTCACTGGACAGCCACGGGCCGCCCGGATATGGCCCCAGCTATTTGGGAGATGTGTGGATGGGATTCCCTTCACAACAGTTGTTAGCGACAGGGAACCCGTGCTCTGAGCTCTGTGGTAGGCAAAGCCCTGGTAGGCCACATCCATCCATCCCTTAGATGGCCTGCGCCTGCGCTTCCCACCTAGGATCAGCCCACCATCTCCCAAGTCAGAAGTGGGGAGCCACAGGCTCTTCCGCTGCTCCCCAAGCGGGAGTAGGACTGTGTCCAGCTTCAGGGAGAGGGGAGAGGGTACAGAGAGGAAAGCCTGGGATCCAGTCTGCTCTCTGGGGGCCCCTGCGGCATCAGGATGCCAGGTGAAGTCTGTCCTGCAGCTCACGGGGAGAGTGATAAAAATCACCGCTCTAACCGATTTGGGTTTCTGTTGTAAGTGAGGAATAGTGAAGATTTTATGAGAAGTTTAAAATTAAAGAACTAAAGTGAAAGAAAGGGACGAAGGGACAGCATTAGCACCCCCTCACTGTCACCTCCGCCAGGCCCTCTCGCGACAAGGCGTCCTGGCGGAGTGAACGGTACAGGAAACAGGCCGGGGGGAGCGGGGACGACCTGCGGGGCACGCGGGAGCCGGATGCCAACCCAGGCCCCTCTGGGCAAGGAAGTGGGCCAGGAGGTCACTGGGTGGGAGAGGGGTCCGCAGCCACGGAGGGGGCTGGGGCGCGGGCGGATTCCCACATCCTCAGACGGAGCGGGAAGGTGAAGGAAGCGGAGCCGGAGGAAGTGGGGCGGAGGCGGTGGCTGGTTTAACGCCTGAGTCCAGAGGGGCTCCAGCGTGCACGGCGTCCCCTGATGACCGCCTCTCCAGAGGGAGGCGGTGAGGGAGGCGCAGCGGGGCGGGCGCCGCCCGCCGGGTGCGCGGGGCTGGGCGAGGAGCTGAGAGAGGCTGCCCGGCTTGGGGGCGGGAGGCGGCTCCGGGGCGGGGGGGCCCGGTCAGCCTGGGGGTGGACGACTCACCCCGGCCGTCCACGGCGAAGGCGCGCCGCCGGCCCATCATGACCCGCTCCCGGCCCCGGCCGCTGCAGCCTCCCGAGGATCCCGGCCCGAGTCCCTGCGGAGCGCGGGCAGCTCAGGGCGCGCGTCCCGACCCAGCTGGGCGCGGCCCCCGGACACTCCCAGCGGGGCTGGGGGGCGGAGGGTGGGGCGGCGGGGGGCGTGGCCTAGGGGGAGGGGAGAGGAAGAAGAGGGAGAGCGAGACGAGGAAGGGAGGGGCGAGGAGAGGGGAGGGGCGAGAGGAGGGAGGGGAGGGGCTAGAGGAGGGAGGGGAGGGGCGAGAGGAGGGAGGGGAGGGGCGAGACGCGGGAGGGGAGGGGCGAGACGCGGGAGGGGAGGGGCGAGGAGAGGGGGCGGGGCAAGATAAAGGATGGGAGGGACGAGGCGAGGGAGGGGAGGGGAGAGGAGGGAGGGGAGGTGGGAGAGGAAAAGGAGGAGGGGGCGAGGAGAGGGAGGGGAGAAGTGAAGCAGAGGAGAGACTCGAGGCAAGGGAGAGGAGGGGCTAGGACAGGGAGGGGAGGGGAGAGGGGACGGGCGAGGGAAGGGGCGAGAGAAGGAAGGGGTGGGGTGAGGCGAGGGAGGGGAGGGGAGGCGAGGGAGGGGAGGGGCGAGGCGAGGGAGGGGAGTGGCGAGGCGAGGGAGGGGGTCGAGGCGAGGGAGGGGGCGAGGCGAGGGAAGGAAGGGGTGAGACGAGGGAGAGGAGGGGCGGGGAGAGAGAGAGGAGGGGCGAGGCGATGGATGGGAAGGGCACCAGGTGGGGGTTGCAGGTGGCGGGGTCGCCAAGAATGGGCATACTCGGCCAGCACCTCGAAGGCCCGGACTGGGTGGCGCCCCCAACTGTGGCTGGAGCCAAAATAAGGGTCCCGATCCGCTGTTCTGCGAGGACCCGGCCCCGGCCTGGGGACGCCGTCTGGCTCGGGGCGCCGGGCCACCCGGCCCCCCAGGTTCACAAGCAGGGTCTGTTTTCCTGCCGCAGACTTACAGCCGAGGCTGGCTGGAGGGACAGACAAGAGCCCGGAAGGAAATGGGAGCCCCACGTGCCGGCGGTGGGAAGAGCCCTGACCAGGACGCGGGCACCTGGTGCTCCCCAGCCGTGTGGCTTGGGGCCAGTCCCTTGGCCGCACGGAAAGCTGGGCGATAGGAGGGGAAACGATTCCTGCCCACCGGGAAATCCTTTACAACTGCAGAACGTGCGTGTGTCCTCGGCTAGATCTGAACCCCCTCTCGGTCCCGTGCCTCTTTCTCATCCCTGGCTTCCTAAAGCTGGGGACTAGTTAGGTCTCAAGGTCTGGAAAGACGCGAGCCAGCGGGGAGCCGCCTGGAGACTGGGCCAAAGTGTAAATGTCCCCCTGTTCCCACCTCACCCCGCCTTTGGCCCGTGGGATTCCACCTCTCACTCCCCATCCTAAAAGGAACCCAAGCAGCTACTGAAGATGAGAGAGAGCTTGGTGACCAGACTGGGGCTGGTGGCCTCTAAGGAAGGCGCCTCCTCCAGAGGGAGGGGACAGGACTGGAAAAATCCCAGCAGGACCCAAATCCCCCGGAGGCAGATAAGGGAGCTGGCGGACGTGCAGACTTGCACCTGGACCTCTAGGGGAGGGGGGGAGGCTGGAGCCAGAGCCACTGGAAGGAAGTGGCTATTAACTGGGAGGTGTAAGGCCGTCTGTGCATCCCCTTCCCTTTGCTCCTTTCTGGAACCAGTCCCCAAACACCCCTTTATCAGCCACAAACTATCAGATTTTAAAACTTTATAAAATGGGGAAACTGAGGCCCACGGCCAAGCCCTGTGCAGGCCGGCTGAATGGCAGCCAAGTGCCGGAATTGCTGGCCATGTCTCAACAGAGTCATGTTCAAGCCCAGGCCCTTCCCTGCTAGCCATGGGTCCTCTGGGTTGCCCCCTCCCAGCCCAGTCCTCCTAGATAGTACCCATTCTGCTTCCCACAGGCAGAGAGAACCAGAGTGGTGGGCCTCCAGGAACTGCCTTATACAAGCCCAAGAAGATGTGTGGCATCACACTCACTGCCGTGCCAGAGCCCTGCCAGCCCTCCCTGGTTAGGAGGGAGCCCAGACTCCCTCCAAAGTAAGAGGGTGGGGGAGGGAGCCTTTGCCAGATCGCGCCCTGAATTTGGAGAATGTGGGGCAGGATTCCAAACAGTCTCTGTGGTGACTCTGGGGCAGGAATGCATTTGGAAACAGGAAGCCCAGCCAGCAGGAATGCAGTGTCTCAGCACAATGCTTTGTGTGTGACTCAAAAGAACCTCCACACACACACACCCCAACACACACTCCCCTCCAGGCCATGGTGCACCCCTCTCCCCTCCCCACACAGATACGACCTAGCCCAGGATCAGCTCACAGGAACCTGAGCCCTGTGGGGCGCGGGGGCAGGATCTGACCCAACACCCAAAGTATGGGGGTATCCCCCTTCCTGTGGCAGCCACAGCCCCAAGCCTAGAACCAGGCCAGGACTGAGTGATGCTTGAAGGAACAGGAGGGGCAGCCCCTCCGCACGCTCCTGACAAGGTAAGCCACTGCCATGAGTTCCTGAGACACAGTGTCCAGAGCAGAGTCAGCCCTCAGGCAGAGGCCACTGGTGCCCAGCGGCCCCTGCACTTCCCATGGGGAAGTCCTGGCTTCAGGAAGTGGGTTTCCTGCAAACTCAGCTGGAGCTAGTCCCTGTAGGAGGAAGCACAAAGCTGAGAGCCTAGAGAGGGCTGGGAAGGGCTGTGGTGACCTCCAGTTGTGACCAGAGGTGGCCAGAGCTGTGCCCGAAAGGCTGCCTCTGATGACAAAGGGACAAACTCTGCCCCCGACAAGCCAGAAATCCGGGAAGCAGGCTGTAGATCCATTCCTTACTAGCTAGGAGTACTTGGACCATTTACTGAACCTCCTGGTCCTCGGTTTCCTTATCTGCAGAGAGGATGATAACAGTACCTATCTCAGGTTGTGAGGGTTAAGCATTGAAAATATCCCTAGCACATCAAAAGCACTCCCAGAACTTAGCCATTATGACTGTCTAGCTGTGCAGCTTTGGAAAAGCCACTTTCCCTTCTCTAACCAAAGGGGGTTGTATCAGATGCTCCTTTGGGCCACTTCTAACTCTAACCTGTCACTTCAGTTGATCTCCACAATGCAGGAAGGGAAGAGGGCACCGCACTGGACAAAGTCCGGGGAACACAGGCAGTGTGTGGCAGAGGAAGTGGGAGCACGCAGCTAGCTGGCTTAGGGTGGGGACAAGGTCAGAGGTAAAAGACCAAAGACTGCCTGTCCCCAGCCTCCTCTGCTGACCAACTCTTAACTCCGTTCTTCCAGAGGTAGGGTGGGGACAAGGTCAGAGGTAAAAGACCAAAGACTGCCTGTCCCCAGCCTCCTCTGCTGACCAACTGTTAACTCCGTTCTTCCAGAGGAGTTTGCTCCCGAGCCCAGGCTGATTGTGTGGCTGCAGAGAAATCTGGTGCTGAAATACTCAGGACACCTGGAAGGAGAGCCGGCTGCCACACCAAAGAACAAGGGCCAGAGGGGGATGTGAGCTGGAAACTACAAAGCCTTTAGAAGGCATTCGACACCTCACAGAATACCCATCATTTCACATGTCCCCACTCCCCACTTCTCCCCCTCCACTCCCATGACACTGCTGGCCCAGTATGGCATGCTACATACAGTTGGGAATCTATCCATAGCAGTAATCCAAACCATCTTTTCCAACCTGTCACTTCTCTGCTTACAACCTTCCAAGTGTTCCCAGAGCTGGGCGAGGTTAGCTCACGCCTGTAATCCCAACACTTTGGAAGGCCAAGGTGGGAGGATGGCTTGAGGCCAGAAGTTCGAGACGAGCCTGGGCAATATAGCAAGACCCCATCTCTTAAAAAAAAAAAAAAAACCTTAAAAATTAGCTGGGTGTAGTGGTGCCTTCCTGTAGTCCCAGCTACTTGGGAGGCTGTAGGAGGATCTCTTGAGCCTGGGAGGTGGAGGCTGCAGTGAGCTAAGATTGCACCACTGCACTCCAACCTAGGCAATAAAGCAAGACCCTGTCTCAAAACAAAGTGTCCCTAGAGCCTCAAGGGGAAGTTCAAACCACTTCTGGCATTGTCAGCTCCCCTCCGATCTTATCTCAGTGTTCCCATTGGCCACTGCTCTGAGCTAAGCATCCCTCCAGCAGCCACCCCATCACTCAGCATTCCTCTTCTCCACCTCTCCAAGACCCAGCCCTCCTTTTGCATCATGGCCACTGCTTTGAACTCACTGGACGCTCCTCCGTGCGTTCCAAGGTAGCCCTTAGCGCTCACTACCACGTCCCCTTATTAATTCATGCCAGCTCAGTCGCTGCCACTGGCCTTCTACCTCCAGGAAAGCATGAGGAGTGCTGTATCCTTCCGTACTCCCACTGTGCCCAGAAGCCCAGTGTTGCCCCGTGAATGGGCCCCGCCGTGGGCTGCACTGGACACTAGGTGGCGCCAAAGAGGCTACCCCGTTTCTGACCAGCACCCGGGACCCATAGATTCCTGAGCCAGACAGCCTTGATCTTTTCTGTAAAAATAAAGATCTTTCTCAGGCAGCCATCCAGGCAATAGGTGAGACGATGATATCATGGTGTAAATTATATCTACAGGTGCCTGAAGAGGCAACACAAACATCTGTGCCAAGATTCCTTCCACAAAGAGCCAGAGAGCACAAAGCTGCCGGCAGGAACCAGCCAGGCACCCTGGAAAGCCCAGCTTTGATCTCTGAAAAGAGAGCAGGGGCTGCCCCCTCCACAGCAGCCTCTGGGACTAGCACTAGGGGTAGTGGGTGAATCAGGCCCAAAATCCTAGGCTGGCAGGGGGGACCACTGTCCCCTGCCTCAACTCAAGTGCACCCCCAGGGCAGCTCACCTGGCACTGGCCACATGCATTCGTGTTTTCTTGTTTTTTCAAGAGACAGGTCTCTCTCTCTCCCAGGCTGGAATGCAGTGGCATGATCATAGCTCAAGGCAGCCTCAACCTCCTGAGCTCAAGGGCTCCTCAGGCCTCCCCAGTACCTGGGGTTACAGCCTGAGCCACCCTGCCCTTTCTTTTCCCCCCTCCAAATCAATCACCAATGAAGCCAGCAGAGTCTCCCAGGAAAGAAGTGGAAGGTGTCAGTAGATCAACCTGGCCCTGGGGGCCCAACCCTTGGTGGGTGGCCGGCCTTCAGGGTCACAGGTTGTCTCACCAGCTTGGCTGGATGGGTCTCCTGGTCTTCCTCCCGTCCCTCTGCTTGGCACCCTCCACCATCCCCTCCAAAGCTTCCAGTGACAACCTCATTCCCTCCATAGCACAAGGGTCCTCCTGTACAACGGGCATCTTTACCAAAAGATTAAGGAACACCATGACCCCCAACCTAAAAGGCAAGGCCGTTCCACGGGAAATGTGAGGGGCAGGCAACTGGCAGGGGTGGGATTTGAGGGAGGGAAAAGAAGCAATGTACATTTCATAAAGACCCTCCACCCAGTGGGGGGAGCAGGTCATACCCAGGGCTGGCGGTAGGAAAGACAAGGAAGGGACGTCCACTTTATTTTGTCCGTATTCATATATTTATACAGCTCATAAGTCAAAAACTTTACACAGTGACACCATTAGCCCCTGGCCCACCTCTCTCCTTCCCATTTCTGTGTTCCACCCTACTTAGACCCTGGCACACAAAGGTTCATCAAAGGCAGTGGCCACCTCAGACTAGTGCAGTACCAGTCCTGCAGGGGAGAGGCCTGGCAAGGTGAGGGTGAGACTCCCACAGTCCAACACAGGTCCCAGACCTTGGCCCACCCAGTGAGGACAAAGGGGCCTCAGGTCTCCAAACTTAGCTCATGTAAGAGCAACTGCCCACCATTTTCCCTGCCATGCCAGCTTATATAGGCATGACCCTGGCCCAGCAAGGAGGCAGGCTGAGGGCATGGTGGGCTCAAGCCCGAGAGCTGAGGGTGGCAGGTGCGGAGTAGCGCTGGCGGGCATGCTTCTCACAGTACAGCTCATCACCCACCCAGAAGTGCCCGCGCATCTTCAGGTTCAGCCCACAGTCAGCGCAGGTGTAGCAGCCGGGGTGGCGATACCGGCCCTCCTGGATGCGCACAGCCTGGTTCCTGCAGGGGAGGGAGAGGCTTTAGCTCAGAGCCGCAGCACCAAGCAAGAGGCCACCACGCCCAGGGGCCTGGTCCCCACTGTAGCGTCAGGACCTGGATAGAGTCCAAAACCTTCTCAGAGACTTGACTTTTTTTTTTTTTTTTAAACGGAGTTTTCCTCTCGTTGCCCAGGCTGGAGTGCAATGGCGTGATCTCAGCTCACAGCAACCTCCACCTCCCAGGTTCAAGCGATTCTCCTGCATCAGCCTCCCGAGTAGCTGGGATAACAGGCATGTGCCACTACACCTGGCTAATTTTTTGTATTTTTAGTAGAGACGGGGTTTCACCGTGTTAGCCAGGATGGTCTTGCTCTCCCGACCTCAGATAATCCACCCTCCCCAGCTTCCCAGAGTGCTGGGATTACAGGCGTGAGCCACCGCACCCGGCTCTTGACTCTTGAAGCTGCACGCAGGAATCTCACTTTGATGAACCCCCTAACACCACATACCCCCACCACCGCTGCCACTGCTGGGATGCCTAATTAAAAAAAAAAAAAAAAAAAAAAAAAAAGCCAGGCCCAGTAGCTCACGCCTGTAATCCACGCCTGGGATCCCAGATGGCCAGATCACTTAAGGCCAGGAGTTTGAAACCAAACTGGGCAACATAGCAAGACCTCATCTCTACAAAAAATTTAAAAATTAGCCAGGTATGGTGGTACACGCCTGTAGTCCCAGCTCAGGAGGCTGAAATGGGAGGATCGCTCGAGCCCAAGAGTTCAGGGCTGCAGTGAGCCATGATGGCACCACTGCACTCCAGCCTGAGCGACAGAGTGGAACTCTATTAAAAATATTAAAGTTTTTTTAAAAAGTTGTTCCTCCCACACAAAGACCGACCAGTCTGTCCCACATTGCCTGGATTTTTGACAGAGCAGTGATTCTCAGTGTGGTCCTGGGTCCCACAGCCAGCAGCATCGGCATCACTGGGGAATTCATAAGAAATGCACATTCTCGGGCCTGCTGGCCTCCTGGAGAGGAGGCTGTGGGGTGGGCCCAGCCATCGGCATTTAACAAATCCACCAAGGGACCCGACGCACACACCTTTGAGAACCAGGATGGAAAACATGCTTTTTCCCTATCTGTGCACAGCAGGGGGACTGGATATTCTCCCACTCTGTAGATGAAAACACTAAAGCCCAGAAAGGTTAAGGGATTTGCCTAAAGTCAATCACCTGCCCCTCCCACGCTATACACTTCAGAAATTTACCAGAGAGGGGTTGGTGGGGGCAGGGGGGTGGTGTTCAGCAACCTTCCAGAGAATGTGGTTGCATTATAAATGCCACCCAATGAGAAAAATGAACCCACCTCGGCCGGGAACGGTGGCTCAGCTGTAATCCCAGCACTTTGGGAGGCCGAGGCAGACGGATCACCTGAGGTCAAGATTTCGAGACCAGCTTGGCCAACATGGGGAAAACCCGTCTCTACTGAAAATACAAAAATTAACTGGGAGTGGTGGCGAGCGCCTGTAGTCCCAGCTACTCGGGAGGCTGAGACACGAGAATAGCTTGAACCTGGGAGGTGGAGGTCGCAGATAGCCGAGATTGTGCAACTGCACTCCTGCCCAGGCAACAGAATGAGACACTGTCTCAAAAAAAAAAAAAAAAAAAAAAAAAAGGAAAAGAAAAATAAGAAAAATGAGCCCATATCGGGAAAATTCAGCCTGCTCCAAAGGGGGAGGAAGGGGAAAAAAAAAATCAAGATTTTCCAGGAGGATGTGCTGTACCTCCAGGGAGATCTCCAGAGGCTTTAAAATTATGGAAGAGAAATCAAAAGGGATGGGAAAAGGAGGAGAGGGAGAGGGAGGAGATGCAGCCGGAAGCAGCTAGCACAGGCTCCTAAGAAGCCTGTAACTAACGCCCCCAAAGCTGTGGGACACTGCTTCCCCTAGGGTCCCTGACTGGGTGCCCAGTGCTAGCCCGATGGGCCCGGCCCTTCCTGGAAGCATCCAGTGCCCTGTCCCCCTCCCCACTCCCCTGCCAAGGCTCAGGTCCCCCACCCTCCTTCACACTCACGCGATGCTGGTACTGCACTTCTCACAAGTGTGGAGCTTGGGAGGGGTGGCCAGGGCCCTGGAGGCGGGCAGGGAGGACTGGGGGCTCAGTGAGCTGGGCAGGAAGGCTGGCGTGCCACCTGAGGGCAGGGCAGACAGACACGTGGTGAGAGCCCACCAACCACAGCAGCCTCCCAAAGATGCTCTAAGGTGGTGGGGTCTTGGAAAGCACCCTTATAAGAGGACCCCTAAAGTCACACTGACAGTGGCACTGGGTAAGGAGGAAGGTGATATTGCCAGACCCATGGCTGAGGCTGGGCAAGGGCATGAAGGAGGCAGGTACAAGGCCTAGTTTGCCCACCTGGGGCTGTCTGTGCTCAGTGTGTGACACGTCAGGTGAAGCAGGCGCTCCCTTCTCTAGTGACCCAGTAATGACAGTGTGATTAGATAATAACCCGAGATGGCAACAGGAGTGCAATGCCTCGGTGTGGCTTTCAAAGGGCTTTTCCATGCATTATCGCATGTGAGCTCTCAAGCCACGCGAAGATGAAGCCCAGGGCTATGGGGCAGCTGTCACCCCTGCCTGCAGCTAAGGACACTGAGGCTGCCTTGGCAAAGGCACTGCCCTCTCCCTGTGCTGCCTCCTGGGACCTTCTGAGGCCTCAGGGTCAAAACAGACAAGATTTGCTCCAAACCTTCTCACCCCACCCCCATGCCTCTGCAAATGCCCCTTGGAGCTAAACATCAGCATTAGAACCAGCTACCTGCCCATCTCCAGGTGTGCCCTGTCCATCTGGGCTCTTCCATGTGCTCCCAACATGGAAATCTAACCTTCAACCTCACCGTTGTTCCTGGAGGCCAATTTCCAGCCTGCATCGCTACTCCCCACTCCCCTGCTCCCTGTCCATTGCCACCCCAGTGGGACTCAGCTGAGCTCCAGGAGCCCGCACCAGCCACTGGGAAGGAGAGCCTTGGAGACAGCCAGGTGGGCCGGTGCCCAGGGCCAGGGGCACCATTTCCTGGGAAGCCAACTTCTCTCCATTTTAAAATTCAAGGTCGTGGATGAGTTATGCAGCCTCTCTGGTCACTCTCCTGCCTGTCCTGTTGCCTCCCTCCCCATCTCCCTGCTGTTCTAAAGGGCATTGGTGCTGAGCGTCTATAGGAACTCCCATAGCAGCGCCCACTTCCATGGGAGCCGGCCAGGCCTGTCTGCCCCAGTGAACGGAGCTCCCCAAGGACAGGAGTGAGGTCATGGTCACCTTCTATCCCCAAACTCTGCACACATCTGGTCCCTCGGATGGACACAGTC
Organism: Macaca thibetana thibetana; assembly: GCF_024542745.1. NCBI lineage: Eukaryota > Metazoa > Chordata > Mammalia > Primates > Cercopithecidae > Macaca > Macaca thibetana. Next base: position 121,034,008 of record NC_065585.1, read on the forward strand.
AGTGTCTGTCACATGAATAACTGAACTCTGGCAAGCCTCTGTATGTCCTGCTCGCCTGGCATCTGTATTTAATGGCTCTCCTGGGTCAGGGCACTCCTCAGCCTGGTTCCTGAGGGCCCTCACTGCAGGGGCTTGGCCTCCACTGGTGCCCTGCCATGCTATCAGGCCCCCATTCTCCTGCTCCCACACCCCAAAGCCCTCTGGCCACCAGCCTCCACCTTCCACAGTGCTTCCTGCCAACATCTTAATGCTGTTTAAGTCTTGATGTTTTTTTCTGAGGCCAAGAGGCCAAGTCAAATCCCTCTTCCTCCAAGAAGCCCTCCCTGGAGGCCCAGCCTCAGGCCCCGCCACGGCTTTTATCACTCGAATGACACTTTCCCATCCCAGCCAGCTACTGCCCACTACTGTCTGGGAGCACGCTGGTGACCCTCCCAGACCGTCAGCTCCTTAAGGGAGCTGGGGCTCCGCGCCCTGCTGGGCTCCATGCCTAGTCCCGGGGTGAGCGCCTCACAGGCACTTAAGAACACTGGTTCACTGACCCATCCAGTCAGGGCCCAGGATATGGGAGGGAATCTCCTTCCCCTCCCCAGCCCCCGAGGCCCTCACCTCTCTCCTCAGCCTCCAGGGCTTCCTGCAAGAGCCGAAAGGAGCTGGACTGTCGGGGGGCCGCCCGACCCTCACGATTTTCCTGGAGCATCTTGAAGACTTCCGAGTCCTCGTCCAAGAGGAGGCTTCCCCCTTCCGAGTCCACGCTGTTGGGTGGGCGGCAGCCAGGAATGAGGGTCCCTTGCCGGGGCTTAGGCAAGCAAGGGGGTGGAGGACAGGAGAAGAGAGTGGGGGAGGGGGAGGAATCTGGGAGGTGGAGGAACCAACTGGGCCTGGAGGACCCCATCCCTCTCGGGGAAACCCATCTCCCTCCTGCTCCTCCCAGCTTTCCAAGACCCCACCCGACCCTCCGGGCCTGCTGGTACCTGGGCCTGGAGGAACGAGGGCCTGGGGAAGGCGGCAGCACCAGCACCGCCGAGTCGCCAGCTCGGCCAAGGCCGGCCTGTGGGGAGGAGGCAGTCGGGGAGGAGTCAGGGCCGGAGCCTTGGACCAACACACCCAGGAGGGCCTAGCCCAGCTGTTCCCAGGCCCGACACCAGGGGGCCCCCGGCCCCCGCCGACCAGCACACCCCTGCCCCTTCCCTCGGAGCCAGGGTGTCGGGCTTCCCGGCCCTCGCTGACCAGCAGGCCCCCTGCCCCTTCCCTTGGAGCCAGGGCACAGAGACTGCCAGGGCCCAGAGGGTGAGGGAGGCATGTGGGTTCTGCCGGGGACCAGGCAGCAGGAAGGCAGCAGGTGACAGCTAAGCACAGAGTCCTCTGTCACGCCCGCTATTATCTGTGTGCAAAGACATTGCACACTGGGGCCTGGCTCGGATCCCACGGAACCAGCAGAGAGGAAGCATGCTGCCCTTTTGCACTGAGGAGATGGAAACATAAAGGGATGAAGCAAGGGGTCGAGGTCCCCTGGGAGCCAGGGCCAGCGGGGGCAGAGGCCGTCTTCCCAAGGAGAGCTGGTTCCTCTCCCGAGAGGCGGGGGTCTAGGCTGACCTGTCCCTGCTCTGCTGGGAGGTCTGGGCCTGCCCCATGGAGCTTTGGGCAGCCGAGCCCTCCCTGGGCCTCACCCTGGCAGCAATGCCCATCTCCAGGTGTGCCCTGTCCATCTGGGGCTCTTCCATGTGCTCCCAACATGGAAATCTCACCTTCAACCTCACCGTTGTTCCTGGAGGCCAATTTCCAGCCTGCATCTCTGTACTCCGCACTCCCCTGCTCCCTGTCCATTGCCAACCCAATGGGACTCAACTGAGCTCCAGGAGCCCGCACCAGCCACTGGGAAGGAGAGCCTTGGAGACAGCCAGGCGGGCCGGTGCCCAGGGCCAGGGGCACCATTTCCTGGGAAGCCAACTTCTCTCCATTTTAAAATTCAAAGTCATGGATGAATTATGAAGCTAGATGGAAAATTGCATAAATCCTTAAGCTAAAGCAAAAACTTCTGGATCTTAAGAAAACAGCCCTAGACCCTCGCCCCACCAGCAGTTCCCCTCACATTGCTCTGCTCTCAGGGTCCGTCGGTAAAACGTTCTATAGGTAAGGAGACTACAGGTCAGAAGGGCAAAGTGGCTGGTCTAAGCCACCTGAAGCATCAGAGGCAGGGCTGGGACTCCACACCTGGGCTGCAGGGCAACTGCCTGGGGCTGTGCGGTCACCTGAAGGACCTAGAGATAGTTTCTGCAGGTACTCAAGAGCCACATCACATCTCCAGACAGACCACCATGGGCCCTGCCTGGGGCACCGGCCCAGGATCCCTCCATGAGGCAAGTCCTCATTCCCAGCCAGAGGGAGAGGGGCTTTTCCCACTTGGCCTCCGCTCACCAAGGCATGTGATTACCAGCAAAGGGAACTTGTAATTTCCAGAGGCACCATAAGGGCATCCTGAGCCTCCGGCTCTCTGCAGCCTTGGCCATGTCAGGAGGCCACAAGGACACAGCACTCCTGCCTCTCTAGCTCACAGCATTCCTCCCATACACTCCCACCAGACTGCCCGGCCCAGAGAAGGAGCCCAGCTCCCCCACTGGGAGAGGCAATGCCTTTCTCCTCCCTCCCTTCCTCCCAGGCGGTTAGCGGTTAGGGACCCTTGCCTTCACAGAAGAGAAATTTTGCTGTTCAACAAGTTTAGGATCTAAAGAAAAATTAAGTGGGTTTCTTTCTCATGGGACTTCTTAGAGCTTTTAAGACTCTTGAGTGTAAGTGACTTTTTTTTTTTTTTTTTTTCTTTTTTTAAAGAGATGGGTTTCACTATGTTGCCCAAACTGGGTCTGGATTCCTGGGCTCAAGCAATCCTCCCGCCCCAGCCTCCTGAGTAGCTGGGACCCAGGCGCGTGTTACAGCACCCAGCTACACAGTGATTCTCAAGAGGCAGCTGTGGGACCACAGCCTCATTTGTAGACTAGAACGTCAGCTCCATAAGGTCAGAGGTGTCACTCTGTTTTTCCACGAGTGCATCCCCAGAGCCCAGATGAGTGTCTGACATGAAGCAGCTGCTCGACAAATATTTGCTGAAGGAATGAGCAGAGTCATCAAGGTCAGAGAAGGGAACTCGGAGCGTCTAGTCTGACCTGAGGCCCAGGGAGAGGAAGAGGGACTGGTCCAAGTCGTCATGGCAGAGGTGGGACCGACCCAGGTGGGTCTCCCCACATCCAGCTCTGGACACGTGACCCGCAAGCCCCATGCCCAACTCAGCGGGTATAGGCTGGAGCCTGGGAAATTGAATTTCCAACAAGTTCTCAGGTGTTGCCGCTGGTTTGGGATCCATGCCTCTGTACCTTCCACACTGTTCATTTTCCTGGACTGGGGGCAACACGAGGGGGAAGCTCAGGAAGCCTTGCCCTTGAGCATGTGGTCCTGCTGAGACCACAGCTCGCCAGAGGCTTTGCGGAAAGGAGCCAGGACTGACACTGACTAGCCCTGAGACAAGCTCGTTCCTGGCTTATCTCAGAACAAAGCTTCCCCCTAAAAAACCCCCCAGCCCCAGTACACCAGGCCTCGCCTGGACCACTGTTTCCCCATCTCCCAGCGTGTCGGGCCTCCTGCTCATCCTTCCCTAAACCCTCCCGCCGCCACCTCCAATGTCCAGCAATACTCGTCACACAGCCTTCCTTCCCCAACTCCCCCACCAGAACGCCTCCTGCTTTTGTAATTAATACCACACTGCTTAATGCCTAATTGCTCCAAAATTGTTTTGCAAGTTTGCCTTATCTCCACAACTGCATCTTCAATTCCTTAACAAAGGGGACCCATGGAATACATCTCTATGACCACAACGCCAGACTGGCCCCTGGGTAGGCATGCAGCAGGTCACCAGGGATCCCCTCTTCAGAAGCCCCCCCACTCCCCACGCCAGAAAGATCCTGCTCCTTCCTCCTCTGGAGCCCCTGGGTTCTACTGCCCTCCCTGGCCACCCTCAAAGGCTCTGCTTTCTGTAATGCAGAATCAACCCGAAGGTAGGGCTCAGCAGCTGGGCTGTATCCCCATCACCCCAAAGGCTGGACGTGCCCCCGATGCCGTCCCCAGCAGCTGCGGCCCAGGGCTGTTGGCTGCCTCACTCCCTCACCATCCCCCACCGTTGAAGAGGAGAAATACCACCCAGGAAGGGGGTTAGGCTGTCACCAGTGGCCACTGACACCTGGCTGGAAGAGAGTCCAGGGGAGCTGGTCGGATGGGGGGTGGGGGGAGGAGGAGACAGAACCAGCCAAGAGCAGCTCCAGGCAGAACCGCAGTCCCACTGGGGCATCTCTGGGCTGAGTCAGAGGAGGAAAGGAGGGTGTGGGTGGGAGTCGGGCAGGCCCTGGTCTTGGAATGGGGAGGAATGTATTCAAGAGATGCAGCCAGAGCCTAAAGGGAATCATCCCAACAACAGCAGCGAAACTATTTCAGCCGCAGCCCAAGAGAAACACACAGGCAGGAGGAAGTCAGCAGGATGGGAGGGGAGGGGGATGAGGGGAGGGGGATGAGAGGAGGGGGATGAGGGGAGGGGGATCAGGGGAGGGGAATAAGGGGAGGGGAATAAGGGGAGGGGAGAAGAGAGGGGTGGTCAGAGGGGTGCAGGAGATGGACAGGCCACTGCCAGGCAGGTCTTGGGCACAGCACATGTGGCCCACGACCAGAAGCGTGGCCTCCCTGGCTCAGGAGCAGAGCATGCCTGTCGCCAGGCAAAGGAGGCCCTGGCTGCCCAGGTGGGCCTGGCCGCCTGCAGTCCCGGGTTACTGGCAACCCACAGGAACAGGAGGTGTTTCTGTTCCTCCAGCCTGTCCTCCCCTACAGAGCCTCACCTGTCGGCTTCCGGGGCGGCCTGAGTAGGACAGGCGGTCAGCAGCAGGGAGGCCCGGGGAACACGCCAGACTCTGGAAACTGAAAGTGGGAAAGAGACAGTGTGTGCCGGGGCCACCCCCAGCTTGCCCAGGGAGGATGCTGCCCCAGGCTCCCCCGAGCAGAGCTCCTGAGACTCCAAAGAGCCAGCCTGGAGCTGGCAGCCCAGACGACCAAGGTGCCCACCCACCGTGTGCTCACCTGCGGCTGATGGCCGCCTCTCCAGCGAGGGGGCTACTGAAGGGTGGTGGTGAGAAGGGGCTGCCAGCCCTCGGGCTGAGGGAGGTTGGGCTGGAGTAGGAGGACCTTAGGGAGGAATGACTCTCAGTGTGTGTCCTCACGGAGCCCTGCGGAGAGAGTGGCCATGTCAGGAAAGGCAGGGCTGCCCCACCGAGGCCGCCCTGCCCTCGGGCCTCGCTCTCATGCACCAGTGATCAGGGTGCTGAGGCTCCCAGGGGACGGCACCAGCTTACCTGGAAGCGAGTCGCCAGCACTTCCAAGGAGCTGTCCCCATTGGTCTGCCCTGGAGACGCAGCCTGAGACCTGAGGAGGCAACAGAGGGAGGTAGTGACACAGGGGCCCTGCACCCAGCAACCCCCAAAAGAGGCCAAAACTGTTCCCAGATCTGGTTCTCAACACCAGTAAAAGCTACAGAAAATGTGGACATCAGGTTGTCAACTTTTAACTTTCTCAAACTCAAGACAAACAACTATCATCAACAACCACCATGGTTTCTTAAAAGAAAGGACAGTTGGCCAGGCACAGTGGCCCACGCCTGTCATCCCAACGCTTTGGGAAGCCAAGGCAGGAGGATCGCTCGAGCCCAGGAGTTCAAGACCAGCCTGGGCAACATAGGAAGACCTCGTCACTACTAAAATTTTTTTTAAAGTAGCTGGACATAGTGGAGCATGCCTGTAGTCCCAGCTACTTGGGAGGTTGAGGTGGGGGGATCACTTGAGCCCAGGAGGCGGAGGTTGTAGTGAGCCATGATTGCCCCACTGCACTCCAGCCTGGGCAACACAGCGAGATTCTGTCTCAAAAAACACCAAAGCCGGGCACAGTGGCTCGTGCCTATAATCCCAGCACTTTGGGAGGCTGAGGAGGTTGGATCTCTTAAAGTCAGGAGTTCAAGACCAGCCTGGTCAACAAGGTGAAATCCCGTCTATAATTAAAAAAAAAAAAAAAGGTTAGCCAGGCCACAGTGACGTATGCCTGTAATCCCAGCTACTTGGGAGGCTGAGGCAGGAGAACTGCCTGTCCCTGGGAGACAGAGGTTCCAGTGAGCCAAAATTGTACCACTGCACTCCAACCTGGGCGACAGAGTGAGACTCCATCTCAAACAACGACAACAACAACAAAACCCACTCTCCAAAAAGAAAGGATAGTTTGGTTCTAAAAAGTAGAATGTATAAAACTTCATCAGAAAGTTCAAACATTCAATTTTATTCGAGTCCTCACATTATCCTGCCCTCTTTTTTTTTTTTTTTTTTTTTTTTTTTCTGTTTTGCCTGGACTTTGTCACTGGTGTCACTCAGCCTCCGGTTTGTAGATTGATTTGGGGGAAGATTACTTTTTTTTTTTTTTTTTGAAATGGAGTTTCACTCTGTCTCCCAGGCTGGAGTGCAATGGCGCAATCTTGACTCACTGCAACCTCCGCCTCCCGGGTTCAAGCAATTCTCCCTGCCTCAGCCCCCCAAGTAGCTGGGATTACAGGTGTCCGCCAGCATACCTGGCTAATTTTTGTGTCTTTAGTAGAGACGGGGTTTCGCCACATTGACCAGGCTGGTCTTGAACTCCTGACCTCAGGTGATCTGCCCACTTCGGCCTCCCAAAATGCTGGGATTACAGGTGTGAGCCACCACGCCTGGCCCGATTACTGATTTCATAGAAATAATCCCTTATATTTTAACCCATGGAGAAACTGAAGCCCAGAGAGGGAAAGTGAGCTGCCTCCAGTTCTAGAGGCCATGGTGACTGGGCCAGCTGCACACCCTGCCCACTGGAGGCCAGGGTGCCTTTGAGAGCGTCACTCCTGATCCCTTCCTCAGGGGTCTCCCCAGTTAAACAAAGGGTGAGACCCACCTGCCTCCTTCCAGACAAGCAGGCCTAGCTCCCCACCAGTGAGAGGGGCTCCCCCCTCCCAGCTCCCTGGGTGGAACCCAGCTGGAGCCTTGAGTGGGAGGTAACTGAAGTCAGGGCTAGGGGACAGCCTGCCTCGTCCCATCCTGCCACGCATTCCTGGCCGTAAGGCTGCTTCTAGAGATGTAAGGCAACAGGACCCTCAGCTTCCTGGGAGAGCCGTGGGATCAGAGTGAGGGGAGCGCAGGCTCTGGCTCCAGCCTGGAGCCCTGCTTCCTGCCCCAGGGCTTCTGATGCCAGAGAGGCCACCTGGGGAGGGTAGGAGGCCGGAGATGGGGGAGGCACGTCAGCAAAAGTTAAGAGACTGGGCCAGGCGCGGTGACTCATACCTGTAATCCCAGCACTTTGGGAGGCCGAGGCGGGTGGATCACAAGGTCAGGAGATCGAGACCATCCTGGCCAACATGGTGAAACCCCATCTCTACTAAAAATACAAAAATTAGCTGGGCGTGGTGACACGTGCCTGTAGTCCCAGGTACTTGGGAGGCTGAGTCAGGAGAAACGCTTGAACTCAGGAGGCAAAGGTGGCAGTGAGCCGAGATCACGCCTCTGCACTCCAGCCTGGCAACAGAGCAAGACTCTGTCTCAGAAAAAAAAAAAGTTAAAAGACTGGAGTCTGGGCTTGTCTGGTGCAGAACCAGAGGCCTGACTTACAGCCCAGGCTTACCTACCTCCCCGGAGCCCTGAACCCTCCAGAGAACCCCAGAGGAAGAGACGGTGTCGCCCCATTCCCAGAAACCATGAGGTTCTCTCTACCCTCTTTCTCGGGGTCCCAACTGCTGCAAACACCCAGGGACCTGAGCGACATGAAGAGAGTCAGCTTCTGCCACACCACAGGGCAGGGCAGTTGGAGAAGGAGGGGCTTGGTAGGGCTGAAGAGAGCAGGACAATGTAGGGGTGGCCAGGACGCAAGAGGTGTCTGACTCATGTTCCAGGCCCGTGCAGAGGGCTCTCCTGACTTGGGAATCTCCTGGCATTCCTGATCTGTGACTCACTGCGAAGCCCCACCCCAGGGAGCCACCTGTTCCCCCTATAGCTTGGCCTCCAGGCCCCACCCTGGCCCCACCTTGGCTTATAGGCTCAAAACCCTAGGAGTAAGGCCCAGGATGGGAAATCCAACTTCACCAGCAGGGCCCAGAGCCATGATGGGGAGGAACAGACAGGCTCTATGAGGAACGAGCCCCCCAGGTCCTCACTTCCAGCTGGGAACTAAACAAAGGCCATACTCTGTTGGAGGCAGGAGTCCTGGGGACCAGCCTCGGGCATACCTATCCCAGAAGTTTCCCCTTTTCAACCCACTTCATGCCCACGCCCTGTGCCCTGCACACTCTTGGGAACCAGTCAAACCCGGGCTTCCAGGTGGCTGGTGCCAGCTCGCCCTGCCCAGCCTGTGACTGCACGCCCAGCCTGGCGCCCACCTTTACCCAACCAGGCACAGGAACACCCCTCAGCCCACCCTGCTGCAGGAAGCAGAGCCCAGGACCTTCTCACCGAGGTGTGGAGAGGGCCCAAGAAGGCCGCTTTAGGGCTGAGCTCTAGGCCATGGGCAGGAGCAAGAGCTGCTCTGTGGGGTGGCGGGGGGAAGGGGAATGCCACAGGCTCTGCAGAGCTGGAGGCCCTACCGGTCCAGCTGCAGCCGCAGAGGTGAGGGGCTCTGGCGGATCTTGCTCTGGGCCTCGGCATGCAGCATGCCCTCCGCGCTTTCCCCGTTGATGGCTACGATTATGTCTCCAGGCCGGAGGTCAGCGTCCTTGGCTTTGCCCCGCTCAGCCACCTGTAGGGATGAGAAGCTGGTATGCTCAGACCGTGGCCCACCTGGGGAAGGGACTTCCCACTCTGCTACCCAAGAAACACAGAGGCTGGCTTGACCTAGGCCTGCCTGCACCCTCCTGCACGTCCCTCTGCCTGCTCATGACACCGAACTGATCAGCCATCTCCTCCAGAAGCACAGGTGGCAGCCCCCGCCCCACATTGGCATTCTAATGAGCCTCCCAAAGAACGTGCAGTGGCAGAATGTCAGGAACTGTGCTTGGAAATACTTTTGGATAGAGAGCCTTGCCCGTGCAAATCACACCTTACAGGTGACTGCCTGCACAGCCCTCCTGCGAATGCTCCCAGCCCGGCCCGGGTCAAGAGGAGACTGTCAAGAACTCCAGGGCTCTTGTTCTAGTAACCACCCAAAATGGCTGCCTGCAGGTGTGGGGATGGCAACTGGGGAGGCAAGAGCAGGCCCTGTCCTCGGCCCAGTTCCTTTTCACTCCCAAGGTCTGTTCCTGAAGTGGCCACCACATCCCCGTGGCAAAGGGCCACGGCTCCCTTGCAGCCAGCACGCCGGGCAGCAGTAGGTCCCTGGCCCCAGAACAGAAAAAGCAAGCCTTCTGTGCCGAGTGGCGTGAACACGGCTGACCTCGCTTCTGGCAGGACCCCCTCACCTCTTGGAGCCACCATCCTTACCTTGGTCACCATGATGGGCGTGTGGAAATCCCTGCCCCCTGTGATACGGAAGCCCCAGGGCGCTGGCCCGGCCACATCCACTGTGAGCGCCATACCTGAGGAACACAGGACCAGGAGGTGAAGTCCGTGCCCCCACCCGGCTCTGGGGGTACTGTAAGGCAGCAGGAGAGGGGCCAAAGGGAGAAAGAGAGGGCACGACAGCTCCCGGACAGCTACTCAGGGTCTCTGGGGTGGGTAGAGGAAGTGGTTAACTCCCTCCCTCACCCCTGTTTCACTTCCCCCCACCCTGGGAAGCCATGCCTCTGTGTTCTCCCTTCCTTAGGCTTCAGCCCAGGGAGCGACTCCCAGGAGGGGGCGGCCCAGGCTGCCAGGTGGGGGGCTTATTGGAGCATGGGGGGCAGGGGCTGGCAAGTGGAAGAGATGCCAGCACCACCTCCGTCTCCCCTCCTCCACCATGAGGGCTCAGTCCCACTAGCGCTTGCTTCCTGTCCCCAAAACCCACAGCACACGGTACTTCCTCTCCACTCTTGGGGAGGGCTGGTGAGTGGCCTAGGGAGAGGAGGGCTCAGGAAGCAGGAGGAACAGGCTGGCATCAGTACAGACTGTGTAAGTCACTGGCCAGGTGAGGGGCTGGTGGGGTGAGGCTGGGTCTTCACAGGCGCCTCCTAGCTGCCCACCGCGTTCTTGGCAAAGTGGCTCACACGGGCAAGACCAGGCTCCCCACCTCCCCCAGGGGCCTGCTGCCAGGGCAAGGAGGCCAGGGTTCATCTGTCAAACTGGGCACACCCACCCTAGATTCCTGATGCTGCCCGGCAGACAGCTGTGGTGACAGGCCTCCCATCCACAGCCCCTCTGCTGGGCAAGGAAGTGCCCCTGCAGACAGACCCTTGTGGGATTTCCTGAGCCTCTAGCTCTGGAACCAGGAGCCAACCCAGGCAGGAAGCCGCGGTACCAGGCTGGGCACCACCCTGCCCAGCACCCATCCTGGGGCTGCCCAGGACGCAAGCGCTGCGAGAATCTATCAAGAGCACCAGCGGTCTGTCCGCTCCATCCCCGGCTGCCTTCCCCTTGGGCCCAGGCCTGGCCTCTGTACCCCGCACCGCCGCCACCCCAGTCCCCGAGGCCGGCTCTGGCGACTGGCGGCCACCCTGAGATTCCCAGACCTTTGAGCCGGTCAGTGGACTCCGCGCTGCGGGCGCCGCGGGGAGGTGCCCAGCTGGATGGCCCGGCTCTCCCAGTTCTGGTGCCTCCTTCGCTCTGAGGGCAAAGTACCCTGCGGGCCGGGGGCTGGAGGAGGAGCGCGCCGGCCGGGGAGAGTTCAACCCGCGGGGGCGCCCCCGCCGATGCGAGGCTCCAAGGAGCCGGGCCGGGAACGAGGCCAGGGTCCCGCGCCGATAGGGGCGCGGAGAGGAACCGGGCGCCGGAGATGGCGGGCCGCGCGGAGGGGTGCAGGTGGGCACGCTCACCTGGCTGCCGCTCACCTGTCGGGCTGGGCGCCCAGGCCCGGGAGGGAGAGAGGGCGAGGAGACGCCGCCGCTCCCGCTGCGGTCTGCCCGACTCTGGGGAGAGTCCGCCCGGGGCCCTGGGACCTGCCTCCGCCCATGTGATCCCGGGGCCGCCCCTGCCGCCGCCCCTGGCCCGGGAAGCCGCCGCCTCCGCGCGGCGAGCCCAGGCGCTGCCACCTGGCCCGAGCCCGCCGGGGGGATGGGGCAGGCTGTCCCCAGGGCCCCCTGCAGGCTGCGGCCGTCCAGCCGGTGGCGCCCTCATCTTCCCCGGAGCGCCCGCATGCCCCCGACCGCCCGGGGCACAGCGGAGCCGGTCCAGTGACGGCCCCGCGCCCCAGTTCGCAGACGGCCGAGGGGGCAGCCCCATAAAGCTTTCCCACGCCGGCCGCGCTCTCCCGCTCCTCATCCCCAAGCCCTGGGCAGGGTGGGCTGCCTGGGTGCGTCTGCGGTCCGCCTGGCTTCTCCACCTACTCCAGGCTCGGAAGCTGGCGCAGATGCGGCCTTGACACCCACAAATCCCAAACCAAGGCCACCCTCCTCCCGCCAACTCCCTTCCTGAGCGCTGGTTTCTCGCCAGCGCAGAACTTCTCTGCCTGGAACTTCTCTGCCTGGAAAGGGGACCCGCAGGGACCCTAGGAGATGGAGAGAGAGCCTCCTGGCTGGGGGTTCACCGGACACCCCCACCTCTAGGCTGGTACCTTCCCGTTCCCGTGGGCCCTCACCTCACCCTCTCTGCAGGCCTTCACACCCCTTCCTGCCCTCTCCCCCGTCCTCTTTCAAGCATCTGGAGCTCAGGCTGTAAGGATGAGGAGAGGGCAGCCAAGGAGGGGACCCAGGTGCCAACTTAGGGAGGAGGAGCTGTACCTGACAACCCTCTCCCAGGGGACCTCAGGGCCACAGAGCCGCCTTCCTTGGGTCTCCACTTCGCCTCTGGCTGCCAAGCTGCTGTGTTTTCAGGGGATCACACCTGTGGGTGCAGCTGTGCCTCACCTGCCTCAGGTGTGAGTCATTCCCTCCACGCTCACTTGTGAAGAGTGGCCTCCCCACGCCCCTCACCTGCCCGTGCCTTCGTCTCAGCCTCCCCGCGTTCACACTTCAGCCCCCCTCCTCCCACAGCCTCTGTCCTGGGCGTGCAAACTCCTCTCCCACTGGCTGGTTTCCAGCCTCCTGGCATGACCACCTGGCCTGATTGCACCTGTTCCACCTCCCTGACTAGACTGGAAGCCTCTTGAGGGAAGAGGCAACTACAGGTAGGGTGAGCACAGCCCCGGGGGCACACACTAGCCCCCAAGTGCACAGCTGCGTCTCACCGGCTGTGTGACCTTCAGCAACTTCCTCAGCTCCTCCAGGCCTCAGTTTCCCCATGTGGAAAATGGGGATAATGTGCTGCTTACCCTTCTGTTGTAAAAATTGCTTGGCCACAGGCAAAAGCCAAGGATGGCACAGAGGTGTCAAACAGAGTCCCTGCCTCAAATGGGGAGGGGACTCCTGGGAAGGGACCCAAAGGAAGGGAAATTCATCCATTCAGTTCTTCCACGCAATCATTCCAACAGCATTCATTCAGTGAGTACTGAGCGCCAGTGAGTACTGAGCACCAGTGAGTACTGAGCGACAGTGAGTACTGAGCACCAGGTACTATGCTTGCCTCTGGGAATGGAGAGTGAACCAAACAAAAGCCAATCATTTCCTCAGAGAGCCCCTCCTGCATACCTTGGACAGACTCTACAAACAGCCCCAGGTTCATCTGGCAGGGCTTTCTGATGGGTGGGTTGTGAATTCACAAAACCCACCACAAAGACAAGTCAGCGGATGCAGGCAGGGCACAACTCTGGCACAGAAGGGGACATGTCCTGCTCGTAGCCTCTCTGTGGCCCTGGGTAAGCCACGTCACCGCCCTCCCCTCTCATGGGTGAGCCATCCCCAGCGGCCTCTGATCCTCCCTTCACCCCCCGCCCCCCCGACTCAGGCCAGGTCGAGGCACAGAAGCATCTTTCAGGCAGGACTGTGGTGCAGACAGCCCAGGGTTGGAGGGTTTGTTAGCTGCGGGAGGTGCCAGCGCTCCATCAAAGAGAGGGTATGGAGTTGGTCTCTGTCCCAGGGAGAGGAGGCCTCAGCCCTGATATGTTTTATGAGGGCATCAGGGAGTTCATGAAATAAGAGCTGGGATGGGGGAACGGCAACCTGGCCAGTGGGATCTGAAGAATGGTCGTTTCTAGGCCAGGATGGGCTGGACCTGCCCATTTAGAACCAGACCAGGGTGAGGATGGAGGTGGATGGAGGACTCGTTCTTCCAGCCGCTGTTTAACCCCTGGTAGGGGTCAGGCCGCACCCAGGTTCAAGAAACCAGCCAGGGCTAGGCCACTGCCCTGTCAACCATGAGCCCCTCCCCTCTGTCCTGACAGAACTGGGCACCACCACCTTTCACTCCAGCCACCACCTCTTCACACCTCCCTTAGGTGACAGGCCTAGAAGACAGGATTGCCAGGAAGAACATAAAAGTGGCCCAACCCTGGGCCGCCCTAGAGAAGTCCCTGACCTCACACATGACCTTCCTTCTCCAAGGGCCCCTGGATGAGGGCTGCCTGGGCATTTAGTAGATTTCAGGAAGTGAGGTAGACCTGACTTCAGCATTTAATAATGATGTGACCTAGAAAGCTTAATTTCTCAGAGCCTGGGTCTCTCCCTCTGTAAAATGGAATCATAACCTGCCATGGTGAGGCTCACGTTAGGTAACACCCGGAGAGGCCCTGGTGCCCTGCTCACCTCTCAGCAGCAGCTGAGACACGGAGCTGCCTTTCTTGGCAGAGTGCCTGGACTCAGCCTGGACTATGCCACCACTGTCATCCCACAGGGACCCACAAGCTCCAGGACTATAAAACCTTGTTGAAGATCAGGCGCAGTGGCTCACGTGCGTAATCTCAGCACTTTGGGAGGCTGAGGTGGGTGGATCACCCAATGTCAGGAGTTCAAGACCAGCCTGGCCAACATGGTGAAACTCTGTCTCTACTAAAACTACAAAAATTAGCTGGGCATGGTGCTGCAACCCTGTAATCCTAGCTACTCAGGAGGCTGAGGTGGGAAAATTGCTTGAAACCGGGAGGCAGAGGCTGCAGTAAGCCGAGATCGGGCCACTGCACTCCAGCCTGGGCGAAAGAGAGACCCCATCTCACAAAAACAAAACAAAACAAAACAAAAACCCTTGTTCAAGAGTAGTTTTGGCTGGCTGTGCCTCACCACTCCCAGCTTCCCACAAAGGACTGCTCAAAAGCCTGAGCCCAAAGAGGAGAATAAACACACACAAGGGCTTCGGTGTGGAAATGGAGCACACAGAAGGAAAACAGCAGAACAGTCAGAAATGTCATCTAGCCCAGCAACCCCACGGTGGCAGCTCCAGAATCAAAACAGTCTGCAAACAAGGCCACATTCAGTCCCCCATCTCTGATGGCTCCCTGCTACCAGGGCCTGGCACTGTTCATTCTCCCAGCACTTCTTGCCACACAGCTGCCCAATCGTGGGGGCTATCCCAGCCTGCCTGACACCCAAAGGCAGAGATCTTTGGAGGTAATAACGGTGTTTTTCCATCCTCCCCTTACACACACACCTGTCCCACCTGTCTCCCAGCACAGCCCCCAGCAGAAGGAATTCCCATCTTCCCAGACAGGAGAAGGCATCTCCTACCCCAAGGAAAAGGCCTCAGAGACAAAGTCCCTTGTGTCCAGGTTTATTTTACATTCTCTTCCAGAGGGGACGTGGGGCTGGGGGAGAGCCAGCAGGCAGGCGGGCAGCACACAGCAGTCTCCCTGGGGAACATTTGAGCCAGGCTAGTGGTGCCCGGCCCCACAGTGCGGGGTGATATTCCAGGACCAGGCCCAGGACTTGATAGCCCCTGGGAAGAGGTAGCCTTGGGGCCAGAGCTCTTGCCAGGCCTGGATCGCTAAGAAGGTGCTGCTGTCCCCCGCCTTGCTCCGCCCCCCACGCCCAGCTGGAGGCCAGAAGGCAAAGTGGGCAGCCGGCAAGCTGGGGGGGTGGGAGGAACCCCAGCAGGCGGGGGCGGCCTTTGGTCTCTAGGAGGCTAGGAAGCTGGTCCTGGTTAGAGGAACCCCCTGGGGGCAAAGCGGAGCGCTGGTCCCTGTTAGAGGAAAGCTGGAGCAGGATGGGGGTGGGGGACTTGGGGTCTGGTCTCAATAAGGCCTGGAAATGGTCTCCACTTCAAAGCGGACCTCTGTATTTGGGGAGTGGGGTGGGGAGGAAATGAAAGGGCTGTGGGAGGAATGTCTGTGAGTCGTGGGTGGGAATCAGTCCAGGGGGCTTCGAGGGGGGTCCGAGGGAAAGGCTGCGGGGGTCGTCTGCAGATGCCGGGAGCTCAGGTCCTGGGAAAGGAGGATGTGGGCGGGGGTCATGTCCCTCCCACGAGTGCCACTGCTCCCCACCCCATCCTGGCTGGCTCCAAGTTGCCATGGAGACCACTCACACAGGGGCAACGTAATTTCCAGGGAATGTTCCGAATTTCTGGGTCCTCCGGGAGACACCTGAAAGAGGAAAGGCAGGAAGAGCGTTCCCCGCTCCCTTCTTCAACAGGGATGCAAGGGTGAGGGCCTGCCCCCTGCCGGCAGTGCCCAGAACTGTAGGGGAGTTCTGTAGGGGAGCCCAGGGAGGGAGTTGGATTTGCTCTCCTCCTTCCTGCCCCCTAGCGGCAGAAGCTTAGATGGGCAAAGCTACACTTCCCACACTCAACAATCAAAGAATCTGAGCAATTAACAAAGGCGCATCACACTGTACACAGCGCGTAGTCACTCCCCACCTCCTCCGCAAAGTGGGGACGCAGGAGGAGGAATCATAGAACTGAAATCGGGAGAAACGCCCCTGGTCTAATACGGCACCCTCACTTAGAGATGGGTGGGAAGGCCTAAGAGAAGACTGAATGAATTGCCTGAGAGCACCCCCATGCTTAGGAGCAAGCTTGGGACACAGATCCAGGCCTCTGGTCTACAGCCCCACAGAAACTCGTGTCTTGAAGAGGAGGAGGGGGAACCCCAGCGGGCAAAGCATCTGGGGGGCCTGGCACCCGATGCTTCCCCAAAGCCAGCACTTCTGTTGGCTGCCTTCCTTTATGCCCTGAAGACAGTGACACCCTGGAGGAAACCGGCACCAGCCCAGGGTCACCGATGGGTCACTGTGGACCCAGGCCAGGGTTGAGGACCTTCAGAGCCCTGCCCCTTTCCCCTGCACACCCCTGCCTCTGGAGCAGCACTTGGGGAGAGCTCCTGGTGGAAAGGCCCAGAGCTCACACCTGTGTATCCCCACACCCCCCAGCTGGTTCTTCCAGCCTGGGAGGAAGAAGGGATGGAGAAATATAGAAATACAGAAATGTAATAAGTATTATTATATTCCTATATATGGAAAAATAGGAATATAAACTCAAATGAACGTCACTCCTGACCTTGGGTGAATGGATGATCCTGAGCCTCCCCTTCCAGGCTGGCACCCTGACTTCCTTGGGGGCAGCCCATGCTCGTCCCACCCCCACCCTCATCCTCTGCCCTGAGTACCTCCCTTTCCTCTTGGCCTCCCCAAATCCTTCCCCTGCCCTTCCAGGCCCAGCTCCCTCATTTCCTCCAGGAAGCCTTCCCTGACCTGCACTAACTAAAAGGGTCACCACTCGCCACGTGTGGCTGTTGGGCACTTGAGACTGGCCCATGCAACTGAGGAACTGGATTTTTAGTTTATTTCATTTGAGCTACATTTCAACAGCTGCATGCAGCTGGTGGCTGCCATACCAGAGAGGGCACAGGTCTCACCCATTCCTCTCAAAGCACTTGTGGCTCATAACACAAAAGTGGTACTTTTTCTTCTTGTCTGCATAGATTTGCAAAACTTTATTAGTAGTTGTAAAAAAAATTGCAAAGCAAAAGTGTATCGAGTAAATTTGAATACATCTCTAAGCACCGCCTCCCTCCCTCCCCCACCAGAAGGTAGGGACCATTCACAGGGTAGTGCTTAAGGTCCTGGGTGGGTCAGGAGACTGGCTGGCAGCTGTACTGGGATCAGATCAGGAAGGGTGGGCTGCCAGGTCAAGGGGCTGCCCAAGCAGCCCCCCAGCTCCTCAGGCCTCAAAACCTGCTTGGGGAGGGGCAGGGGGCTTCTGGCCACTCTCTTCTCTGTGGGGACGGCCCATCCTCTGAAGATGAGACCTGCACAGGGCCAGCCCACTCTGGGGAAAGAGGCCATGTGAAGCCTGGTAGGTTGGTCACCTTGATTCAGGCCGAGGCCAACCTGAGGCTTCCTGCATTTGTCCTTGGTCAGAGCTGCCCTTGGGCCAGCCCTGAGGGGCTGGGACCTTGCTCCACTCCCTTTTCCTCCCAGGCTGGAGGAGCCAGCTAGGGGTTGCAGGATACACAAGTGTGAGTCCTGGTCCTTTCCACCAGGTTCTTTCCCCGAGGGCTGCTCCAGAGGCAGGGGTGTGCAGGAGGAAGGGGCAGGGCTCTGGAGGTCGGGAACCCTGGCCTGGGTCCCCGGTGACTCCATCGGTGACCCTGGACTGGTGCCAGTTTCCTCCTGGGCCTCGGCCTCTTCAGGGCATGAAGGAAGGCAGCCAACAGAAGTGCTGGCTTTGGGGAAGCATCGGGTGCCAGGCCCTCCCCAGTAGCCCGGTCGGAAGCTGAGTGGGGGGTGGTCGGCCATGAATCTTTGCTGAAGTAGCACTGGCAGGCAGCAGCAGCCTACCCACATCCCCTGGGGCCCTGAGATGCCTCCTCCCGGCCTGCCCACATACCCACAAACCAGCCATCGTCACACTGCTGCATGACATCCACCCTGTCCCCCTCGCGCAGCTCCAGCTCGTCTTCGTTCTGGGGCCTGTACTGGTACATCGCCCGGTACCTACGAGAAGCATCATCACGGCAACTGGAGAACGGGCCCAGAGGCTCTAACCCAAGTGTTGCCACTTCCTGTGAACGCCCCAGGGTCCCTTCACGCTCTCACTAGCCCCTGCCCCAGCTCTTCGGAGCGACTCTGCCTGTGCTCAGTGCAGTCTTTCCCAGGCCTGCCTTCTGCCCTCTGGGCCCTAAGCCACTGAACCCTCGCCTCCTCTGAGCACCTGGTGCCTTCCTGTCCATTCTACCGGTTCCACACTTCAATTCTACATGCACTGACCTCAGGGCTAGAAACCCAATGAGGAGACCAAGGCCACAAGGCCACGCAGCTGCCAGGAGGGACTGGGAACATCACAGACCAGCGCCTCCTCCCTGCACCAAATCACCATAAGCTCTTCGAGGACAAGGGCTACCTGGTAGAAGTTTCCCAAATCCACAGGTGGGGACTTGGGGGAGGGTGGAATATGGGGTACTGCCTGCCAGTGACCACTCCCCCAGTCTGATCAAGCCCTCAGATGGTACTCACGGGGTCCAGTGTATCTGAGAGTCGTTAGGAGAAGAGGTCCCCGGGTCCAGGGGATGGCTGGGACCTCGAGGGTGGGACAGAGCTGGACCAGGGGTGCCAAGATTCTGAGGATTGACAGGAAGAAAGGGATGTCAGAGGCAGGAAGATGATGGATGAACCAAGAACACCGAGAGTCAGGAGCCCGGGCTGGCTTTGGGATTCCATCGAGAGCTCCCTGGGCCAGAGCTCGGTAGGCTGAGGTTCCCCAGGCCAGGGTGGGGCTGCCATACTAGCTTCTGCCCTGTCACCCCACTCATCTGTCCCAGGGCTGTCTGGGAAGGATTCCCAAGTGTGGACAAGTCACGGGGCTGGGGGATGGGGGGTGGGGAGGAGGTGGGCTCTCTAGTGGAGGCAGGCTACCTCACCTGGGTCTGGGGTCTAGGCTCCTGGGTGGAGAAGGAGAAGCCAGTGCGGCGGGGGGAGGTCTGCCCTCCCCAGTCGGTGGGGTCAGCTGGGCTGCGCGGGGCTGAGGGGGAGCTGGGGTGATGGGCTGAACGGGCGGCAGCAGTCAGGCGGGGAGATGCGGGGAGCTGGGGGCCGTCGTCACAGAGCCGGAGCCGGGGTTCACGAGACACCTGCACGTAGCTGGCGGGGAATATGCCTTGGCGCCCCGTGCCCGTGATGCGCCCCTCGTACCAGTTCTCATTCACTTTGCGGATCAGGCAGATGTGCTCTCCCTGAGGGGGGAAAGTCAGTGTCTGTGGGGCTTTCCTGGTGCCATGCACCCACGGTGCCTTATCTGGGATGCATAGCAAGGTCCCTCCCCAGAGCTCCAATCACAGGTGAGCCCGTGGCTAATAATGCAGATCCAAACCCAGCTCCGCCAGGTCAAGCTGTGTGGCCTCAGGCAGGCTGCTCTGTCTCTCTGAGCCTTGTTTTCTCCTCCGTTAAGTGAAAATAACCATACTGTCACTATGAGGTGTGAATGAGATCAACAGTCCACTCCTTAGGCACACGGGACAGGTGCTACCACTACTGCCCTGCCTGGGTCCTGTTCCTGCCTCACGCTGGGGGACCCTGTCATGAGTGTGTCAAAAACACACTCCCCAGGACAGGCAGGGAGTCCTCAAGGCCATAGGCTGGCTGACATTAGGTAGAACCACTCCCTGGGAGGGTGGCCTCCAGCCCTTGCCTTCCCCTGCTCTCTCCTGCCCCTACCTCTCTCCATCCAGCCACCTTCTTCCCCCTCTGTCCCTGGGGCCAGCTCTTCTGGGTAGCATTCACTATGGTCTGTCTTTGGCTGATTTTGGAAGCATAGTCGCTGCTCCCCAAATCAACCAAAGGCAGACCACTTCTCTGCTTTCTAGAACAGCATCTTTCAAACTTGTTTCACCACAGTCCACAGTTAAAAAGATTTTAATAACAGCCCAGAATACATACATATGTGCGTACACAGAACTGCCTACAGTAGGATAAAGTGCTCTTCCTGCCCGCGACGCACGCTAACGTTTCTGTCTATACCTTTAAAAATGCTGAGTATGATCCACTGCAACCTGCAGTTGAAAATATATATAACTCTAGAAGTTTATGATGATCTTTTAAAAATGGACCAAAATTACTTGGGAGGCTGGGATAGGGGCAGGGGCAGGAGGATCGCCTGAGCCCAGGAGTTCAAGGCCAGCCCGGGCAACACAGTGAGACTCTGTCTCAAAAAAATGCAGAAAAAAATAAAAAAGACTACACTAAAGGAAGCATAATGAAAGAGACTGGGGAAAATTTTGAAATCCTAAGTGAAGCTAGGTACATCAGACTCTTTTTTAAAAAAGTGTTTTTAGGCCAGGTGCGATGGCTCACTCCTGTAATCCCAACACTTTAGGAGGCCAAGGTGGGTGAATTATGAGGTCAAGAGATTGAGACCATCCTGGCCAACACGGTGAAACCCCATCTCTACTAAAAATACAAAAATTAGCCGGGCATGGTGGCGGGCATCTGTAGTCCCAGCTACTCTGGAGGCTGAGGCGGGAGAACTGCTTGAACCCGGGAGGCAGAGGTTGCAGTGAGCCGAGATGGCGCCACTGCACTCCAGCCTGGCGACAGAGCGAAACTCTGTCTCAAAAAGAAAAAAAAAATGTGTTTTTAGTGCACATATTTACCTACACCTTCGCCTGCCCCGACCCACCCCACCATCTCCTGCCTGGCCCACCTTGCGGAAGGACAGCTCCACCTCCAGGTCCCCCTTGAAGGTGTACTGGGCCACAGCCTCTCCATACTCCAGCACCTGGTAGGTCGGGGGCTTGATGGGCTTGGGGATCTCATCTGCAGGCAGCACCTGCATGAAGAAAGGTCATGAGAAAGATTTGGCCTTGGCATCAACATAGCACAGACTGGGGGTTCCTGTGAGACAGCAAAGAGAAGGTGGGCCTGCCCCTTGGCAGAGAAAGATATAAACACCAGAAACAAGCCCTGAGGGCAGCCAGGGGTGGCCACAGCCAAGGGGAGCTGGAGGATGGGGAGGAGTCTGGGAAGGCTCCCCGGAAGAAACATTTTCCATAGGGGTATGTGGAGTGGGCATTACTGAATGAAAAACACCAAGAGAAAAGATGGAAGCCAGTCCGATTAGAGAGTTTAAGTTGGACCACAGAAGAAAATGAGGCATTCCAAGCAGCAGGGAGAACTTGGGGAACTGTTCCAAAACTGAGGATTCACCCTTTTCTCACTGCCGAGAACCGGGTGTCCCTGGGTTCCAGTGTCTTGGTTCCTCCTCCCCATCTACCCCAGCAGGAGCCCAGAATCCTCATGTTCTCTTTGCTTCACTCTGCCCATAAAAATCAAGCAGCCAATCAACTATTTCACACACAGACAGAAATGACTGGTGGAGTGAAATACTGTATATACTTTGTGAAATTTCAGGACCAAGTGGATTATTGGGCAGGCAAGGGAGGCCTAATGATATCTATCAAATCAAGAGCCTGAATTAAACAACAACCCAACTCATGGGTCAATGAGGAAGTCGCGAAGGAGATGAGAAAACAGAGTTGACGAAAAATAAACGTGTGAGACACAGCTAAAGCAGCATTCTGAGGGAAACGTATAGCATTGACATTCTTACATTAGGGAAAAATAAGCTTCAAATAATAGTCTAAACTTTCACCCCAAGAAACTTAGAAAAAGAACAAAGTAAACCTAAAGCAAGCAAAAATAAGGAAATAATAAAGAAGCAGAAATCAATGAAATTGAAAACAAAAACAAGAGAAAAACATCAATAAAATCCATAGGTCAAGTAAATTAATAAAGCTCTAGCCAGAATAAGAGAAGACACAAATTGCCAACATCAGGAATGAAAGAGAACATATCAGCCAGGCGCGGTGGCTCACGCCTGTAATCCCAGCACTTTGGGAGGCTGAGGTGGGTGGAACACCTGATGTCAGGAGTTCGAGACCAGCCTGGCCAACATATAGTGAAATCTCGTCTCTACTAAAAAAAATTACAAAAATTATCTGGGCGTGGTGGCACACGCCTGTAGTCCCAGCTACTTGGGAAGCTGAGGCAGGAGAATCACTTGAACCCAGGAGGTGGAGGTTGCAGTGCACCAAGATCCCGCCACTGCACTCCAGCCTGGGCGAGAGCAAGACTCCATCTCTCAAAAAAACAAAACAAAACAAAACGAAAGAAAGAGAAGACATCACTACATATTTTACTGACATTAAAACAATAGTAAGAGACTATAATGAACATCTTTATGCCAGTAATTTGGATAACTTGACATATCTTAAAAGTCACCTATTGCCCTTTATCTGTCAAGCCCAGAACCTCTCTCTGGAATCAAAAGACCTGGATTCAGATTCTAGATCTTTTACCTAATAACTTGTCACTGAACCTTGGCATCCCCATCTGTAAAACGGAGATAAACTATCACTCTCTGGGAAGTGAAAGGAACCAGGGCAGTAATACACCTGAAAGAGGTTATGTGTGTATATGTGATTTATAAACTGTTGCATACTTCCCACTCTTGCTAGTTGCCATTAGGGTGATTCCCAAAGATAGCTTTAGAAAGATGGATCTGAATGGTGAAAGTCTGGGACACGGAGGGTTGAGGAGCTGGCTGCTGGGTCCTCCCCTTGGCTGGGCTCCACCCTCATTTAGCAAACATTTCCTGGGGTCATGCAGAGCACTGGGCCAGGCCCTGTGGCGGCCAAGGACAATACTGAGACATGGCCCAGCCCCTCACAGTTTTTTGCCTTAGGAAACCCAAGTCTCTCCCAACCCCTGCTTGCTCTTGTCCCTCCTGCTCACCTCCACATAATTAGCAGGGAAGATGCCTAGGCGGCCATGGTGCTCTCCCTCCAGCCAGTTCTTGTCCACCTCCTTGTGGATGTAGACAATGTCACCCTTCTGCAGAGTCAGCTCCCTGCAGGCGAGGACCGCATGGTAAGCTGAGGCCCTCCCAAGCCTCCTTCCCCTTAGACCCTCCCCAGTACACCTTATTCCTCTCACCAATTAGGGATGCCCACTGCAGCCCAGTCCCCCTCCCCATCCCGCTCTGGGATGGCAGAGACTGCCTCGGGTGGAAGGGGAGGGGGAGGAGGGCACTTACTTGGGAGACTGCGCCTGGAAGTCAAACTTGAGCCTGGCGGCCTTCCTCTAGGCAGGGGAGAGGACAGAGTGGGCTACCTCAGTTGGGCGGGTGGCAGATCCAGGATGGTAGCCTTGGGACCACTCCAGGTCCCCCACACCCTGGTCCCCTCCTTACCTTCTTCTCTTCCCTCCTGGCTGGGCTGATCCCTCCGTCAGAGGCACTAGGGTCTGTGGAGAAGCACAACCTCAGTTTGGGGAGGCCAACCTGGCGGATGGGGTTGGAATGGGGTTGCACCCCCACCTAGGGCAGGCACTGGCAGAAGCAAGGGGCTCTGTGACCTGCCACCCCTGGGGCACCAGCATGCCTGGTGGGTGGGCATCTCCGTGAGAAACAGAGCACGGCTGGGTCCTTACCTCGGGTTGAGGAAGGGTAGACAAAGTCCCTCCGACCTAGAAAGGGGCTTCCTCCATCAGCCATTCTGCGGGGGCTCAGGGACCGGGCGGGACCCAGGTAAGGTGCATTCGGGGAGCTGGAGCTCCAGGCTGAGGCCGGGCTGCACGGGGCACAGAGACTGAGCCTCCAGCCTGGGGCTCCGCGTCCCACCTTGGTCACTAGACCGCTCTGACCCCCATCGCCCCTATCCCTGCCGCCTCCTCCCAGGGCGTCTCTCGGGTCCTGGGCTCTCCACAGGATGTCCAACTTCCCGAGTCGCTGCGCCGGGAAGGGTGAGGCCCGGCAGGGCCCAGCGGGAGTGCCTGGGCCGTGGCGGGGCCGCCCCAACCCCGCCGCGTCCCCGGCGGCCGCGACCCTCGCCCTCCGCTCGGGGTTAGGTGCCCTCGGTGGCGCGGGGACGGCATCCCGCAGAGAGTGGCGCTGCGGTCCCTCCCGGACACTGGGCTCTGCGGTTCCCTCCTCCCCTGACTAGGCCCCGCGATCGCCCCGTCCGCCCCGCCCGGCCGCGCCACGTTCCCTCCCGCCGGCCCGGGACAGCCCCCTTCCTCCTCCCGCGTCTCCCACTCACCCGGCCGGGGGCCGCTGCTCCGGGGCCCGCCGGGGCGCAGGCGAGCTCTGTGCGGGGAGACGGCGCAATCAGGGCCCGCGACCCCGGGACCCAGCGGCAGTCGAGGCCGCCGCCTCCGGAAAAGTTCGCGGCTCGGGAGGGGAGGAGAGCGGGCGGGACGCGGGGTCCTAGAGGCGCCCGCGCGGCCGATCCCGGAGCGGGGCGGGAACTAGGGGAAGGGGCGGGGGTCCCCGAGGCTGCGGCCCGGGGGCGGGACGGGGCGGGAGCCCGGGCGTCGGGCTGACGTGGAGTCCGCTTAGAAAGGCTCCTCGGGGTCACTTGCGAAAGTCGACGCCCTGTATTTTATTTATGGAGGAGCGAGCCCGCCAGCGCCCAGGAGGGCCCGAGGCCTGTGCGCGCCGCCGGAGGCCTGACCTCGTCTGCCCGCCCTTCGCCCAGCCCAGCCGCCAAGGCTCCCGGCCCGCCCCGACCGTGCGGTCAACGGCGTGCCCCGCGGGTGAACCCAGGGGGCTGGCACCTTGGGGGACGGCAGTCGGGTCTCAATTGCCCGTAGGTCCTTGTCCAGCTCGGCACTCAGCTTGGCCAGCTCTCTCTCCAGCAGCACCTGGGGGCGGGGAGAGGCTGGGCAGTGAGGGGCAGCGCACGGTGGGGGTGGGGGCAGCGGTCAAAGGTCGGCTGTGAGAAGCCAGGCCGGCGCACTGGGCCGGCGTAAGGACAGGCCTCAGCGCACGGGCCGGGCTCCTGCCGGGAGGTGTGGCCCGGGGTGCCAAGAGGGCATCCCCGCCGCGGCCTCTCACCTGCCCTGCAAGCCCCCGGAGTGCCTTCGCGCTTCCTGATCCCGCCATTCCGCAGCTCTACCAGTTTCTGCCAAGTTATGTCACTCTTCCAGCACCAGTGGGGCTCCCCATTTCCTCTCCCATCTTCTCCCGCCCTCCAAGGCCTGGCTTCGCTGTGCCCATCCAGGTTCCCCCGCCACCCCAGGGACTGGCGCCCCCACCCTCACGCTGCTTCCTGCCAGCCTCTGCTATGGGTCTCCGCCGGATCAGGCCCTCAGAGCTTCTCAAGGGTCCAGCTCCACCTCCAAGAATATTTCCTGATAATCCCAGTGCACACTGACCACTCCCTTTTCTGCTCCTGCTTTGGCCAACACATTTATTTAACGCATGTTTACTGAGCGCCTCCTGTACGCCAGCCACTGTCCCGAGTGCTGGCGTTACAGAAATAAACCGTGTGGGACTGGAGGGAGAGCTCTTAGTTGGTGGCCTATGCCCATGGTCACTGGGGCGGGGAAAACCCTAATCTCCCTGGTTTATCAGGCTGCTGTCCCCAGCACCCTGCAGCACTCACCTCAATGGGCTGGGAGGGCTTCTCACCAGGGTCGTCCACCAGCGGTTTCTTGGGCTGAAGGGTAGAAAGGGTGTGTCAGAGCAGGTGAGCTCACTTTCCAAAATGTATCAGCTGAGGGTGCGTGCACACCCCGAGAGCCAGCCAGCACTCACCCTCTGCCCAGTCTCTAGTTCCTGCAGAAACTGGTTCCAGGACTCTTCTGTCCAGACATTGTCTCCTTTTTCTCGGCGTCTGGGCACCTGCGTGGAGGTGGGTGGGCGTCAGCTTGTGAAGAGGGCTACTGGGACACTGGCCAGGCTCAAAATGCAGGCTTGCAGGCCCCTGCCCTTCCCGTGGGCCCACGGTGGCCTCCAAGGAATTCCAGCTGAAAGGACATCGTGGCACAGGGGCTTGGCCATACAGCATACAGCCGGGGCTGACCAGGGAACACGCTGGGTGGGCTACCTGATTTGGGGGCTGCAGCACAGTGGAGAATGCTCCAGGTCTGTAGCTGAAGGTGCTTCTAGGTAACTCTTCAGAGTGGTCCCAGCTTCTTCTGAAGAAAGGGAAGGACATCTCTTCAGCTTCCTTTTAGGGAGACTGAGGCAGAAGCCAGCACACAGCCCTCTCGCCCTGCCCTTGTCCCTGCTGTGGGGTCTGCTCTGCCTCTGACTGCCCTGCCCTTACTCTGGAAGCAAGGCTAAACTGTGGAAGTGTGTGAGCTCCAAGCTTAAATTCTAGCTCCATTGTTTAGTGGATGTGTGACCTTTGAACAAGTTACTGATCCCTCAGAGCCTCAGGCTCAGAACCTGTAATATAGAAATGATTTGGTGACAGAACATGTGTGAGGTGCCCGGGAGAAGGCCTCACACATATATTTGCTCCAGGTGTGGCCCGACCCTCTCCTGCGGGCCATTTTGCTAAATCCTGCACGTGTGTTTGGTCTGGCCCCATGACTGTGGCTATGTGCATCTGTTCAGCTTTGAAGAAGCTGGTCTTTCTGGGTGCTGTGGCTGAGTGATCGTACACCCACGGGCAAGGAAAGCCAGAGGCAGCCCTGCCCTGCAGCTCTGGGCAAGTTATTTCTGCTCGCTGGGCCTAGTTCCATGAGGGTGCTGGATTCAGTGACTCCATCTGTGAGACTACCCCAGCCACTGCAGTACAGCATGGTCACATCTGCCTTAGCTCCCCTCCAGGGCCCCATTCCTGGCTGGCTTACATGGAACGTTCCAGTCTCTGTTTGAAAGTTTCCACCGAGAGGAACCGCTGCATCCGGCTTATCAAATAATGCAATGTCTGACCAAGGGTTGGGATTTGTTGGCTGTAATTATGACTCCATTCTGATTTTGGTAATAATAAAAGTGACGGTGAGAATGGAATGTGTCATTCCTAACCTAAGGAAGCTGTAATCATAATTAAGCCTGTATATTACTAATGTTGTGCAGACTTGCTATGTGCAAAACATGATGCATGATACATACATGATCATACTGAACCCTCTGGGCATCACCACTTAACAGATGGGGACACAGAGGCTCAGACTGAATGAGGTGCCCACAGTCACATGGCTAGTGGCAGTGCACAGGCTTAAACCCAGAACTCAGTGTCCAAATCTTGAGCCCTTTGCCTCTGAACCTTATCAGCGTTGCCCAGAGCCACAGGCCAGTTTCAGCCATGCTAATGAGATGAGTCCCTCCCTGCAAGGGAATAAGAAACTCAAGGATTTAACTCTGAGAGCAAAGATCCTGATTCCCACGGTGGTGCTGACGCCGCCAGGGCCCCCGCAGCCCGGCGGGGCCTGTGGTTTGTACAGAGGAAAGGAATGTCATCCTTATCCCGCCAAGGGGCTCCTCTCTCTGTGCTATCAGGCAGGAACTTGGGTACTTCCATATCCCCTGTTTTCTCTCAGGTTTCAAAGAGGACAGCCCCAGGTCCAAGTTCCCCTCAACAGTTCTGTCCATGGCTGCCCTGGCCGCCCCGCTCCCTGTGTCACAAGACCGGTGGGATCTTTGGGGCAAGAGTTCCTGCTGCTGACCACAAACGCATCACAGGTGTTCCTGACCAGGAGCGGGTGCCAGGTCCACTCCTGCCCTCCCATCCCCTTTGGCCCTGTAGGGAAGAGAGTCTATGGGGGTAGTGGAGACCCAGAGATGGGACAGAGCCCAGAAGGATAGGAAAGTCAGACCCCACTGCCGGCTGCTGCTCCGAGGCTGTGCCGGCTGTGGCCACGAGGGGGCGCCCATCCCATGGGGGCTCACGGGCCGCGCCTCTCCGCAGCCCTCGGCCCCTCCCCACTATGCTCACCCACTGGAAGATGCTGCCGGGCCGGGCCTGTGGGCAGGTCTTTGCTGGGCTCCTAGATGCCTGGGGTCTGCAGAGAAGGTACACGAGGAAACCATTGAAGGTGGGAGGAGACAGGCCGGAACTGGGGCTGAGGGTGCCTGGGTGATCATTTAGGGTTTCAGCACCACCCCCTTGCTCCTGGGTGGATGGTGGGGACAGGGTGGTTGGTGCTCAGGGACACTGAACGTGGGCGTTGCCCCCAGAACTTTACAACGTTTACTAAATCTTCAAAGCAACTCCGGTAGGTGATGATCTCATCTTATAGATGAGGAAAGGGAGGCCCAGAGAAATCCCGGCCAAGGAGTGGCAAGGCGCCCATTCCCGGTACAAGCTGAGGCTGTTAACTACCACCTACCGGGGGATTTGAAGTGCTCTGGAAATGAGTTATAAAAACCTCTCAAGTTGAACGGAGCCAACTGGAAAGCCCCAAAGCCAGGCGGGGCTGCAGGTCCCAGCCTCAGGGAGGGACGGACACAGGTGCAGAGCTATGGCAGGCAGGTGGGCCCGCATCCACTCACCTCTGGGTGGCTCCTCGAAGGTCCAGTCCAGCTGCAGGTCTGCAGGAGCAAAAGGGACCAGGTCATGGGACGGGGCAGAAAGCGAGGGCAGGGTGCCCTGGGAGGCAACCACAGCCGCTCCCAACATCCCTAGAGCAGGGGGCTGAGGGCTGAGTCAGGGCCTGAAGAATGTCCCAAGGGAGGGAAGGAATTAGGAGGGCAGCTCTCTGGAGGGCTTGAAATGCCTCTGGCAGGCTTAGGGCCTAAGCGAGCCAAGAGGGCAGCCGCCTTGCCCAAGCCCTCCTGCTCCTCCCTCCCCGTTCCCACACACACCCTCTCCCGACCTTTGTGGACTTGCCCTCGCCACTCAGGCTGGGGAAACTCGACTTGCACCCTCTTCCAAACGCTTTCCTTCCCCATTTGCCCAGACCCACTCCTAGCTCCTCAAGGTGCTTGGGAATTTCTTCCTGGGAAGAGCTACTGACCCACTGCTCCCCACGGCGCGCACACGCGCACACACACGCTACAACGGCGCCTGCCTAAACGCCAGCCACATCACCCCTCACTGGACCCCACACCCTCCTCCGACTCCTGGATTTGTCTGCTTTCCCCCATAGCAAACTGTAATCAGTGAGCATAAAGACCTCCACCATCTCCAATCCCCCTACTCCCCGTCTCCCTAAACAGACTTCTGCTCACCACGGCGCATCTACCCACTCTTATCAAGGATGCTGGTGACCTCCACGTTGCCAAATCTGACGGTCAATTCTGTCTTCATCTTACTCAACCCATCAGCTGCATTTGTCACCACCGGTCACATTCTCCTTTTGGAATTCCCTTTCCACTTGGCCCCAGGGAGATCTCTCCGTTTTCCTCCTGCCTCCCTGGCTCTACCTTCTCAGTTGCCTTATTGGTTCCGCCTCATTTCTCAAACTTCTAAGCATCCAGGTGCGTGGGGGCTCAGTCCTGGGTCTGTTTGTCTATCTCCCTAGGTGATCTTGTCTAGACTTATGGATTGTTGTTTTCCAGAGATGGGATCATGCTATGTTGCCCAAGGTGGACTTGAATTCCTCAGCCTCCCAAATAGCTGAGACCATAGCTGTGTGCCACCGCACCCAGCTAGTCTTAAGGCTTTTAAAACACCATCTATTCCCATGATTCACAATCTTGGCTGCACACTAGAATTACTGGGGAAACTTTAAATCAAAATCTCTCTTTTTTTTTTTGAGACTGAGTCGCCCATGCTGGAGTGCTGTGGGGTGATCTCAGCTCACTGCAACCTCTACCTTCAAGCAATTATCCTGCCTTAGCCTCCGGAGTGGCTAGGATTACAGGTGCACACCACCACTCCCAGCTAATTTTGGTATTTTTGATAGAGACAGGGTTTCACCATGTTGGCCAGGCTGGTCCCAAAATCTCTTTTGAGTGAGTCCCAGGTATTTCCACCTGCAGTTTTAGACCTTGTCCCATGAACTAGACTTGGATATTCATCCGCTCACTCAATCTCTTCACTCAGAGGGAACACGTGTCTAAAACTGAACACCTCTTTTCTTTTTTTCTTTTTTTTGAGACAGAGTCTTGCTCTATCACCCAGGCTGGAGTGAAGTGGCATGGTCTCAGCTCACTGCAATCTCCGCCTCCCAGGTTCAAGCAATTCTCCTGCCTCAGCTTCCCGAGTAGCTGGGATTACAGGTGCATGCTGCCACACCCGGCTAATTTTTTGTGTTTTTTTTTTAGTAGAGACAGGGTTTCACTGTGTTGCTCAGGCTGGTCTTGAACTCCTGAGCTCAGGCAATCCACCCACCTCAGCCTCCCAAACTGCTAGGATTACAGGCGTGAGCCACCGCGCCCAGCCTGTGAATGCCTCTTAAACCTGCTCCTCCTATAGTCTTTCCTGTTTTGACAAATGGCAACTCCCATCTTCAACTTGCTGAGGTTTAAACCATCCTTGACTGTCTCTTCCATGCCACGTCCAATCCATCAGCAAATTCCAGTGACTGCAATGTATTCATAGTCTCACCCTGTCCCACCAGGGCCACTGCTACCACCCTGGTCTAACACACGATTACCTCTCGCCTGGATTAAAGCAAAGTTGTAAAGGCGGCTTTTTCTCCCTAGCCCCTACCAGGCAAGGGAACTGGTCACCCTGCTTCCACCACTCCTTCCCCACCCCTCAGCCAGGCACAACCTTTTCAGCCATTACCTGTCAAAGCATGGCACTCTTCCGTTCAGTGGCTCCTCCTCATTTGCACCGTAAAAGCTGAAGTCCTTGTAATGGCCCACGAGGCCCCACATGCCCTGACCCCACCACCTCTCTGACTCCATCTCCCACCACATGCTCCTCGCTCCAGGCCAGGCTCTCCTTGCCAGTCCAGAACATGCTTCTACCTCTGGGTCTTCGGAGCCCCCTTTGCTGGAATCCTCCCCCCAGCTCTGCCAGGCCGACTCCTTCACTCCCTCCGTGGTCTGATCAAACGCCACTTACAAGTGCCTTCCTGGCCCCTCCTGGGTGAAGCAGCAGCCTCCCTGCTTGGGGCACTCCCCTGGTCTGGCTTTATTTTTCCCTAGCCCTTTCCACCATCTGCCATGTCAAAGGTGTGTGTTTAATGTGTGACTTCCTTTGATCTTTGGCACCTACAGTAGTGCTCAGCACGTGGTCCATGCTCAATAGATGGTCAAGGACTCGCTGAATGGATGGGTGACCTCAGAGCCAGCTCCTAGGCACCCCCGGGGTTGGCTGCATTTTGAGTTGTGGAAGAAAACAATGCTTCCAGTAAGGGAATGACCACTAACAGTGGCATTCCAGCCTGGCAGGGAAATCAGAGAGGGACTTTAGGAAAGGAATGGTTTCTCAGTCCCCTCAGAGGACACTGGGGGACAGTGGCTGGTCAGTGTCCTTCTGGGGATGCTCTAGAGACCACTGCTGGCTCCGAGTACAGGGAGGGGATAGCCTATTTTCAGGACTACTCATTAGAGCCTCGGGGGAGGTGGAGAAGAACCCGTTGAGCAGCTAAGTCCCCTTTTCTTTCCCTGTCTCTCCAAGCCCCAGGGGCCAGAATCCACTTTGGCAGGGCGAGGACCCTGGAAGGGTATCTTACCTGGCATTTTCCGGTGAATCTGCTGGAACATTCTCCGGTACCAGTCTCTGGGGCTGTCAACACTCTGGGATCAGAAAATGCAAAGTCAGTTGTCCCTGCTTATTCACCCTCCCAATAGCAAGCCACCCAAAAGGACTCCCTAGTGAGTCCTTTCTCTGGCCACCCCTGAACCCCCGATAGGTGAGCTGGGGAATACTTCTCTTGTGATCTCTTTAATAACAATAGCTTCATGTAACACATCCTATATAAGTAAGATACATGGCAAGAAGTCCATCGAAGTGTATGCAATAATGATGTTATGAGATTTGGGCAATTTACAGTTTTTCTCTTTGCTTTTCTTTATGTCTAGTGTTTCTACAAAGAACATTTTTCTTTTGGGGGGACACAGGGTCTCACTGTGTCACACAGGCTGGAGTGAAGTGGCATGATCATAGCTCACTGCAGCCTCCAATTCCTAGGCTCAAACAATCGTCCTGCCTCAGCCTCCTGAGTAGCTGGAACTACAGGTGTGCACCATCTTGCCTAACTAATTTTATTTTATTTTTTTAGAGACAGGGTCTCACTATGTTGCCCAGGCTGGTCTGGAACTTTTGGTTTCAAGTGATCCTCCTGCCTTGACCTCCCAAAGTGCTGGAATTACAGGCGTGAGTCACTGCACCTGGGCCAAAATTGATAGTAATAATGTAGGAGTGAGATGCGTGTTTCGCATCACCTGCTTCATTCAAGCCTCAAAACAGCCCTGGGAGGCAGGAAGGGTATGTTACCATCTCCAATTTCCAGATGAGAAAATGGAGCTGGCCGCTGGGCGCGGTGGCTCACGCTTGTAATCCCAGCACTTTGGGAGGCTGTGACGGGCGGATCACAAGGTCAGAAGATTGAGACCATCCTGGCTAACACGGTGAAACCCCGTCTCTATTAAAAATACAAAAAATTAGCCGGGCGTGGTGGTGTGCGCCTGTAGTCCCAGCTACTTGGGAGGCTGAGGCAGGAGAATGGTGTGAACCTGGGAGGCGGAGCTTGCAGTGAGCCGAGATCGCACCACTGCACTCCAGCCTGGGCAACAGAGCAAGACTCCATCTCAGAAAAAAAAGAAAGAAAGAAAATGGAGCTGAGTCAAGACATGAAAGTGGATGGAAAAGGGCAGGGTATCCCCAGTCCTAACTGGACCCCCGGATCCTTCCACTCTTGCCACAGTGAGAGATCTTCTCAGACAAGACTCATTCATTCGGCCAGTCAGTCATTCATTCAGCAACCATTTCATGAGTGTGGTGACAGGCCCTGGGGATATGAAACTAAGAGAGGGTGCCCCGCAGCCTCAGCCCTTACAGCAGGGGTTCTCTACCTTTGAGACACTGATGGGAGTTCTAGATCTGTACCCTGCACAAACCACTTGAGCAACTCAGGCACACAAGGGTGTCCGTAGCTTCATGAGGTTTACGGCCCCTGAACTCCACCACGGTTGAACCCCTGCTTAGTCTGGGATGGTTTGGGTGTGGCCTTTATTGTCCCACCCCCACTTTAATGCACACAAGTCGAGCTTCCTGTAGATCCCTGGGCCCCATCTTTCTGTGGCCCCCAGCCCTGGACTCACGGATCTCGGGGCAATAGGCATTCCGCTCTCATCCACGGGCCCGATTCCCTCGTACTTGATCCAGCGCTTGTCCCGACGCTTGCTGTCCTTGGTCCACGTGGCTGACCAGTTCTGGGCATGCTGGGAGGCAGGGATCTTTGTGTTTGCAGAGGGCTTGCTCCCAGGGCCTGGCCAGGTCTGATAACACGTGGGGTCTGTCGGGTGCGTGCAGGAGAGCATTAGTGAAAGGCAGTGGTCTCCACCTGAACCTGTGTGTCCCTTAGCTCCTCAGAGCATGGATCTCTGTGGGTTCAAAGTTTCAACATCGCCTAGTTTGTTTGAGTGGATGACTCAGTTTGTTTGTTTAAGTGAATTTAAATGGATTTTGAGAATGCTGTGCCTGGCCCTACCCCCATCCTTCTTTCCTGGGACTATCCTAAGTGCTTTCAGAATAAGGTCTGGAAATGATTACTTGTAGAGAATACAGGGGACATCCCAGCTGGGGTGTGGCAGTAAAGATGCTGGGCTTGGAGGGGACAGACTTGAATTCAGACCCCAGCTCTGCCACCTACTGGCTGCCAAGGCCTGGGGCACATCAGTCACCCTCGCAGTGTCTCAGTTTCCACTTCTGTAAAACAAGGCTCATCGTGACAAGGATTCAGTGACAACTAGTGTGTGTGACTGTACCCAGCACAGTGCCTGACCCACAGTCGAGAGGCTCTCAGTGAAGGTCAGAAACCCATTCCCTAG
Organism: Macaca thibetana thibetana; assembly: GCF_024542745.1. Taxonomy (NCBI): domain Eukaryota; kingdom Metazoa; phylum Chordata; class Mammalia; order Primates; family Cercopithecidae; genus Macaca; species Macaca thibetana. The sequence goes on from NC_065585.1 coordinate 121,067,571, forward strand.
ACATGGTTGTGACTGAGTCCTCAACTTACCCATAACTGTTAGCCTCTAAGTAGCTAGGGCAGCAGTATAAAGGCTTTGAGACCAGATGGACAAGGGTGTGAATTGTAGCTCAGCCTCGGTGGCTGAACGTCTCTGTGGGCAGGATTCCTTACTGGGATGCTATCAGTCATCATCACCCCTACTTTGTCAGGATATCAAGGGGTTAAATGAGGTGAGCCTTGTAAAGGGTTTTTACAGTGGCCAGCATGCTCTGGGTGTTCCATAATTTTGTGGGTGTTTTTTGTTTGTTTGTTTGTTTGTTTTTGAGACGGAGTTTTGCTCTTGTTGCCCAGGCTGGAATTCAGTGGCATGATCCTAGCTCACTGCAACCTCCACCTCCCAGGTTCAAGCGATTCTACTGCCTCAACTTCCCAAATAGCTGGGATTTCAGGCGCCCACCACCACACCCAGCTAATTTTTGTATTTTTAGTAGAGACGGGGTTCCGCCATGTTGGCCAGGCTGGTCTTGAACTCCTGACCTCAGGTGATCCACCCACCTCGGCCTCCCAGTGTGTGTGTGTTTTAAGTGACAAGGTCTTGCTGTGTCACCCAGACTGACAGAGACAGGGTCTTGCTATGTTGCCCAGGCTGGATTCTTGTTTGTTAAATGAATAAATTCCTTTACACAGCACCTGTCTCATGGGAATGCTGCATACAAGATGTCACTTTAGGCCGGGCGCGGTGGCTCAAGCCTGTAATCCCAGCACTTTGGGAGGCCGAGACGGGCGGATCACGAGGTCAGGAGATCGAGACCATCCTGGCTGGCACAATGAAACCCCGTCTCCACTAAAAATACAAAAAAATTAGCCGGGCGTGGTGGCGGTGCCTGTAGTCCCAGCTACTCGGGAGGCTGAGGCAGGAGAATGGCGGGAACCCGGGAGGCGGAGCTTGCAGTGAGCCGAGATCGCGCCACTGCACTCCAGCCTGGGCGACAGAGCGAGACTCCGCCTCAAAAAAAAAAAAAAAAAAAAAAAAAAAAAGAAAGATGTCACTTTAGGAGAGACATATTCAGGGCTGGCCTGCACCCAGGAGTTCCCAGGACCTCTGGACCGGGACCTAGAGCTGCCTCTCTAAACTCCTGCTGGGCAGCCTGTTGGGCCTGAATGGGACAGTCTCCACCCCTTCCCAAGCCAACAGATACCCACATCACCTCCACCCTTCCATCCCCAGTCCCTGCAGGAGGTTCCCCCGGCGCCCAGGGCTCCTGCACACTTCCTTTCCCTGGCACTGGGCTGGAGGGCAGGAGAGGGGATGCGTCAGCCTGCTCTCCCCAGGCGGATGATATCTCTTGCAGAGTCAGCAGGCTCCGCAGGGAGAGGCTTGCAGTGAGCCCAGAGGCCTCTGAGGAACCTCCTCATGGCCTCAAGAACCCCATCTCCCGCTGCTGCCCCTCTCGCTCCACACAAGGCAGTGCCAGATGGCAGGGCCCTGACCCTCCATCTCCGGCATGAGGCTCCTGAGCAGACCTACCCTGGTGCCGGGAAGCATCTTGTCTTGGTGTGTAGCAGCCATTGCACACAGTCCTGGGCGCGGGGTCGTGGAACTGGAAATTAAGGGTGTTGGAGCCACCATTCCGGATCACGGGCACCTGCGGGGAGGGGCCAGGAGCGGCAGCTCAGGGCCCAGCAGGGTGGGAGGGATGGCTACTAGGCACAGCCCATACCCCTCGGTGACGGTCCCAGGCCCACCTGACGATTTTGTGGGAAACCAGCGAGGCCCCCCAGAACTCTCTTCAGCCCTCCCTCCATCCCTTTCATCCTCTTGCCCCCACCTGACTAGCTAGCGTCCCAACCAACTCCGGACCCCCAAGACACCCTCCTTCCTACTGACTCACTCACCCGTGTCCCCCGGGAGGAAGACCCTATGTGGGACTGGAGGTGGCCAGGGATGAAGTCGTCCAGGCTGAGCCCGGCAGGGAGGCTTCGGGGTGGGCCCTGCATGCTTGGGTTAAGGTTGGAGGACTCAGGGCGAGCCAGCTGCTCCTCTGCGTGTCCTCTGTGGGGAAGGAGGAAGGAAGGGAAAGCCCTGCTAGGCCGGGCTGCCCATGCCCTCTTGGCTCGACCCTGGGATAGGGGAGGAGGGGCCGGCTGTGGGAGGGGGTCAGGATCAGCTGGGTGCGAGCTCAAGGACCCAGGAAACAGGCCACGCCAGGCACCCGCCTGCAGGCTGCCCGTGCCTGCTGGCTCTCAGAGGTACAATGGGCCACTTGTTACGCCCAGGGCAGGAGCTCTGGGTGGGAGTGGGGGAGGGGGAGCTTGGGTGAGGAGGAGGGGAGGGGCTGGCCAGGAGCCCGTGGGGCTCTCCCTGCACGGGTGCAGCCGGCTTCCCCACTCCCCCGGAGGGAAGGCGCAGGGGAACTGGGGCAGCTGGCAGAGCGGGGGCCTGGGCCAGGACTTTGTTTCAGTTCCCTCTGCCTCCCCCAGGCCCTGTGTGGGCATCTCTTGCCTGCGGCACAAGGGATTACTCAGCCACCCGCCCACTGCCCTCTAGGAAGCAGCCAGCAGGGCCTTAAGCCCGACAGGGCCACGGGGAGCATCGGGGGCATTTCCAGGCAGGAAGACCCACTCTTGCGAGGTCACAGGGAGCATCGGGCCCTTCTTTGGCCTCCTTCACAGAATGAGGACTCAGAGGGCTCTGGGTGGGTGTAGAGAGAAGCGGTGGGTGCGGGCAAAGCTGGACCTGCTCATGCCCACGGAGAGGTGGTGCTGAGTGCTCTGGGGTGTTCTGCATGTGGCCACGTGTGCACGCACATACACGCGCACCCTGGCTCCACTTTCTCCCGCCACTCCAGGCTGTTTTGTGAGTGGAGGGTCTTCCCTGGCAGCACCATGCCTGCCCGCAGCCAGCTTCTTCCGCCTCATGCCAAGGCTGGGGAAGGGGAAGGGAGCCCCAGGCACCCAGGGAATGGAGGAGCAAGAGGGGAGCCCAGAAGGGTGGGTGCAAGAGGACAAAAAGGGGCTCCCAGTTTGGGGTGTCCAAGCGTGCTTTTTGACCCAGAGCACTGTGCTATGGTGTCCATCCCTCCTCATCTTGGCTGCGGGACTGGACCAGAAACAGGCAAGCTCTGCCACTGCCCAGGACTGGAATCAGATTTGCCTGTGCCTGTGGGGCCCTTGGGGGCTCTCAGGGAGGGCTGCAAATGCATCGGGAGGAGCTGTGTGTGTATGTGTGTGTTGGAATCTGGGTGCAGAGCTGTGAATATGACTTCTGGGGGGGGCCACTGGGCAGACCACATGAGCTGCACGGGGGTTGTGGGTACAGAGGGGTGTCAGCTGAACAGTGGTGGGAGGTGCAGTCATATGAGCAGTGTAAGACTTGGGGGGCCCGGAGGGGATGAAGGTAGAATAAGGCTGGGATGACTCATCCCCTGGACCCAGCTCCTGCCCAGGGCTGGCGAGGGTGCAGCCAAGGCTGGGGGCAGCTCCTTGTCTCTGGTTTGAGTTTGTGGGGACTTCTGACATTTGAGTTGCTGCGACACAGCTCTTCTGTGCCCATGCCTGACTGCGGGAAGTGGAGGGCTGAGGCTGGAGGAGGAGCAGCTCCCCAGCTGGGTCCAATTAGGACTCCCACCAAAGCAAAACATGCAGACACACCCCAGTCCCCACACTCCACCTCCTCTTGCAGGGGGAAGTTGAGGCAGGGTGGGGTGGAACCTCAGGAGGCCTGGAGCCCGCCGGCTCCTCGCAGCGCCCCTCCCTGTACAGCTGACTGCTTCGGGCCAACTTGCCGGTCAGCAGCGGCTGCCTGGGCCATCAGCTGACAGCGCCTTCCTTCCCTGACCTCCCCGCCCACCTCGTGCTCAGTGAGAACTGCTCTCTTGGAGGATGGGCAGGGGAGGAGGTCCCCCACGACCTGTAGTCAGAGGTTGCTGACCCTTGGTGCCCCCATCTGCCCCTTCTCAACCCTGCTCCCTGTGACATCCCCCCCGGAACCTCCAGGGAAGGGTGGTCCGAGTTCTTCTCTTGGCAGCCTGGTCAGGAGACTTACGGAGGACTTCCAAGGAAGAGGGTAGCATCTGGGGACTGGTCCCCCATGTAGCAGAGAGCGGAGGGGTCCTCCCAGAATTCAGGCCGCCCCTCCACGCAGGCAGCCAGCCCTGGGAGCGGGCGAGGCCCCGGGAGCGGGCGAGGTCCCGGGATCGGGAGAGGGGAGGCAGCCCTGCTGGGGCAGACACCGGCTTTCCTGCTCTGAACACTGCCCTGGTCTTGGGGGCCTGGCCCTAAGCGCTTACCCAAGTATTTCTCAGCCACAAGGCCACGTGTACAAGGACAGGTTTCTTGAATTTCGCTTTTTCTGGTATGAGGGCTGATGGGGGGTACTTCCCACCTCTTCCCAGAGTTTGGGACGCGGACCCCAGGGAGGGACTCGGTGAGGTTCCCTGGGGTTGGGCATGGGTCCCTCCCGCGGCCTCGCCTACTCCCCGCCCCTCCTTCCCCGGACCTACCTTCCCGGGCGAGCAGGTGGCTGGGCCTGAGGCCGTCCGGGAGCGCAGGAGCATCCCTGCCCGGCTGCTGCCTGGCGCGGGCGCTCGGGGAAGAAGGGCAGGGAGAAGCGCGGGCCGTCGCGGCCCTCGTGACCGGGTCAGGACGGGCCGGGCCAGGCTGGGCGCCCGACAAGGAAGAGGGAGGCCGAGGGGGTGCGCGCTGGAGGCAGGACCGTGAGAGTCGCGCGGCGGGGCGGGCGGAGTTTGGGTCTCGGATCTGGACTGCGGGCCGGGGCTGGGCCGGAGAGGAGGGGCGTGCGAGTGCCCTCCGTCCGTCGGGGCGCGCGCGGGGACACTGGTCCCCTGCAGAGGAGGCCGGGCCGGCGGGGAGGCGGCGCCGGGAGGGGCCGCCGAGGGTCCCCGGGGAGCTCTCTCTGGTTTCCCAGCTGCCATCCCGGCCCCTACCGCGGGGCTGGCGTCTGGGAGGGGTCGGGCGGCCCGACGCGGACCACTCAGAGTTTCCAGCGACATTTCCAGAGTGTGGGAAGCGAGCGGCCTCGCGGCGGAGCCAGGACAGGGGGCAGGAGTGGTGAACCGGGCGGAGCCCGGACAAGGGGGCAGGAGTGGTGAACTGGGCAGGCCGGGGGAGGCGGACAGGCCGGGAGCGAGATGAGGGCGCCCCGCGGGCAGAGTGTCAGAGTTGACCAGGGGAAGGCCCCGCCGCCCGTCGGCGCTGGGGGAGAGGGTGTGCCTGCGGCGGCGCGCGGCCGGGCGTGTGCAAACAAACAGGCGCGCGTGCACTGCAAACGTGGGGACACTCACACACGTGCAAGCACAGGGAGGAAATCAGCCCAAGGGAGCGGCCCCCCTGGGCGTGCCGCGCCCTTAGAGAGGATAAGGGTGGGGTCTCTTTTTCGGGGATGGGATTAGGAGGGTCTTGGTGTTCCCGGACATTGTGTTTGTTTTGATCTGCCTGCTTTTCCGCTGTTCTCGCTGCTCTGAGCTGAGTCCCTAGAGCCCCGGCCCTCTTGCTCCCCATCCACTCTGGCCATCCCCTCTCCCTGTCTCTGCTCCGAGCCTCTGTGTGGCACAGGGCCTGCTTCAGAAAGTGGGAATGCCTAAGGAGCATTGACCGGCCTGGAAACACTCTGGAATCCTTTCTAGCCCTTGGGTTGGCTCAGGGATCCCCAAGCCCCAAACCAACCAACCAGCAAATAGTTGCTGATCAACGTTAGATAGGAGCTGGGCGTGATCAATGCTAAATTATGAAAACAAATGTCATCTCCTGCATTCCTGCTGGGTGTCAGACTGGTGCCAGAGGCCACCAAGAGCTTTGGAGTGTTTTCCAAACTCACCGCTCAACTCAAAGGTTGGAAGGAAAGAGAGTGGAGAAAAGACTAAGCGATTTTCAGTCCCTACCACCATTACTTCTTTAGTCTTATCTTCTCCCTCCTTCAGGTAAAGGAGCTCTCCCCAGTTGCCTTGAAAGGACATCACACGTGAAAGCTGGAGGAGATGTTTGGGTTGAGAAGCTTCAGATAGGCCTGCTGGCCTCTTGCGCCTGCGGGGCTGCCATGTAGACACAGACAGCCGCACCAGCAGCAGTGGGACCATTGGGGGACACATCATAGGGAAGCAAGTCCAAGGCTTCCCAGGAAACATTTTTACATGATTCCAGGGGTTCTGAGTCTGCCAATCCTGGGGCATCTATGTAAAGGCAACTGTTGCACTGAGCGGGAGCTGAACAAGATGACCTTCAAGACTCCTTCCAAGAACCTGCCCCTCCAGGAAGGTGGAGAGATGGGGATCGCGGGGCACTGCTGTGGAGGACAGCTGAGCAGGGGAGGAACCCTGGGACACTTCTTGAGGGAGGCAGCAGTGCACTGCCCCTCCCCTGAAGCTTAGATACCTGCTTACCCACCCCAGGTAGCCTCTTCCCTCCCTCAGGGATAAAATAGGTGCCCATTTTCTTAGACACGCATTTTTCCCACCTGTCAGGGTCCTTGGGACTAAGAAGGACCACATCACTTTCACTTTCTTCCTTCTTCTCCCAAGATGGTGAAGCTGAAGCTCTTCCGACTCCAGGAATCCTGGCCATACCCCCTCACCAGCAGCAAGCTTCTCTTATTCTCTAGGGCTCTGACCTGGACTCCAAGATAAATATTTAGTGTAGAGGGTGCAGCTGAGCTGACAAAATTCCCCACTTCCTGTTTCTCACAAAGGGAGGTGGCAGCCATGGGCAAGGAGCTGGGGACTGGCCACCAGTTTCATCTCTATGGGAATCGGGACTTGAGTAAACAGCTTTGTAGGAGGAGGCGGGGTAGGTCTACGGGAGACCTGAGCTTTCTTCCTGAGCCGCTTTGATTTCTGCCTGTCTGCTTAGGCCTGGGCTCTGCCAGGTTTATCACCTCTCTCAGGTCAGAATCCACCGTGTTCCGTGGTGCCCATCTGGCCTCACAGCCGAGAAGATGGGAGACAGAGGGCCACAGAGCAGGGAAAACATAAGGAAATTTGACTGATTCCTCCCTTTCTGCCCTTATCTAAAGAGAATCATTCGTTCTCTTTGAAAAGTAGATTAAGGGGGGAAAGGTAGCAAGGTTTGGAGATTGAGCCAGGAACCAGGTGTCAGATTTCCCGACGCCTCCCTCTAGCTCAGCTTCCCTTGCTACCTCCACAGCTGGCATGGTTAGGGAGAGGCTAAGGCTGGGAAGATGGTCCTAGATAAGGCGGCTGGCCAGCTGGCTGTCAACAACAGAACAGATTCCTTTCCTTTCCAAATCCCACTGCACTCTCCCCTTTGCAAGCACGACTCCCCTGTCTAAGAGGGACCTCCCTCCCTGTGAGTCGCCGCTTCCCCACCTCTGGCACTGCCCTTTGTCGGGGGCTGCCTCTGCCTTCTCAGAGCCACCTGAGCCACAGTAAACAGAGTTATGTAACTGCCCTGTTTTCCCAGCTACCTGATCCCAGGCACCAGTATCCCCCGCTCAAGCCCTTGAGGCTGCACCTTTTGTTCTGTGGGTAGTCCCCAACATCACCATCAACAGGGGTCTGTCCACATCCCCTGCCTCCCATCCCCCGCCTGCAGGGGAGGATGAGCCAGGGGACTACCAGTAAATGTGGCTCTTCACAGGGAGGGGGAGAAGGTGGTGGAATGCGGGTCACTCTGAAAAGCAACCTCTGTCACCAAGGATGACAGATGAGGGGAAAGAGCACTGAAGTGAAGGCGGGGTGAGCGGGGTGGGCAGAGCACCCAGTTTTAGTTCTCAAGTGGGAAGAGGGAAGCCAGGGGTCCCAGAAGACATGAACCCGGACTCAGTTCTTGAGGAGCACCTTGCTCTGGTGCTTGGAATCGGCAATTCAGATGAGTCACCCTCTGAGATCTACCCTGGACAGTTAGGCGGCCCTAGCTCTGTGCCTCGGTACTCCCATGGAGATACAGGGCATCTGCTCTTCCTTTCTTCTCCTCCCCAGGGATGAACTTCAGGTGCTTTGAGTAGATTTTTTTGGGGGTTTTGCTCTCAGAATTCTGAGTGTTTTCTTCCTTCCTCTAAGCTGAGCAGTTAGACCAGAAGGGGTTAGCACAGAAAGTACTGCCCGTTTCCAGCAGTTTGGACTTCTCTAGAAGGCCACAGTGACACAATGGTGAGGAATTGAAACCAAGTCACATGGACACACCAGCAAGAATCTGGACTATGTTTCATCCCCTGGGCTCCATTCCTTTCTCCTGGGTCCTCTCTTGATTCCTCCTCCTGCAAATGTTGCCAGCCAAGTTCTACTGATGGCCCTTTCCATGCCAACCACTCATGGGAACAGGAGCAGGCAGAAGAAGAGAGTGCAAATGACCCATTTTGGGGCTTCAAAGGGCCTTCTATGCTGACAATGGCATGACCTGGCTCATCTGGAATTCAAGATTTCTGGTAGACTCACTGTATACAGAGTGAGGGATCTGGGGGGCGGGAAATGCCCAGTACAGGTCAAGTATGGTGGGTGTTGGAGCCTGGCAGCCAGGTTAGGTGCATGGAACCCCATAGGAATAGAGAATGAGGCTCTCAGGCTTGCCTGGCACAGACCTTTCCATAGCACATGCATGATGTAATAGGCATCTATTCTGGGTTCTCAGGGCCAGTCTCCCAAAGGCTGCGGGAGAACTCAGCCGTTTGCCCAATTTATCCCTCCTGTCCTCAAGGAAGTTTTGATGCTGACATCACATCCACGGCTGTTCTCTCTTCCTCTTTTCATGGATGAGAAAATAAGCACAATGCACAGATGGGGTGTCTTTGAGAAGAACTGAGCTGGGTGAACCTCTCTTAGTTCTCAGGAAAGATGAAACAAACAAGTGGCTGTCAGCTCTAGAAAGTCGATTTTATAAGGGAAGGATAAATAAGTGATGACCTCAGAAGGAAAACCTAGCCAAGTCAACTCAGCCACAAAGGAGGGCACAGACCCAGGAGCTGGGAAATTAGGTCTGCATCAGCCTTCTTTCCCAGCTCAGGTAGACTGCGATGGGTAGGATAAGAGAGCTGATCTGCTGGCCCAGTGGATACCATAAGGTACGGCTCTGGCCTCCAAACAAAGAATAACCTTGTCTTCCCGCCTCCTTGAATTCTATGATTAACCTTCTCCTTAACAGCATCAACATTAAAAAGTCTGCTTCATTTACCATTAAATTATTCATCCACTGTATCAAAATTACATTTTCTTTCTAAAGCCTGAAAGCTGTAATAAAAAAAAAAAAAAAAAAGGCAAGATCATGCAATTACATGCAGCAGGCAACAAAGTGAGGAGCAGATCTAGATGGAACAACAGGTTAATATGAATTTGCACTGAAGTCCTTCATTTCCAGGCTATTTAAAATCTTTCCACAATTCCAGAAATATGGGCAAATCTTACCTAATTTTACTGAAGGTTTAGCTAAGGTGTAGGGACATTGCTACATCAGGATGCCATTGGGATAACAAAGAACGCAATGCATACTCATCTTATTGGAAATTAGAAACCTGGGCCTGTGGCCGGGAGCGGTGGCTCAAGCCTGTAATCCCAGCACTTTGGGAGGCCAAGACAGGCAGATCACAAGGTCAGGAGATCGAGACCATCCTGGCTAACCCGGTGAAACCCCATCTCTACTAAAAAAAAAAAAAATACAAAAAACTAGCCGGGTGAGGTGGTGGGCGCCTATAGTCCCAGCTATTCGGGAGGCTGAGGCAGGGGAATGGCGTTAACCCGAACGGCGGAGCTTGCAGTGAGCTGAGATCTGGCCACTGCACTCCAGTTTGGGCGACAGAGCGAGACTCCGTCTCAAAAAAAAAGGAAACCTGGGCCTGTTTTCTGGCCTGTAAACTGCACTGTGGCCCTTAACGTGGCTGTATTTAGTGTAAAAGTCATCTCACTGGGGCCTGGCACTGCTGGATTTAGCCCTTCTACCTGTACTGCCATAACCTGTAGAGTCCCGTCACTGACACACTTTACTCTCCAGGGCCCCGGCTTTCTGTATCCCCAATTCCCCACTTGCGCAGGGGAGCTTGTTTTTCCTTGTGAATCCACAGCACCTCATATTTCTACTTTTCAGAGGAATGAAAAGGCTAGTCTGACACTTCCCGTTCTTGGTAGGCCAGCTCCACGTTCAAATCCTCTTTGGCTGCCTTGACTTCTCCAAGATGGAATTCACCATGTCTATTATTAGGATCACATGCACGGTCATTAAATTACAAGAATACAAAACTGTTTTTATCCTTGGTAAAGAATGTATGTTTTCTGGGATGTCTTTATTCCTTTTCTTCAAGTAGCAGACTCTATTGGAGAAGCTGCAGAGGGGGCTGGGACTTGAGCAAGAAGGAGGCCAGGGTTGGGGAGTGGATTCTGAGTTGGGAGACACAGAAACACGTTGTGGCCACCATAGCTGCTTTAAAACGAAAGGGCTGGAGAGAGGAAAGAAAGAGGTCCTTTTTATTGCGATGGGATTCCCTCCCTTGGGAGGAGAATTCCTTGGCATCGTCAGAGACCAGATATCAAAAGCCAGGCTTTCTCCTGGCCTCTGGAATTGTTAAATGAGTAAAGGCCAAATATAAGTACCTCCACCAGAAAATACAGGAAATAAAGACACAGGGAGCCAATACAGTTTTCATTTAATTTTAAGGGTGTTTTCTTCTTTTTTTAAAATCTTAAGATGACCTCTAATTTATAGTCAAAAGTCCTAACAAATTAATTTCTTGTTCACAAAAAAGACATTAGATGATTTCGGCCAATAAGCAACATTTCCCCCACTTTCTTCAACATAACTGAAAGCAAGAAAAAGTAGGCAATCTCTAAGCACAAGCAAATAATCCATCATTCAGAAGAACCTTGAAAAACTCATCACACCACCAGTTAGTCTGACATCTGACCACCTCACCATTTAGGAAGGAATACTGGGACCCCTTCTTGGAAAATGTCTGCTGACAGATCTATTGGAAAAAAACAGCGATTGGGGTCACCATGCACCAAGAAAAGAAAAGTTAGGGATTTACAATGTCATCCTCAAAAGTTCTGTGACAAAAACACATCTTTATTGCCCCAAATCAAGATCTATGATAGGCCTGCTCCTCATTACATGCATTTCATGTTAAGAGTATTTGGAGACATCTACCTCAAGGGAATGAAGGAATGTGGGCAAGAACTTACTGGAAGGCAGTGTGCTGGGCCCTACTTTAGAGCCGCTGAGAGGGACAGTCCGCCTCCATGGCCTCGCTTCTTGATCTGAAGCCACCTAGACTTGTCATGAGGGCATAGAAGAGGAGATGAGGCATAACCCTGTCTCAGACAAAGGTGTTATTTAGCAGGTCTTGCCAAGGTGGCAGGGGTGTGAGGCCAGGGCCTCCTGGGAGGGAATATACTCTCCAGTATCATCTTTACCTTTGTGACTGCATAGATGAAGGCAGCTAACACTGACCCCATTCACTCTGGCTGGCTAGATATAGGCAGGTCAGGTCCCAAGCCCCAATGTAATATAGGCTCCCTTTTTCACACTCTGTCAATTGCACAAAGCCCTATTGTTAATACAGTTCTCTACTCACACTCAAGATAAGAGTAAACAACACTGTCCTTCCACTACACAACTTTCTTCCTCTACACACATCTGCTCTTTCTGACAGCCTTCCTCCGGGCATCTCATCACAGCAATACTGAAAGGGACTGTGGGAAGCCAGTTTTGCGCCCTGTCCTCCAGATAACCCGACCCTCCTCAATCCACTGTTGGGCCTTCCTATGCTGTCCTTTACTCACCTTCTAGCAGATCTCAGAAAAGATGTGGACCGGGTGCCAGACAAGGTGGAAGCCATGGTTATAACCACAGACAATTTAGGAAATTGGAGCCCATACCCACAGATGGGCCTTGGGTTCACCCTCCCTCTGACATCTTTTCTGCCTGGGCAAGGAAAGCTGAGTAATGCTTTAGGAGAAACTTGGGTTCCACTGTTACTATAACAACTAGAATAAATATTGGGGATTCTAGAATGGTACCTCAACAAATCTTTATGGCTTAGGAAATAATTTTCAATGCAGAGATCAGAGAGAAAAACCCGATAATTAGTAAAAATAAAAATTATGCATCAACCAATCTAGGGCAAGTTCTTCCTAAACCAATTTAACTGATTGGTCACCCAGATTGGTCAGGATGAAAATTCTTTTTCTTTTGAGATGGAGTCTTGCTCTGTCTACCAGGCTGGAGTGCAACAGCGTGATCTCAGCTCACTGCAACCTCCAACTCCCTGGTTCAAGTGATTCTCCTGCCTCAGCCTCCCAAGTAGCTGGGATTACAGGCATGCGCCACCACACCCAGCTAATTTTTATATTTTTAGTAGAGACAGGGTTTCACCATGTTGGCCAGGATGGTCTCAATCTCCTGATGTCGTGATCCACTGGCCTCAGCCTCCCGAAGTGCTGGGATTACAGGCGTGAGCCACTGTGCCCAGCTTGGATGAAAATTCTTAAGAACTTAAGCTTTATAGATATGGTACAGTAGAAAATTTTGGAGATTTATTTATTTACATAAAATAGGGCAGGGTAAAGGGAACAGATTTTAGCCTTACTCATTCTGAGGCTAGAGAGACTCTTGAGTAATGACCATGAACAGCAAGCCCAGCTGTGTCTCATGCAGGCATGGCTTATATTTTTCCTATAGAGATCAGCTGCACCTCAAACTGTGTGTTTTTAAAGCACTCAGAGAGTAGAGGATCTAAGGAACAATGCCAAAAAGGCTAAAAAGGCCCCAAAGTTATCCAGTTTTTAAAAATCTTACCCTTGCTCCTTAATGACATTCAACAATAGTCTATTGACAAAACAAATAAGGGTTTCTCTCTTCCTATTTTGAACAATGTCAGTCAGGAAATCATCCCTAAGTTATCAGGACAGCAAAGAAAGCTAAACTTAAGGTGGCAAATCTTTGCTATTGATAGAAACTTGCCTCACTGAATTGTTCATGGAAGAACCAAAAAAGGCAATGAAAGACATGAAAAATACTGATGTTGCTGGAGAGCCTGAGTCTTTTACTCCTAGGCAAGGAGCAGCATCAAGCTCATCGGAGTGTGATAAGCAATTCTTACCTTGCCAATCAATATCCAGTCACAAAAGACCAGCAAATCAGCAATGTCTCTACTTGTAACCAAAGTGTCACTTTGAGATTTTAAGGAAAACGGAGGCTGTTTTTGTTTTAGCATTCTATTAAAGACACACACACACACACACACACACACACACACACACCCTTGGCTTATTGTTTTGCTTTTGCTCTAAACATTCAGAACACAGAAATCAAAAAGGGATATATGTTTTGAACTTACATTAGATGAGTTTTCAAATTTTTAAAAGAAATAATCATCTGATCGATTTAAATGTCCTGTGATATGTATGTCACCAAAAGTGAGAAACTGGCTCCATGTGAAGCATCATTTTCAAAATGGTATTTCAGAAAAGTTTACAAAGGAGTCCTGACATGCCTGGGAAATTGTTTTTGTTTTCCTAAATGGGAGAAGTTGCAGAAAAAGAAGGTCCCTGTGGGCCTTCCACAAGGAAGGTCCTGTGACCGAGAACACAATAAAACTGTTTATAGTATCTTTACGCACACACAGGGGGAAACATTCAATGAAACAGAAGAGACTTTGAAAACACCAAGACTGCAGAGCTTTAACAGCAGTTAAAATGTCTGTTTAATCATGGCCCTAGGCAGGAAAAGTAGCCTGAGAGCAAACCCAGGGCAGGGGTCCAGCCACCTTGGAAGCTGTTGTTTACATTAAAACAGCTACACAACGGAAAGGATAACTTTACCTTTAGAATTCAACAGACTTTTCAAATCTAGCCTCCTCTTAAGAGTTAGTGCTGCTCTAAAACTCACTCAGGTTTTCTTGAACCAGGACCACATAACCTCTCTACTCTGGCTGATTCCTCGACAGCTCAGAGGGAACCAGTGAAGTACTGTATATAATTTTGTGATGCTTCTGTCAAGGAAACTTGCTTTATCATTCTGCTTTTTGAGACAATAGTGAAGCCATTCCTAAATAATCATCCCTAACAAACTATTATTTTTTGCTTATAAGGATTTACAGTAACTATTTCTACTACTGCCTGCTGATGGAGGCCTGTAAGAGTGGTTTCTCCCTGTGGATTGTATATGTGTAACAACAGCCTTAATGAAAAGGAGAAAGGGATAAGGTACTAGCAACTCTGCAATCTGTCATGTGGAATGACTTTCATCAGTGAAATTTCCAAAGACAGGATCTTTTCTAATCCTAGGATTGGAAGAGAAAGGAACATAAGGATATCTAGGTGCTTAATACCCGATTTAGGTTCAATGACAATCAGGAAAAGACAGTTACTACAGACTTTTTCTCCCTTCTTTCACAGCTTTTACTCACAACCCATTCAGAGATCCTTTATCTCCTTCCTATCTTTTTATTAACGGAGCAATCCATGCAGGCAGATTCCAATCCCTAAGAGTGCTTTGATTTCTGCCATAAACAAATCAGGAACTGTTAGAAAAAAGGTATAGGAAAACAGAGATAGATAGGCTAAGTCTTCATTCTTCTAATGAAAAGTATGGTTTTTTTGGGGAAAAAAAAAAACACCAAAATTTTGTTCTTTGTTTTTCTGGTTTCCTGGAAACTCCCAATATGACGTATTACTGTCTGAAATACTTGCTTTAGTGCTAGACTGCCACATCACAAATAACACTAAAGAATGCCATAAATGTGCATGTTCCATGCTCTGATGTAATGTTCTCAGGCATGTACATTCACTGCAGAGCTGACCAATGAGTATTATGACACGGCTCCTGAGATGAGGCTGGCCAAAATGGGAGCCTAAGTTGCCCCAAAATTTTCTTCACTAGTTGGTTGTGACTTGAAAATCAAACTAAGGGAAAATAATTCACAAACTACATCTGAACACTTGTTTTTTGCATTTCAAAATATGCTAATGGAGGCTGAAATACCATTCAACCTAAAGAGTAACTGATACAGAAGACAGGAAATCCTCACTTATCCAATGTCCTTTAGCAAGACCTTCAATTCACAAGGAGACCATTGAACTCTTTTCAGTTTCTACTACCCCAGCTGGTTTCAGTAATACTGACAGGGAACAACAGGAGGACGATGGGAAGGCAGATGCGAGAGCTGATGCCAACAGCCTAGAAGGGCGTATATACATCCTGCTGTAGAAGGTGCTGTTGAGGGCATTTATCAAATATTTAGAAAGTGACTTCCTTTACAGAAGTCACCTGGGGTTCAAAAATGAAAGCAAAAGAATCTGGCAACTGTGAAAGCTTTCTGAAAATATTTCTCCTCCAAAGTTCTAAGGAAATTTAAACTATTCATGCCCATGGTCAGATGAACAAATTTTAAGTAACTCTAAGAACATCCCTTGTTATTTTTTATTTTGTTTTACTAGAACATATTTAAAGGAACTGAGAGCCCAGAGAAAGTAGGTTATTATGGAAAACATTTCCCTTTGCCCTTAAAATCACTGGGTTTGGGTTATTCACTTTGAAGTTCTATTATGATCCAGTTTCCCATAAGAAGAGAAGCAGTTTTAGCCACTGAAATCTAAGAGGACTTTCTTCAATGGCACCCAGCAGAAAGGAAAAAAATCTTGCATTTGAAAAGTTATTAGTCTTACAGGAAAGACAAGACATTAACTTCCAAAAAACAATAATGAAGACTGACTAGTTCAAGTCAGAAACCCAGCAGGTTTCCAAGGCCCTTTTATTAGGGGAAGTTCCCCTTTATAGCACAAGACTTCACAAATATGTTGACAACAATCAGATTCATTTTTTAAAATTATGGAGAAAAAAGGGAAAAACAAAACAGATGCACTTTTTATATATATTGAACATAAATTAAAAGAATTTATAAAACAGTCACCTTTTTACAGAATAAATGCAGACTGAATTATAAATGCACCTCCAGGTTGAAATTGTTTGAGTTGCTTTTCATTTTCCAATAATAAATAAATAAAATTTGTTCTTGAGTTTCAGATCCACCGAGCCACGGCAGGACTCGAAGTCATTACTGGGCTTTCTTCCCTTGGTCGCTCCTGTGTGCAGCATGTGAGTGTGCTGAGGTTACAGATTTCATTGGCCCATCCGCGTGTATGCTGTCTTTTCGGGGTGGCATTCGTTCATTAATTCGGTCCAGACCTCGTGCTTCTTCAAAACTCCGGATCTTGTGCTGAAGCGAGAACCCTCTGATGGCTACAGAAAAACAGGAAGCAGGTGGAGAGAGCTCAATTAGGCAGCAAAACAACAAGCTTAAAAAAAGTTTCTTAGCACACAGCAACCTCCTAGAGAAACACACAGAAAGGTGGCTATGAAGCACATGTCTGGTGAAAGTCATGGGCAATGTTTGCCTGAATCGGTCTTGTCTGAAGCTACTGCTTCCTTAAAGCCCAAAGGGCAGCTGAAATTGTGAAAGAAATTTTCATAAAAGCTCTATATGCATAATCATGGTAGACATATACCTAACAAAAAGCTAACAAGTACTTACTGGGCCCCAATACATTTAAGAAAGAGTGTCTTATGCACTACAAACATACGCAATGCTAGAACAAAGGCAACCCTAAAATAACTGAACAAGTTGAACCCAGGTAGTTGCTTTTAGCACAAAGACCACATAGACCACACCAAAAACAGGTAACAAAAGAGCTAATCTTTTTGTTTAGGACAGCTTTTTATCTTGCACAACCAGGAGCTGTACATAAGTTAAAAACTTAAAAATAGCTTCTAGCTATTTTCTTTCTGATTCAACTTTTGTATCACCAAAGAAAGGCATTCCCATTTTGAACCATCTTACCTAATAAAACAATTACATGTATAATACAAGTTTATCAATTTCAATGGTTTTCACAGAAACAAAGTTAATTTAACTTGCCTACCTTAGGGCAACCTCAGAAATGAACTAAATTCCAGTCTACTTCTGCCTCTGCTCTTGAAATCTTTTAGAATCGCTGAAGAGGCTGACCTATTTGGCTCTCTTTAGAATCAAATGGATGTCTCTTGTACATGGAAGGGATACAGAAGTAAACCACTTGACCTCTCATGACCAGCTGCTTAAGCTTCTGCCATTGTATTAAAGCTGATAGAGCCCAGAAAAAAAACACAAAACTGTAGCTGTGGTGAAGGTTATTTAAAATTAATGCAAAGATAGGACACAAAGGAAACACCTGCTTCGTTAACATGCCTAGAAACAACGATTCCTTTTCTCACTGTTACAGTTCTGGTGATGCAATAATAAAATATTTGAAATGTTGATAAAGCTTTGAAAAACCAGTACACAGACACATGGATCACATCTATCAGAGTAATATGGCCATACCTTCCCGGGCCTCTACCGCTTCTACTGTGGCTGTAAGAGGGCAGGAGCAGTAGCATGCAAAAATGAAGACAGAAAAAGAGTGAGTAAACCAACAGCACTGCTGGCAGCACAGCCGTCCCACGGGCCCGAGTTTTAGCCTATCCCCATCCACAATGAAAGTCAACTAGTTAGAGAAGCGAGAAGATTATTGCGAGAGACTCAATTGGGGTGGGAGGAATATGGGGTGAGGAGAGTTTCTAATACTTTTAACATTTCGGGTGGCATTGAACATTGCTCTCTTCATTTTAAATAGCCAACTGCTACTTTATATCTTGACATCCACATATCAAAACAACATGTAGAATCAAATAGTCTGACATCACAATAATCCTTAGTTTGTAGCTCAGGTGATATTAAATGAGCTACTGCTGGGTCCTATTCAAAAAGCTTATTTACAACTACATCTTATTGATCTCAAGTGACTTATTTGGAGTCCAACTGTCCTATTAATTACTTCGTTAAAAAAAAAAAGTGGCCTTTGAACAGCAGACTGGCATTTGGAAGGAGACGAAAAATAGGTTCCATGTGAAGGGTTATTCCTTGTCCAGGAGTGGAGTACAAAGTTAACAAAAGCATAGAACTACTGAATTCCTAATGCAAATGTGTGTACCCATCTGGGCTTAAAAATATAGCAGAGGCTGATGTTTACAATCCATATGGCTTCCACACAGTGTTCAAGAGAGTAGGCCAATAACTAAGAAAGCCCTCTTCTTTCTTAGCAATGGAAAAGGAAGCAACTTAAAAATTAGTACCAACAGGTAAACTCCCTTGCATCTCCTTTCTCAGACAGTAAAAACGCTAATATATGAAAAGGTACAGGGTGCAGCAAGAAAGATCCTATTAGGAGAACTCTGTCAGTTACTCCAGTACCAATTTGCCAAAAGAAGGCAAGGAAGAATAATGAGCAGTAACAGTATGCTGCTATTCCCAAGGCTTTATATATCAATATAAGAAAAGAAACGGAAAGAACTACAACATTAAATACCTAATGCAATGTGAAAAATGGATAATTGGAATCTACTTA